>NC_139231.1:107183934-107671414 GCF_977018435.1 Lepisma saccharinum
ATGGCACCTGTGTTATGTTTTTTACATGTGTGTTTTTGTGATTGTCCTTCATTCATTTTATATCACCATGGTTGCAATTAGCCAAAGTTGCAGAAAAGCCAACTTAAATAAATCAATCAATCTACCCTCATCGTTCACCTATAATAAAGTATTTGTTATTGAAAATGTATTCTTCATCAAAGAAAAAAAAGCAAGATATCCAGTTTACAGAGCGAAATACGCAGAGAGCATTTGAAAAACATGGACAGGAAAATACAAAGGGGGTCTGTATCAAGATCGGCACAGGAAATACAAGAAATGAGAGAGAAGGAGAAATGACGGAGGAGCCAGCGCTCTTCGAGGGCTAAGGGCAAGCGGCTTTACAATCGGTGACCCCTTGGAGTCCTTTCGCCAGTTTTTTCTATATTGGAGAGGGAGGGAGGGAGGGAGGAGAGAGAGAGAGAGAGAGAGAGGAGAGAGAGAGAGAGAGAGAGAGAGAGAGAGATAGAGAGAGAGAGAGAGAGAGAGAGAGAGAGATATACAAATGAGAAATTTGACCAGAAGAATTAACCAATGGATGACGGAAGTGTGCACGTGTGTGAGTGCGGGGGAGAGGGGGGTATATGGTTGAAAAATGGTTGAAAAAGTTAAATAAGAAGAAGTACAACAGCAAGACAAATAGTGAATTAAAAATAAGAGAATTTTTCTCTCTCTCTCTCTCTCTCTCTCTTCTCTCTCTCTCTCTCTCTCTCTCTCTCTCTCTCTCTCTATATATATATATATATATATATTATATATATATATAGGTATATATATATATGTATGTATATATATATATATATATATATATATATATATATATATATATATATATATATATATATATATATATATATATATATATTCTATTCTACTCTACTCTACTCTACTCTACTCTCTCACTTTAATGTTGATGTAAATTACATTCATATATGAATTGTTATACATTTTCTGAATTTAATTGTTGTATGGAAACTTGTTGTTATGAAAATATCTTAAGTCACATTTTAAAACTATCTATTCCCCAAAACAGGTGTTCAATAGATAACAGTGAAGTGCAAATTGTATGCCATAGATGTTCAGGGAGTCTCGGAATATTACAAAGGTTGTTTCAAGTCTCTTTATGCACATACCCTAATCAATCGAGATTGGACCTGCAGATTAAAGTGGGACCCAAACCGCTATGTCCCTACACCGTGTATTGAACCCCGGAACGCCTTGATAACCACTCTCATATTAACAAAATAGCTTGCAAATAAAGATATTTTGTTTTGATTACGAATCGTAATTATCAAGATTAATAGGATGACATGTCTTTCTACTTTCAGGTACAGGATGTCCAAGATGCAACGTTCTGTAGAAGAGAAGCAGCTGCGTGTCATGTGGGCTGCAGTGAGATGCGTGGAGTGTTCGGAAACTTTACTGGCTGAAATATACGAATGTCCAAATGGTCATCTGGTCTGCGAGGAATGCCTTCGAAAATTGCGTGTGTGCTCAAAATGTAATACGATTTTACCAGATTTTGCAAAGGCTATCAGAAGCAAATCGGTTGAGAATATAGTTTCCAAAATGGTTCTTCCATGCTCCAATTCGAAGTTTGGATGCTCAGTGCTACTTCCAGGCAGCAACCTCTCGCAGCATATGAAGAACTGCGATTACATTCACTACAAGTGCCCTTATGATGATGATCCTATGTGTGAGAAGAACACCCGCTTAGATAAAGCACACATGGAGAGTCACCTCCTGGAAACGCACTCCAATCATGTGAAGTCGGCAAGTTTTGATTCTCAGGGGAACACTTGGGAAATTAAAGTAGTCAAGTGGAATGTGAACCCTGTGTGCTTCCACATTCAAGATTGGGGAATGTTTTTCTTGTATGTCTACAAAAATCAAGTGTATGACGTGTACTATCTTGGAACAGAAAGTGAAGCAAAAAAGTTTTATTATCAGAAGAATGGCTACAACTATGAACCACTGCCTTTGATGTCGATGAAAACGTCACCTGAAACACGGCAGTTCGATGCTGGACAAATGCTGCTTAATAAGAGGGTAAACACAATCAAAATAACCCGTCAGCAATAATGTAAAAAGTAAAAGAAAATGCAGAAAAGTATTCTTTAACTATGTACACTTTGAGTGAAATATACTTTTCTAAGAACCACAATAAAAACATCGAATACATTGAGCATAAGTGAATTATTGGAGAAACTTTTCCATATTTTAGATGCAAAAGAAAAATGTCTGTAATATTAATTTATTGCCAATATTATTATTATTTATTATTATTATTAATAAATATCCCTTTCGGATAAAACATGAAATGTGGACGAAAGGTGGTGTGCGATTAGTCATGGAGTTTACATTATAATTTGCCCTCAATTTGGAAGCCTTTCTGCCAACGTTCTATAGTAATTTGAAAAACACCACATATGCAACGGTGTCCAGCATTACAGTAAATTACAGTATCTGCTGTAATACAGAACATCATAGTTTTCATTTGGATTTGGAATATCCACTTTTGTTTCATAAACTAAATTCTGACTAGGGCCAGTATTATTACAGCACGATTGTGAAAAATGAAATGTACCGATGAAAAGTAAAAGACGCATAAAAGTGTTCTGCAAATTCCATTTGTATTCTATCCCAGCGCGAACGAAAACCAGTCCTCTGCTCAAGTAGTGACTCTTAAGGACTCGACCAATGAATGCGTGAGAGGGAAAGGGAATCCACGGAAGGGGCAATGCAAATGCAGCACACATTGCTGAATCTTTTGCTCTACAAACTCTCTCAACTTTATTTTGAGGCATTATCTTTTATCTTTTCGCTCCTGACTATTTTTTCTGCGTAAAAGACAAACTGGAAATGAACAAGGTTTCCATGTTTTGGTATCCACGGTATGTCAAGCAAATTTGCACATTTTTCATTTACTAAATATGTGGTCACATATATGATCTATAACAATTTTGTATCACTATAACCAATCAACAACAAGCGATGGTGCTGAGTGTTTAATTTTTGTGTACAAGGGGACAGAGGGAAAGAGGGAAGTACAATAGATAATTAGCTGCTATGCACAGGTTTCAATTGGATGCCTAAAAAATACCAAAATTGTCCATCAAATGTTTATTACTTTTGTTTTATACAATGCGAGATCAAAGAAGTGAAACAAAACCCCAATGAACCAGGTAACAAAAATTGTACCAGCACAATTTCATTGCTTGCAAAGACTTGGGCTAAAAGAGAAAACAAAATGGAAACGATGATGAACAATTTTCCTGGTAATAGTTTTGTAACCAACTGTACGTACAATCTCTCACACTCTGTCCCCCTTTCCCTTCTTATCTCCTACGTGTGCGTGCATGTTGTGCATGAAGGATGAAAAGTTCCTGCAGTCAGACGACAACATTACAATTCGAGGAAAAGAGTGTAGTTAAGACGGATCATATGGAATACTAGCAGGAAAGAACAACACAGAATACTGGTCGCAAATTATAGGAAGAAGTTTACATTTGGACATCAACAGTAACATGATGAAAAATGAGTGCAGCAAACTTCATCTCTACAAATCATTTTTCAGCAAGTAATTTGGAGTATCAGGGATTCGGATCCATCTCTCCTTATTTATGTATTTTTTGATTTGGGTTATTGTACCTCGCTTTTTGCCACTTTTTGCTAAATGGATGAGGATAAATTATTATATGATGAAATTAATGAACGGACGCTCACAAAGAACCAGTAGCGTACGCAGGATTTCATCAAGCGAGCGGGGGGGGGGGGGGTATTTCTAAAACTGTTTATCCAAATTCGCATTACCAATTATTATATATTTTATTTATATATTATTATTATAATTTTATATTATAGTTTTATTATATTATATAGTTGTAATTTCATTTTATTTTTATGGTATAGTATTTATTATAGTTTAATTATTACTACAAGTACTACTACTTAAGTAGTAGAAATCTACATAAATACATTTATAAAAGCAATGGAACGAAATTACTTTCATTCAATTCTTAACAAACTCGACTAAAGTAAAAAGTAAAGTAAAGTGTTCCCCTGTGCTTAGCACCACGCCATGAAGGCGTATAGGGGGTGTGGGGGTAACGCCCCACACTTTCTTGATCCGGTCGTGAGTAGGGGTGATGTGATCAGCATCACGCCCCTGACCGCCTTTACCCCCCAGGGTTTCCCCCATGTACCCATGTTATTCGACGCTGGGTGGGCGCCGGGGCCGCTTCCAACCGTTAGAAAAGTTCCCGGATTTGAACCGGCCGGGATCGAACCCGGGACCTTGACCATGGTAGTCAGACGCGTTACCGACTGACCCACCGCGGCCACTCGACTATCATGTCAACTATTTTAAGAAGTAATTGTCTAGGCAACTGTTATTTGTACATAATAGGTAAGATATTTGAAATATGAAGAAAATCCATTAGGACAAGCAAATATATTAAAATAAATTTAAGAAATCAAAGTATGGAACTCAATCTGGATGATGTAGAGGCACAATGTAGAATTCACACACACCCTATACATGTTGCTCAATTCCACTGAGTCTGCTTTTGCGTTCAAAAGTTTTGAGTTTGAATTGATGTTTAAGTTCACTTTATGTACAGATAGGCTAGCCGGGATTGACCTACAGTTTTAAGTGGGATCCGAACCACTGTACATACTAAGAGATATATTTTACAGTACACAAGAGTATCATACAGGTTGCAGGTTCATAGGCTTGTCCTGGAGGAAAGTTTCCGGTCTGTACTTCGTGGAAAAGAGAGAGAAAGAGAGAGGAAACGAAATTTTGTAGCCATACCTAAATTAACCCCCCCCCCCCCCCACCTTCCAATCCCCTCGTCAAAACTTGCAGCTTTTTCTCTGGAACCTTCCGTCTTTTCCTCGACATTTTTTTTTTTTTTGCTGCGTTGTCTAAACACTTTCGTGCGTCGTCTTTGGACAAACTCGGTGTTACTTACATAGCTAGAATTTACAGGGAAAATGTGATATGTGATTGCATTTTACCACGAAGCATAAGCGTTGTTAGTGGAGAAGATTTTCCCCTAACAGTGGCGTGCCCAGGATTTCCGAAAGAGAATTTTATGTATAGCGACGTTTTTACCAGTCAGTCCTCATTTTGCCAACTTTTCGTGCATTTGACGTTCTTCTTTTTCTAGGAATACTGGACTAAAAGAAGGGGGGTTAATTTACCTCCACCAGCCCTCCAGTGGACACGCCAATGTGCCAGCGGGATGCCCACTCAGTGGCGTTTTTGTCATTTCATTTTGCAAAGTAGTTTTTTTGTGTATGTTACCAGCCAGTAAACTAAACTATTTTCTTGCAGTTCTAAGTACCTTCCTTAGAACATTGGTTCTAACATAAGTTATTAAATCTGATGATAACATTTATACGTAATTTAGAAACAGTATATTTACATTCTAAGAAAACCCACACTCAGACACAAACAGAGCTATCGAACTAGTAACGCCGAAAACTGACCAAATTTTTATTTCCAGGTTCAAACTTAATTTCCATTTAATCCATCTGCAAGTTTCTTGTTTTTCTGTTTTATGTTCCGTGAGGTTGGTCAGTTGGAGAATGGTGTCCTGCTTTAATCCACAAGGTCGGCATGGAAATCTTTAATGACTGGACCATTAATGGACACGAATGATTTTTCTGTTGTCTTTGTTACACAGTTAAGAAATAGTATACTATCAAGTCCATTTTCTTTGAAGGGGATAAAAACATCCCTGCCAGGGATAAAAAATAATTTTCTTTTGCTGGGATAACATGTTTTATGGGGGAAACTCCCCGGCATTCAGCCCGTTAGTTCGCATACTGCTAATAACACAAGAAAGTATAATACACAGATACTTGTGTATTATATTCAGAACTTCCCTCCCCCCCCCTTTCACCAATAATTCAAAGGTAACGATGCTTATGACACGAACACATTAGCTTTCGCTATTTTCCTCTTGTTGTAATATTCACATCTACACAGAACATTACTTCTTAAGGTTTAAATGCACTTTATGCTCAGAAAGGCTAATCAGAACCAGATGTGCAATTTGAAGTAGGATACGAACCACTGCAATTTTCTCTCACTGGAAATCGTATCCGTGAATCCTTGCTTACAAAGCGACATCGTTAGCCACAACTCAATGGGTGATTCTCACGGAACAGTATGCGTTTCGAATTATCACTTCGACCCTAGTGTCGCTGCCTCTGACTAATGGAAGTGGGATGCAAGACTCGTGGGATACAAATACAATGCTTACATTCGTCAGCATGTATGGCAAATGTATGTAATATAATAAAACGATCAGGTGTAGCCACTTCGCCTAATTGTGGTACAGGGTGTTGCAACTAATCATGGTGTTTTGGATATTTTCAGTTACCTTTTTATTGAAACAACCTGTATAATATAACATGACGATCTTTGTCATAAGTGTCTTTATGTGTCGATATTTTGATTTTGTTTGTGGGCTAAAGCCAGTGGTCAGAAATAGCGCGCTACTTGTAGCGTCGCTACAGTAGCTAGCTACAAAATTTGTAACTGTAGTTGTAGCGACGCTACATTTTTAAAATTGTAGTTGTAGCTGTAGCGAAGATACAAAATTCCTGTAGTTGTAGCGAAAATTTCGCTACAGCTACATTTTCTCTCAGCATTTTGAGGTGAATTTTGAATGTGGCAACAGCGTCAGAAAAAAATCGACAATAACCTTTAATTTTGCAGGAGGTTCATAAAGACAAATTCTGTTACATGGAAATACAGATTATCTAGATTGTAGATTATAGATATCTACATGTTATTTAATTAGTATCTGGATATCTAACTAACTGACATATGAATATATTCCAGCTAACAGCTACGTTTTTTTGAGCTGCATCGCTATTTTGGGGAGAAACATGCCTCGTTTGCTGCACCGCTGGAAAAAAGTGACTCGTTTGCATCACCCCCGGAACAAATCCTGTGGATATCCATGGCGTAAGAGGCACCAAAATGTCATTAATTGCTGTGTAAAACACAACTTGCAGTGCAAAAACGAGCGATGGATTTTCCACTGCACTGATAAAGGAATAGTGCCAGCAATAAATGGTTCAGTACGTTAACAGCATTGATCATTGTCAGTATATAGGATCTCACCAGCAAGAAATTATTGTTACAAGAATGATAGAGTTTCTGGAATTACAATTATTTTCGCGAAAATATTTGTTCACAAATTTTAAAATTACAATACGTTTAGAACACCGGGTTTGCACGGCAGTTTCCTCAATATATTGTATCATATTGTAAAAAGTACGTACGAGTTATTGACTTTCCTGCAGAAACGACAATATACATAGTTTTCAAATTCATGTATTTTTCCTACTTTTGCGTCACTTTTCTGTAACTTTTGCTAATCATGACATCATCATCCTTCGCTGTTTCCTGCCTCTGATTGGGTCGGCATAGAAGTCAAGCCTCTCCATTATTCCCTGGTCTTCCACCACTCCTCTCTTTTCACGGTTTTACAATCTTGTCCTCTTCTCCTAACACTCTCCACTATCTGCTCTTTCCACCGACATCTTGGTCTCCCCCTTGGCCTTATTCCCACTCCTTGTGCATTATAATCTCTTACTGGTAGTCTTTCTGCATCCATCCTCTTCATGTGCCTGAACCATCTCATCTATGCCTGATCTATCCTGTCCTGAAGCTTCCACCACACCCACTGTCTGTCGGATCTCCTCAGTCCTTATTCTATCCCTTCTAGTCTTCTCCCATAGACACCTTAAAAATTTCATCTCCACTGCCTGCATCTTTTTCTTGTCTCTCTATGTGTTATATGTTACCTTTTTGCATTTCATACGTACATCCCTGTTCCATATTAATCTTCGAACGCTTTGATATAGTTCACCACCCATTTGTCCTCTTCTATTTACCTCCTTATCTATTCTTCAACTCTTCTCAATCATGACAATGAGGATGAATGGTTTATTTAATTATTATCTTATCTATACTAGTCGCTTTCTGCCACTTTCGGCTAATTGTGAGAACGAGGAAGAATGATGAATGATGAGCAGTGTGGGGAATGGAGGAGCAGGAGGATCGCATCCTCCCAACTTGGCGCCTTTCCTAGTTTTTGTTTTGAGTCCATTTTATGCATAGATAAGCTGATCGAGACTGGATCCGAGCCATTATGTGCCTCCGCTGGGTATCGAACCTGGAACCCTTTTGTAAACAAAGGTTCATTCAAAATGCTGCCATCATATCAGTCTATTAAAAAATGAAATATTTATTCTCAAGAAAAATATGTTGATGTGAACATAAATACGTAATCATACCAAATTTCATTTGTGTATAGTTGTAATCATTAATTTGAGTAACACCCTAATTACAATATTCATATATCAAATTTGAATTGATATGCAAATTGCATAGGCATGTTATTCTCATAAACTATAGTAAAAAACAAGTAACTGAAGTAACACAGCTATCAAAATTATCGAATGACGGGAATCATGATAATAAATAACAGAATCTATTTACCAGTAGAAGGGGATTTTTTTTAATATCCACATGGTTCTTTTTATGTTTTTTTATGCAGAAGTAGCGCAAAAAGTAGCGAAATAGCGATTAGCGTAGCGAGTTACTTTTTGGTAAATGTTGCTGTAGCTGTAGCGAAGCTACATTTTGGAAGAGTAGCTGTAGCTGTAGCGAAGCTACTTTTAAAATGTAGCGTTCTGATCACTGGCTAAAACTATATATTTGTCAAAAGGATTGTTCTTAAGACATTAAAGCCTATCGAGTACTTTGTTTGCTCACAGGTGGCAGCTGTATATGGTACAGCTGACCGAGTTGCTCTTTGGTACCAAGAATACTCAATAGATGTCATCAGTTCACGGTTGACATCGTATTAGCATAATTAAGTTGTGTTTGTTGAACTGCTTATAAATGTTATTATAATTCAAGGATTATTAATGTCTAAATAAACTAACACATCTGAAAAATACGAACTTAATTAGAATTTCGACATGTATCTGGACAAGAGCGAAGGAAGACCTTGAAGGTTGGGAGAATTGAATCGTCTTCAATGAACTGTTAAAAAGAACGGTTCGAGGAACTCATGGGTGTATTAGGAAAACAATGGAGGTTTGGAGAACGGAATCGTGTCCGAGGAATCGGGTAGAAGGAACGGATTCGAGAGCTGGTCAAGAGGAAGCATGGAGAATGGCCGTTGAAATTTAACGAGCCTGAAGAATCCATGGAAATCGCAGTTATTCCGGGATTATAAGTTAATCAGATTAGCTCGTTATGTACGCTAAAGATTGCGAAGTGTGATATTCTATGAACATTGATGTGAACGTTCGTGTGACAATTAATATTTGATCTGAAAACAGTCGTTACGGTCTTTGGTGGGAAACAGTTGTGATATGTCAGTACACTTTATTATAATCCATCCGAGAGACAATCGTGATATTGCACCTGTAATTTGGATAAAGTGATATATCAACACTTCAATTAATATGCTAACATCCGTGTGACATTAATCATGGCCATGATTCGCGAATTCGCCTAACCGCAAAACGTGGCGGGAATATAACGCGTCGCGCAGCCATCTTGGGGGAAATTTATTGACTAGTCAAAAATTAATGTAAAAGGACAGTAATTATAATTTACTTCAAGGTTTAATGCACGGTGCATTTGCATTCAATTTATAATTCTGTAAAAGGTATTCAGTATAAAATGAAGCCAAGTGAATGTGGAATATTTTGATATGAAAATGTCAGCTTTGTAAAGGGGATAAAATTCTTTACTTGTTAACCAGTTTTATTTGCCTGACTCGCGTACTTTTGACGTGGTCTTTGGCCACGTCTTGTACGCTCGCATACGTGACCTTCGGCCACGTTGTGGGCGCAATCACGTTATAGATGGGGTTCCTCAATGACCTTAATGACTTTGAAAATGTCTGCATGTTGTATTGGATGATGGGGAACATGTGTACAAGTTCACTAATTTGTAAAGTTTAGAAAGTAACTTTATGTGTGTATGGGCTCTAATAAGGTATAAATATTCAAAATATTATTGTATATTTTCTTAATAATGAACTGAGTAAGTAATAACCGTTTCAAGATAAGTAGTTGGATGTTTTGCATAAACGAATTGAATAGCGACTAAATTGAAAATTCAATATTTACATATTTTGTTATTTTCACATTTTTGAACGTAATTGGATAATAACTGTTTTCCGTCATTCCCCTCAAATCTCTACCTTGCCTCTGTAATAAATGCTGATGCTCGTATTTTGAAATTCGAAGTAGCTTTCGGGGTGAAAATAAACTTTCTTTAAGTTCCCTAGCAACGTCCGTTTCCATGGACAACAACAGGCACGGCAAGCTCTAAGGAATTGCATGTCATTATACCCCGTAAAAATTTAGTTAAAACAAGCACGATGTAGATATTTACGCATTGAGTATAACGTAATTGTATCTGGGCTGAAACTCCTTATTATGTAGATGTCACCCTTGTTTCAGGCACCTTTTCAAAGCCAGGAGTTCATTCATCTGTGTGCTATTGATCTGTGAGAAATATAATGTATCTCGACACTTAAGAATTGAAGGAAACAATGCGTGCTGCAAAAAAATGTCCGTGGCAACGGTTGCTAAGGACGTGAGAAAAGGGCATTTTCACCCTTAAGGAAGGGCTAATTGAGCGATTTTTTAATTTTCTCCGCCTTTTGGGACGATTTCATGGGGGGTCGTAATCGGGCATTTTTCGCCTCCGGGGCTTCCTTCATGGAGAACATTTATGTCAGTGAGTGGTGGGATTGGGGCTATATATACGTATATTGGATATCTCTGTCACGGAAATTTCTTTGAGAGTGTCAAAATTGAAATCCTACTAGGTTCTTCTTGGTGTCATGCTTGCTTTGATTTAAAATTTCTGTAAGCTATTGCTCATCGTGTAGGTGAATGTAATGTTACTGATTGGAAAAGGTCACGATTGGCCTAGATGAGTAACATCAAGCGAAGACTGTAGACTGGTAATTAATATATACACGTTCTTGATGCTGAATAAAAATATATAGTTTGGATCTATGATTTTGCGTTTCTGCCCAAATGATCATGCAGTGTGTAGTTGATTAGTTATATGTGTATTAATGTCAACATTCTTTCCCAGAAAGGGGGAATGTTCATCTCTGACGGGTCATTACGGGTAATCTCTGTGCTTATGTAAATGTTGAAATAAAAGGGGGTTACTATAAAACTAAGGAATTTTGAGGGTCTGTTCTTTTGACTCACTTGGAACGAAAAGGGGTCTCGGAGGGAAGAGGTTTGGTGGATGAGTTGGTATAACATATGGTTTGTCCCTATCTATTAAGAGTGAGTGTCTTATGGAATGTATTAAGGGCGTGTCTTAGGTTCCTGGAACAATAATTTGGGGGTATTGTAGGTAGTTTATTTATCATCGTAGTATACCTGTCACCGCTATCAGCGTTACCGATATAATGGGTTGCATTGGGGTTTGTGTTTAGGTTAATGATCCCATCATTGAATCATTGACATAGATCAGATTCCTTGAGCCCGTTGCAAACTCCTACAATGTAATGCAATGTTAAATGCCCTATTTGCACGACAATAGTGCGAAAGGGGGAAATTGTCAAAACTAAGCAAACCAAGACAGGGGAAAAAGGCCACAAATAAAACTAGAAGGCAGGGCAACTAATGTTGCCTAAACTTCAACAAAAATGCAAAACCGCTATGATATACGTACTCCTGCCGTGTTCTATCAACCGAGAGGAAACACGTTTCGTACCATACGGTTGTAGGCTCATGGACAGAAATATCTCAATATACCTAGGTATAGCTGAGATTCATGGTTACTTAATGGTGCAGAGAAATGTGTAGAAATTCAGTTTGTTTACACAATATCTTATTAATTAAATTAAAATTTCCGCTTTTAAATTACATCTCTTCCCCTTCAAATTTATTATTTATTGAATGAAAACCCCGTGACTCAATATGTTTTCCGTACTGTACATATTATCTAATGTTCTGTGCACGCTTAGCATCGCAATTGCACCGGAATGCTACAAGAAATGCTTCCATGTAAAGTATTGTCTGCTATAAAAATGCTACAAGATTTTCAATTGCGTAGCACTTTTGCTGGTAAAAATGCTAAGGAAATGCTTTCTTAAAGCGGCTCTTACACAGGAAGATATTTAAGTCCTCGTGTGTCACCTTTGCTGAAGTGTTGCAACCTATAAACAGGAACTTGAACGCAATCGACCCGAGTTGAACCTACAAAATGTTTTAAGAATGTTGCCATATAATTGTGTACATATTACTGGAACTATTAAAGTGCAAGCTTTCAAGGTTTACATAAAAACTCCACGCCTGAATCGCGTATTTTCTAATTATGGTTATGCACTCCTGCCATAGCTTTAGTCAGATATTGTTGCGCACCGCGAGCATTATGATGGTAAATGTAATGTTTATATTAAGTGAATTGCAGAAGGGTTGAAAAAGGAAAATAAAATATAGAGGCTATGTGCAATAAGGTTTATATTTTTTTTTCAATTTTGCCTACCATTTTAGTTTCATTGCGTTGACGAATATGAAAGATGATTCTATGAAATTTACTCCATGGAACCTAGAACCTTAATCATCGAGAGCCTTAATTTCTGAATTTACACTTCACCAAGTTATTTGAAGTATATGCCATTTCTGCTCATAATAAATATAGGCTATCCCTATAAATTCAACACCCCGAGAAATTTCGTAATATATTACTGTAAATTAAATCAACAATAGTGATAGAATTGTCTATAATTCCATTACATTCCTCATGACAATGGACTTGCATGTGTGTAATCAATACATATAACTTGTTACAAAGAAAGAGACAGAAAACAAGGACGAATCGATTGGATGGAGACAGCCAATAGAAAGCACTGGCGTCATAGAAATGCATGCTCACGTGCGGTCCTAGACTGGGGCTTTCCATGTAATTAGCTTCCCGTGACACAGAAATCGACAACGGGAGTGGTGAAATATTTTCAATATTCCGTAAGTATAGCAAACTTGTTCTTCTGGTTTTTCGGGGGTTCACACGTGTTTGTTCTTTGTGTATGTGTGTGTGTGTGTGTGTGCATTATCCATATTAAGACATTCTTGGGATGGGTATGTATAAACTTTACCTTAGGCTTATTTTTCCTCAATCCCCTGTAAACAATAAATGCATTGTATTGTCACTGAATTGAAATTACATCTATGAAGTGCAAAAAACAACCTCCTCGTAGCGGAGCGTTCGGCTCATGATCTCACTAACGAAAGTTCTGAGTTCGAATCCAGATTTGACTCCTTCCTGGTTGATTTCATTTCGATTTGATTTACTTTACTTTATTTCGCTTTGTGCCACTTTTGGCTAATTTGCGAAGATGGGGATGAGTGATTATGTGATGAAATTGATGAATCCCTAGACCGGGATTAGAACCCGGGAGGTTCCTTCCTGGTGTCCCTTCACCAATTTAATCTATTTATTATTCATCCTCACCGTCGCGAGAAGGCAAAAGAAACGGAAAAGCGACGTATAATAAGGAAGTTACAAAATATTCAGATTCACTTGCCATTCAATTTACAGAGGCCGTAGTCTTCTCTTTGCCTCCACAGCAATGAGTATTTATTGCCCGTGTTTACTTAGCTTGAAATTGCTCAAGTTGCTATATACATTTTCTATTTATTATTTATGTATTACAATCACAAATTTTATAATGATCCACCTGTGGGTTCGAAATGCTGCATTTGACAAGGATTTTCCATTCAAAACTCTTCGATTCGTTACACACGCAGAACGATAAAAACAAAAATGTAACAAAGAATATTATTCCACGAGCAGAGAAATTTGAAAATCGTTGACATACAAATTTCATGACAATGTTGTTATATAAGCAAGCATACACAAAAGTTTTCTCCCTCCTTTATAACTACGTATGAACTATGGCCACTGGGGACAACCTCTCGATTTTAGGCCGTTAAATTTCTTCCTTTGGGGGTTTGTGGAAGACTACCTTAGAGGACTTCGTATATATGTAATTAATATAATTCAACTCCGCTGATTTTTTTTATTTATGAAACGTGCATATAGGTTGAATGAAAATAAGTTTGTTCTATGGTATATTTCAGTGCGTGTCCCGATCATGCCATTTCTCATCAAAATTCTCTACAAGCTGAGATCCTAAAGATATAAGGGAAACCGGGGTATCACCGAACACTTAAGCTTTGGTGTCTCACAGAATAGTAACGCCGATAGGAATGTAGGACAATTGCAATGGCGGACAATTGCGATGATTTTGACGGTGAAGGTCATTTTACAAATTAACGGTAGGACAATTGTGACGATCAAGACCTAACCTAACCTAACCAAAGACGCCACCTAATGCTGTAGAAGGTTGAAACATCAAAATAAATAGGTGGCTTGGAAGATCGCATCCAAAAATTCATGATGTTCTGGCCAGCTGCAAGAGCCAAGCAGAAGACACCAACATCAAGTACATGCGGATGGAACTTAATCTAGAAGGTCAGAAAAGGAAGAAGCGTGACATTAAATTCGACGAGAGAGTTGAAGTGTATTTGCACTTATGAGAGAACAGACGGGTGACTTCAAAAGGTGTCTGTTGGCTCTAGCCCATGTTCAAAAATTTGATTGAGTCAAATTCCCAGCCGAAAATATCAAGTTCGCATACGTAAGTCTCTTGTAAGAGGTATTGCACGGGGTGTTAAGTCAACCTTCAATTTGATAGAATATTTAAAATGTCATCGCAATTGTCCACGCACCCTTTCACTTCTAACTACGTTCATCGCAATTGTCCGGCTACCGATAGGAACATTGTCCAAGACAGGCACTAGGTGGCGGCACTGATTTTATCGCTCTTAACAAGGAAGCAAAACGGAAAAAATGTTAATAGTTCAATGATTCCGAGTACAGGAAATGTTAATATCGATCTTCATGTATTTTCTTCTTGTCTTTGCAGTTGACGTCATTCACAGATTTTTTCAAAGCTATGACAAGTGATGGAGAAAACGGTGCCGGATTTGCACTTTCGACCACATGCTCAGAGTCAGTTCCAGATTCTAGTTTCTTGTTCACTACTGCAAGTTCAGTTCTAGGTTCTAGCTTTGGGTTCCCAGCCACGACCGTAGCTGTGGCACCAATTACGGATGCAACTTTAAGAGCCAGCTTCACTTTCGCGTCTCCAACCAGCATCTCAGCTTCGCAGCCTCTGTCCAAATTTTCAAGCACGACTACAAGATCATCTAGTGAAACGGGAAGAGTCTTCTCCTTCGGTGAGCCACGTCCTTCAAATCTCTTCTGCATTGGAACACTTGGAAATTCCCCTTCCTTTGGAAACACGACTCGAGTTTTACCTTCAATTGGTAACAGGCCTGGTGCACGACCTTTATCAATGGCTACAATCAAGAGTTCAACTTGTACAAGAGTATTGACATCCACGGGTGGGCCAGCTTTTCCCGCTGTAACCAATTCTTCTCTAAATGCTGCCGCTGATTCTTCAGCTTCCAACAATCCAGGTTCCTCAGAAGAGAGAAGATCTAGATTCTTTGGAATATTTGACACTCCTACCGCACAAGGTCCACAATTTAATACTGCCACAAACCAAACAAGAGCGAATAGTACTTCCACACTACTGCAGGTAAGTTACGAACTATTTATGACTGGTAGTTGATAACTAAAAAAAAATGTTTAAAAAAATTGTCGAAATCCATTTAAAGCTCATATAAGTTAATCTGAAAATGATAGTTTAAAGTGGAGTTTGACCTGTACCTCCATCCGCCGATAGGACTCGGACTACTACACCACTAAGAAGGTCCTAATAAAGTTTAGAATTAGCCAGGAAGATGTACAAATACTTTATTATCAATATAATAGTTGTGTACAGTCATGGTCACTTCTGAGTTGTAGCAATCTCATAACGTATATGGTCAGTTACAACCCAGTAGTGTCCGTGACTGTACAAGTATAATGTCAGCACAGTCTGAACTTATAGGAAATTTACTGCTCAGTGATGTGTCAATGTGGTAATTTTACACATACCTACAGGTACAGAGTACTGTAACACAATATTACTTGTACCGATAGCCAATCGTGCATGATCCGATATAAACTTTCCGTTCAGATTCTGAGTGATATGCTCATTTCGATCGGCAGTGCTGGCCAAAATTATTCAGTATTTATTCTCAGTCGCAGCAGGCAAATGGCTTCCTTAACCTTCCCCTTTCCTCATCTTCTCCGTCATGATTAACGTGGAAGACTAATAAGCAACGGAAATTAAATACACGGAACAACCAATTTCTTTAATCAGTGTAAGGAACCAAATGGCTGAGAAGAGAGAAATGTATTTAAAATCTTGAGTTTTATATTAAAAAATATGATACTAAAATTGTGAAATATATTCAAAGAAATATCACATTGGCAATATTATCTACGAATCTATCGAAAAACCAACCCCACTTTGACTGAAAATTTCGAAATAGCCATGGGTGCATCCAGAGACGCTCAACGTTGGAGGAAAACGATGTAGAAAATTTACTGCAAGTACATGGCTATTGCGAGGTAGCAATTCCTACTTCAGTCAGCAATGATTTTACTCATTACCAGCGGTCAAGATAGTCGTCTGCTTGTAACAACATGACAAACAGGGGCACGTGCAGCATAGTTTTAAGGGTGTAATAGATGGTTTCCGTTTAAAGCCAACAACGTTTACATAATTGTAAATAGCATCACATTTTTCACAGTTATTGATATAAATTAATGGGTTATTCCATTCCAAACCATCCAATGGTGGTTGCATGACCACTTTCGAATTTTTTTATTTTTAGTACATACGTTTGTACATGTTTCCAGATATGAAAACCAATGTTCAAAAAATATTATCTTTAGTTCTCCTGGGGCAGCCATTTTTCAAACATGACTCATGGTGTTTATGCTCATGTAGCAGTTTACAGAAACCTTAATATCTCAAAAACCATTAGAGCTAGAGACTTGAAACGAAATTCATTTTATAGCTAATGAAGTATAATTTCTATGATATTCAAGTATGTTTTGCTAAAAATTGCATCCTAAGTACGAAAATTATGATGGAAATTTGGGTAACAATAGTTACAAATTTGGATTTTTAAGCCCGATGTTTTAAATGAAGGGGTTTAGTGTAAGGCTTGAAATTTTTTTTCATGTGTAGACTTACCTGCAGGTTGTCTGCAAATAAAATATCAGTGCTTAGAAACGCAAACCTTTTTTGCAGTATAGGCCCAAACATAGCCATTCATTGAATTTTGACAGTTTAACATATCTCAGATAGGTCCTCTTGAAAAATTCTGAAATTATACTTCATTAGCTACAAAATGAATTTTGTTTCAGGTCGCTCGCTTTAATAGTTTTTGAGATATCAAGGTTTCTGTAAACTGCTACATGAGCAAAAAAAGCCATGCCCCATGTTGGAAAAATGGCTGCCCCAGGAGAACTAAAGACAATATTTTTTTTGAACATTGGTTTTGATATCCAGAAACATGTACAAACTTATGTACTAAGAATGAAGATTTTCTAAAATGGTCATGCAACGAATTATTTTAAAATTGGTTGATTTGAGATGGAATGCCCTAATATGAATACATCTCCTTGTTAACTTTCGTAGCCCTTCCCTCAAGTTTGATGCGCAGTGTAAAAAGCATGCTTCCCAAGATTGTAAATTGTTATCAGTTGTAGCTCATTGCTATTCAACTCTCTGTCCCGGAAATGTCATAAACACGTCAAACCAAGATACTTCACTTTGCTCCAGCGTTGACGTTCCTGGAGGCGCCCAATAGTTTTCTTGAGATAATTGCAGGTATTAATTCACTGCTAAGAAATATTAAACTTTTAAGATAAAGTGTATCATGTCACGTTGGCTGCTTCAAAGAAACCCGTATATTACATCTTTTAACGGGTCAATTTGATTAGTGTGATAATGAATGATTTCACCGTAACTAAATGTATGCGGGTGACAACAAAATTCATTATCACTAATCAAACTGATTGCATAAAGGCTGTAAAATAGTGGTTCCATATCATCGTCCTTCGTATTCAACCTATTGTCCTTATTTTCAGAACCGAATATCCCAAAATCCTCCAACGTTCTTGACTTCCTCAGAAGCATGGAAGATGCTGGAATGTCCAGTGTGCTACTCCACCTTCGAGTCGCCGATAAGGATGTGTGCACAGGGGCACAGCATCTGCGACAGTTGCAGGGCAAAGTGCTCGCATTGCCCCGTGTGTCGAGGTCAATTCGCAGAAGCCAGGAACTACGCCTTGGAATCCTTGCTAAACGTCTCTTTGCCTTGTCCCAATCAGCGACATGGCTGCGAGAAGTTCGTAAACTCTGGGAATGTGGTCTCTCACAAATCCTTCTGCCTCTACAATCCTTTCGAGTGTCCAGTCGACGAGTGTAGATCACTTGTGGGTCTGGAAACTGTCGTAGAACACTTGCAGACGGAACACTCCATAAACCCGTCAGTGATACAGTGTCCCGATTCAACCACCGGTGTCAAATGGACATTGGAATCCAACTCCATAGGCGATCTTCATGTATTTCAGGTTTCCAATTGGGGTGCGTTCATTTATATGCAGAAAAGAGAGTTCTTGTATACCAAATATTGCTTGCTGTATGTCGGCACAAGAAAAGATTCCAGAAAATTTTGGTACAGACTTAATTTCGAAGGCAAATGTCTCCCCATCATCACCTTCACTGATAATGTCTACTCGATAACCCTGTCGTTTGATCATCTAAGAACAAATGGTAACTACTTCTTCACCGAGAAACACATGGTTGAAGAGAAGACTTTGTCGATTGATATACACAAAAGAAAATAAAATTGTCATGAACAGCTGTTTCGCACAGTACTTCAAAAGACTTAGTATATGTGTTTGGAAATTAAGATAAAAGCTACACCCAAACACATGAGCTGTTCTAAATTAGATGATAAGTTTGTTATCGTTTAAATATCAATATCGAGTAGATACATGGAATGTTGAAAATATCTTTGCGAATGTAATCATTTCATGTTATTGAGTTTTGATACACTAAAAATTGATCCGCTATAGATACTCGTATATATAAATAAGCATACACGTTTACCTTAGTTCAGTGGCGATTATTTGTGGTCAAACATTTGTATTTTTTATATTTAGCATAGTTTTCATTTTTCTTGGCTCATCGCAACGATGAAGATAAAACTATGAAATCGAAATGCGATAAGCACAAAGAAACATCCAGGAAACGGCCCTACTGGTGGCTTACAAGAGACAAGGAGGATTTGCAGATATTTTGCGAAACTTGAAAATCTTACCGTAAAATGAAACTAATTCTGTTGCATTAAATCGACCTGCCTATTCTTGAGATCTACTAATTACACAATCTTAATATGCTTCAAGTATTCGTTATGTCTTACGTCACAATGTTTAGCAGAACAAAATGGTTGTCGGCGTGTTGAATGATCATACTTCACCATTAGAGTAAGGATCAATGTTAGGTTTTGATTGAGCGACTTCTAGAACACTGCGTAAAATGTTTGGCAACACTTTCCAGGACATGACAAAAGTGAACGTTTTCAGGGACATAATGAACCACCTTTTCGCGAACTGATAGACCAGGGCAGGGGCAGCTCCACAATAACCTCAGAGCTGCAAATCCCCAAAGTATTTATGGAAATTATGCATGAACACTTACACTTTGCATTGCATAGCATGGGAAACATACTTAATTGTAATGGTCTATCAACAGATTCTGTGAATGTTAGTGACAATGGTTTCTTATTAGCATTCAATGTTAATTGGACATTGGTTAATGTACAATTAACATTGCATGCTCTATCAACAGATGTTCCTAGCAGGCAGTGGCGAAGCTTGGTCTTAAGGGGAAGGCAAGCAATGCAGTACTCCGAAAGAGTGGGAGAGGGGGTTGTTGTCCCAGTTTTTCTAGGAGAGAAAAAAAAAAAGGTAAAGTGCTCCCCTGTGCTTAGCACAACGCCATGAAGGCGTATAGGGGGTGTGGGGGTAACGCCCCACACTTTCTTGATCCGGTCGTGAGTGGGGGTGATGTGATCAGCATCACGCCCCTGACCGCCTTTACCCCCCAGGGTTTCCCCCAGGTACCCATGTTATTCGACGCTGGGTGGGCGCCGGGGCCGCTTCCATCGTTAGAAAAGTTCCCGGATTTGAACCGGCCGGGGATCGAACCCGGGACCTTGAGCATGGTAGTCAGACGCGTTACCGACTGAGCCACCGCGGCCACCTTTTCTAGGAGAGAAAGGGCATTTTAAATAATAATAATAATAATAATAATCCCCAATTCCTCTCTCAACAGCCATGCTTGTTAGTTCAAATTCTTGGTCACGTTATTGATATAACTTGCTATTACTTACAGTTTCCCGTACACAATTTGAAATATCCATGTTTGTTTTGGTAAATTCTCAGCACACCAAACAAAAGAGAACTCTTACTTGAACCACTCGTTTTTCCCACACAAATGGAAAATGTTCCGAAAAGCTCCGAAACTAACAGAAAAGTGATACCAACTTCGTTATAAAAATTATTATTCACGGTAGAATAAAATAACTGACTTGAAGCTTAAAATTATATGAAGCATTGGAATAATAAGTCATTAGAACAGGAATAAAATACGCCGGTTCTTTTTTTGACTATGTATCATATTAATAAAAATAGTATTTTGAGTTTGATAGCATTTAGGACTTAACGTTTTTGCTATTTGCAGGTCTCAGAAGAGTGTTTCATTGCTTTCTTGACATAAGTGTTATCGAAAAAACATCAGTTTATTGAATTTGTTTGTATGGAAACTCACGAAAAATATCGTGTAAATTATTTGGTAGTAGTTGTCAACACTGGCGTGGCGTTGCAATTTGAGATGAGAGAGTGTGAGGCAGACAATATTGTTACTCGCCTGGCCCCCCCACACTTTACTTCCGCACTCGAGGTTCGGTGCACTTCGTACTCGGCTCAGATTTGTCTAGGGGTATCTTTCTTTGTACGACAATGCACGTGGGTTGCTACAAGTCAACATAATTATATAATTAACTACAAGAGACAACGGAAAACCTTTTGCGAAACCTTTATGATCAGGGGGATAAATTACCTTGTCCAGCATGTGTGAAATTAAAAACGGAAATTTTGGATATTTTCTATAGTTTAATTAAAGTAAAATTTGAAGTATATACAAGTCGTATCCGAACGTTCATTTCTCTAATTATTTATCGGGCCAAAACTCTAATTTTGATGTTGGAATCTCTATTGTTTGTACCTGGATGCTTTACATTTCATGAATTACATCAGGAGTACGCTTGTCACAAGGTAGACTCGCGTTACTCCAAGAAACGTCTTAACAGGCGCGAGGCCGCCCGACGTGTACATTTCTCTACCTCCACGGTGACAAGGCACTAGGCTGCCCGGCGCACCGTAATTACTTCAAAATAACATCCAGTACAAACTACCTTTTTACCTGTAAACTGGACACCAAGGCACTAGCTTGCCCGGCAATCCAATCTCTTACAGCATCCGTTTCGGGAGACCTGTCCTCCGGTCCTAGCCGACCGAAGCAAAAAACAGCCTCTCCCTTCCAAGTCTCAGATCCAACAGCCGACCTCCCCTACTCTCATCTGGGAGTTTATATACGTTTGGTTGGCGTCTGTTGCCAACCGCCCTTCTTTCAAAATTTTTAATCTTTAACAGCTAAACTGCCCGCCTTTTCCTCTGAACGTTCGAAACACGAAGAAAGAACAGATAGCTACATGGTATTTATACATGGAATAATACGAATCTAAAAATGCATAATAAATTGATTTACACTAATCACACATATATATGTTTATACACTTGATTACACAATTAATTAACATATTAATAAATATTTCAATAAGAAAAAAAAAACACTGTTGCCCTGACACGGGGGCAGGGTAACAGATTCCCCCTCCCCAGCGTTACAATTCAATCTGAAATTTAAATTTCAGTCTGTGTGAATTGTCTTAAAGTCACTGAGAAAAGTTAAGCACTGTATCTGAAAAAGAAAAGTTCACTGATAACGTTATTTTCACTACACGTTAAAATTTCACTGCACTAACTATCCTATTTCCACACGGATTCTTCCTCCGGAATCCTGTAACCTCCTGGACATCTCGGTCATCTGGTCATCAGGACTGCTCCCAGGTGCAGACAGATTCAGCTCCTCCACCTTCCAAAGAACATGTCCGGCTCCCGCTCTAGGGTCGACTCAGCCTCCTCCTCGGTCCATCCGAAGAACCTCCGGCTCCTTAGTCCCCTAGTCCTTGCGTCTGGGACATCCGCGGTACTCGGTTCGACTCCTGCCGAATTTCAGCTTCAAATGCTTTCAAAAGTTCTATCGTTCGATCACACGACCCGACTTTAAAATGGCTTTCTAATTTTTCCATCTATAAGGAAACTTTCTTTCCCTTCCTTTTCCGGGCATCGAACTGCCATCCTTCAGCATTCTCTTACGGATGAAATTCTCATGTCTTCATGTTGACAATTGTCAACACCCTTTATCGGCAAAAGGTTGACATAACATAAAATACAACAGTCCATAATTTTAAATCTTACATTCACATGAAATAAATTTACCAGAACTCAAATGTGTAGCGACAATAAATCAGGAACTTAATTAACTGTACAAACAAGAAGTCGGTCACTCGGCTTCCTTTTCATCAATTTTCACAGCCCTTCTACCCCCTCCCCTTGAGATGGATTCTCAGGGTAGAATTTAGGGACGAGTGCTTTCCCTCACACTTCTCAAATTTCTTCTCGGAATGACCTTCAGCTGGTCAACGTTAGCTAGAACTCTCTTTCCCTCACCCTCCTTCTCCAAAACAACATTATTTGGAGTAGTGAATTTCAGAATTCTGTAGATCCCTTTGAATTTCGGGAAAAAGCACGCAGTTTGCTTGTTAATAGCAGACGAAATTCTATGCTCTTGAACCAGTACTCGATCTCCGACACGAAGATTAACCCTTCTTCTGCCCTTATTGTAGGCCCTTGACGCCTTTTGCCTCGTATTTTCCTCTTTTTCTCTTGCAGATTCGAAAGCCGCGCCCATTCTTTCCTTTAACTGTATGACGTAATCCATCTGTCTCTCCGCCGTGACGTCTTCCCCGGTTCCATCTTCCCTCTGAAGCTCCATTTTCCGAGTGTCATGCGGTGTGTACAAATCACGTCCAAAGAACAAAAATGACGGCTTCAATCCAGTCATCGAATTCGTTGCATTATTAATGGCAAAACTTATCGCGTCCAAGTTTTCAGCCCACGAGGAGTGTTCTCTGCAGAACTTCCCAAGTGCTTGCTTGATTATCTTAATCGCTGCTTCTGATTTATTTCCCTTCGGTCTATACGGCGTAATATAGACCGGCTTGCAATTCACAGAACGCAACGTTTGTGAATACAGTTTGCTTCGAAATACACTCTGGTTGTCACTGACAACGTATTTCGGGAACCCTGATTGAAAACAGTACTTCAAGAATGCTTGCGAGATCGTCCTCGCCGTTGTAGTTCTAAGCGGTGTCAAACTAATGTGCCTTGAGAACTCATCTTGAATGACTAAACAGTACTTGTATCTCCCTTTCGTACTTGTAGGCAGTGGTCCAAAAATGTCCAGAAACACTTTGTATCCAGGCGCAGTAGATTTCCTCGAGTTCATAAATCCCATCTTTCTGCTGTTGTCAGGATTATACTGAAGACAAGTGGTACAACTTTTGCAATAGTTACTGACATCTTTGACTACTCCGTCCCAAGAATAATTCTCTAGGACCTTAAACAATGTCTTTCCATGTCCTAAGTGCGCAGATAATAAATCATCATGCGAAGATTTAAGTACTTCACTCTTCAACTTCTCTGGTACCCACAGCTTCAATCTGGAACTAAACGGTGGATAAAGTCCAGTGTTTTCGTCAACGAAACGGTAAAGCAGTCCATCATCGTCGAGACAGGAATGTTGTAGATAAAAGTCAAATTTTCTCTTCTCTCGAGAATCCTTTATTTCAACTTCTTCTCCATTTAAACATCCAATTAATTTCGACAAGGAAGGATCACTCTGTTGTTCTCCTTTCCACATATCTTTATCATTAAGATCTACGGGCGGCGAAGTTTCTGTCTGTCCGTCCGTCTGTCTTCCATTTACAGTGTTGCCAGCTGCATCTGTAAACATCGCTTCCGTTTTCCTTTTCTGTTTCCGGTCGAATTTCTGACACACTTTGCCTTCGACTTTAGGAATATCATGATGTTCCATTATCGTCCCATCAGGCATCTCTAATCTGAAATATCCTTCAGGCTTGATATCCTCTATCGGATAATTCTCTTCTGCATCCGAAGATCCAATGTAATTCTCCCTCTCAGAGAATCCTGCTTCGATCCTCGACAAGTAGTCAACCGCTGTGTTATTTCTACCGGCAATGTATTTTACTGTAACTGGAAACCTGGTCACCCTGTTTATCATTCTGTTTATGTGGCTCGGAATGTGAGAAGATTTCAAGATATCCACGAGCGCAGAATGGTCAGTGTAAGCTATCACTTCCGGTGCTTGCAGAAAGTAATATTCAAATTTCTCCAGACCCATGGTCAACGCAAATAACTCTTTCGCTGTGACAGAATAAGAACGCTGAGTTTCAGACAGCTTCTTACTCCCAAATGCAACAGTCTGCAATTTTCTCGTTTTGTCGTCCTCCTGAGCGACGATATAGCCAAGCGCTATGTCAGAGCAGTCTACAAACAAGTGAAACGGTTTCGAAACGTCAGGAATCTTGAGATCAGGACTATTTACAATTGCATCCTTCATCTTCTGCAAACTCTCTTCTTGTTCTTTTCCCCAACAAAATTTCCTATTCCCTTGTAACAAGTCTGTGATCGGTTTGGATATCTTTGCTTGGTCCTTTATGAAATCCGACAGAAAATTTAAGAAGCCTACTAGTCTCCTAACCTGCTTGATATTTCTCGGGCGCTGCAATTGCTCTGCTTGTTTCCTCTTACTTTCCGCACAAGATATGGTATTTTCTGAAATTGTAAACCCAAGAAAATCAATTTTCTTTCTGAAGAGACGTGACTTTCGATAACTAAACGTCAGTCCTTTGTCTTTCATCTTTCCCAGGACAGAATCCAACACTCTCAGTTGTTCTTCCTCGGTAGCGTTTGCAATCACTACGTCATCATAATAACATATTGCATCAGTTTGATAATGCTCTCCTAGCGTCTTCTGCATCAGTTCCGCAAGGTGAAAAGGTCCACTACGACAGCCATAAAATAACCTTTTGTATCTAAACGTTCCCATTTCTGTCAAGAAACCTGCATATTTTCTTGTATCTTCAGAAATCTGCATATTTGCAAATGCAAACGGAATATCAAGAACTGTAAATATAGTTCCCCCAGAAAGCTTACATATTGTCGACCTAATATCAGGTATTTCTCTACGTCTAGCCTCCAATCTCTTATTCAAGCCTTTGCTGTCGATGATCACTTTACATGTGTTATCTCTCTTCACATGGAGAATAGGCGGTGAAAGATAATCTGTGTCACCCCTTTCAATGATCCCGTCTTCAAGCATCTGCTCAACAGCCTGATTCATTAATTTCCTCTTTTGCTCAGAAAGTGGCCTAGGTTTCGCTCGGAACGGCTTCTCGTTATTCACATCCAAACGAACCTCGTAATCCTTTGCTAATCCCGGTTTATCTTGAAAAACATCAATATGCCGTCTCAGTATGGCAATCAATTTCGGCTTGTTTTCCTCTGAGATATCGGTACCCTCCATCAGCATGGCAATCCTTCTCTCTTCGTCAACCCCCTCCTCTTTGATGTCGCTGCTACGTGTCTCCGCTCCGCAAGCAGAAACGTTCTCTCGGACTCCTTCGACTCCATCCGTGGTCGAACCCAGTCCCCTAGAACCAACAGCATCAACGCTGTCACGTGTCGGCGGCGAATCAAAAGGCACGATTTTCGAAAGATCAGGCTCAATTGCCCACCCGTTACGATGAATCATGGGTACAAGTCCCAGCTTAGCCATTAATGTCCTTCCCATTAACATTTCATGATTAGCACTAGATAACACAAATATCTGATCCCGAGCCTTGTGTCCGTGAAACTTAATATTCACGTAAGCGCTCCCCAGAGATTCCACATTTCCTTCCGCAAGTATTACTTTAGTTTTGTAACCCTTCAATTTCACTCCATTTGTCTTCATTTTCTCGAAGACCTCCAAAGACACAAAGTTATTGGACGACGCCGTATCAATACATGCGTGTACTTCCACGTTAGCCACGTTGCATAAAACGATAGGTTCCCTTACGTCTTTTACATTTACATTGTGACGTGAAAAATTTTCCTTCCGCGTAAAATTTGCAGTTTCCACGCCACGAACTTGACAAATTCGTGGCGACTCTACGAGTTTTTTGTTATTTCATTCCCACGTTCATTTATCTTGTTTTCCCTATGGTGATTTGAAGCTCTGCAACCTTTCTGTCCACAAGTGTAGCATAATTTATTTCTCTGGCAATTTTCCTTCGAAAAGCGGTCCTGTTTGTTTTCATCCCTCACCGCAAGCCGCGAGGGTGGAGGGCGTGAAACCACATGTTCAACCCTCAAGCGCTCGACTTTCGGGCGGTCAAAACCAATGCTCACAGGGTCCAAGAAAATATCAGATTTCTTTCTCCCCCTTTCCTCTTCGCATTCCTGGTTAAATGACTTTCTCAAAGACCAGCTGTAAATTTCGTCTTCCGAAACGAAAGATTTGAATCTCTGCCTTTCCAAAAACTCCGCTTGTAGCTCTAGGGCGTACTCGCTCAATTCTCTCATAGAAGTGAATGTCTTGTTGTACAAATAATCCCTAAATACCGGATTGCAGTGCGACTTCACAAAGTCAATTCTCTCCTGTGCAGAAGCCGAATTCCTTATCCTACTAAAATGGCTGTCAACCTTGCGAACGTATTCCGCCAATCCCTCGTTAGCAAGTTGAAACCTCTGAGACAAAAATAACTCTGCTTCTCTCTGATAATCCAATCCATGAAAAGCCTGCAAGAATTTATGCCTGAATTGTGAAAAATCACCGAACGGTTTCGTGAACAAAAACCACTCCCTCGCTTCATTTCGCAACGAAAGAGGAATAAACTGCTTCAGAAGATCATCTTCAGCAATTTTCAGCGTTCTCGCGTAATCTTGAATCCTATCCAGATACGAAAAAGCATCTTCCTTCCCTACATTTCCCTCAAATGTCGGAAGCGGCAAACGAATTTCCTCCGTTGTCACTCTCGGAACGCACCTCTGTTCCTCAACAACAGAAAGTTCTGACGCGGTCGTGCTGGACCTACTCGAGTTACCAAGCGACATTCTTGTAACTTCCCCTTTTCTGTTTCGCAAGATCATCGGTTCGATCCTCGTCCGTTTCTCTCCTTAACTTTCAAATAAAAATCTCGTTCAATATCCTACGACACACCTTCAAAAAAAATAAGTTCAATCGCGGACAGAGCCCCCAAATAATTATGTTACTCGCCTGGCCCCCCCACACTTTACCTCCGCACTCGAGGTTCGGTGCACTTCGTACTCGGCTCAGATTTGTCTAGGGGTATCTTTCTTTGTACGACAATGCACGTGGGTTGCTACAAGTCAACATAATTATATAATTAACTACAAGAGACAACGGAAAACCTTTTGCGAAACCTTTATGATCAGGGGGATAAATTACCTTGTCCAGCATGTGTGAAATTAAAAACGGAAATTTTGGATATTTTCTATAGTTTAATTAAAGTAAAATTTGAAGTATATACAAGTCGTATCCGAACGTTCATTTCTCTAATTATTTATCGGGCCAAAACTCTAATTTTGATGTTGGAATCTCTATTGTTTGTACCTGGATGCTTTACATTTCATGAATTACATCAGGAGTACGCTTGTCACAAGGTAGACTCGCGTTACTCCAAGAAACGTCTTAACAGGCGCGAGGCCGCCCGACGTGTACATTTCTCTACCTCCACGGTGACAAGGCACTAGGCTGCCCGGCGCACCGTAATTACTTCAAAATAACATCCAGTACAAACTACCTTTTTACCTGTAAACTGGACACCAAGGCACTAGCTTGCCCGGCAATCCAATCTCTTACAGCATCCGTTTCGGGAGACCTGTCCTCCGGTCCTAGCCGACCGAAGCAAAAAACAGCCTCTCCCTTCCAAGTCTCAGATCCAACAGCCGACCTCCCCTACTCTCATCTGGGAGTTTATATACGTTTGGTTGGCGTCTGTTGCCAACCGCCCTTCTTTCAAAATTTTTAATCTTTAACAGCTAAACTGCCCGCCTTTTCCTCTGAACGTTCGAAACACGAAGAAAGAACAGATAGCTACATGGTATTTATACATGGAATAATACGAATCTAAAAATGCATAATAAATTGATTTACACTAATCACACATATATATGTTTATACACTTGATTACACAATTAATTAACATATTAATAAATATTTCAATAAGAAAAAAAAAACACTGTTGCCCTGACACGGGGGCAGGGTAACAATATCCAGCTGTTCTGCAGATTCCAGTGCTCTCCAGCGCCGGGGACAACATGTTTATCTGCACGTTTTACAAATCGTGAAAGTTAAAGTAATGCTTTAAAGTATGTTTACGTGGAATTGGAACAGTTATAATGATTTATTTCAATAATTCTGTGTTTATAATAAAGCAAATATCCATCTTCGATATCGTGTTAACACTTATATGCTTTCTGCTAGTAGTGTCTGCTGTCTGCTTGGCTCGTGTGTTTTCGAGAAGCCGAAAAGCTCCGAAAAGCAGAGCTTTTATTAGTGGTTTGGGGACCGTACCTTCACCAGCATCTACCCTTCGCCATATGATACTTCAGAAGCGTTGGTTTCCCGCGCAGTGGCTGCAAGCAGAGAGTTTGGTGCTTGCCAACGGGCTGCTGAGAGAGTTTGCGGCCGTAAAATTTCGCGAAATCGAGTGCGATAGAAACTAAATAAGGCACTCAACATTAAATACATTAAATACTATTTTAATAGTGCAAGCAGTGCTTGCATTGCTTGTACTATATCTTCGCCACTGCTAGCAGGAATTTACTATGAGACCTCGCCAGTGTCGTGTTAACCTTTACTCCTTCCATTTTCCTTGCTTTACCACTGTAGTGCTAATGTTGCTGCCTCTATAATACAATCGTTCGAAATGGGACAGAATGCTTGCTAATATTCGTCAGTACAGTGCATGATGGGTGTTGATGCTCATTCAAAATGGATGGAATTTGAAACTTTTAGAATGTTCTTCTATGTACAAGAATCTAATGTAAACTCAGGGATGTGCAAAGAAGTCGAAAGTAGGACTACAGCAAAACCTCTACCCACAGATAAAAGTATTACAGTTTATCTGTGATTGTGAACAGAAATATAGAAAATACAATCAGAATAAATGTACGCAGATTTGCATTGTAAAATAGTGAGGTCGCTCGTATCTCACCTGCTTATATTTGGGATGATTCACATAATGAACATATTTACTTGAATATACGTACACAAGACGTTCGGAAAGCTTAGCTAAAGTATGCTTTCAGTCTACATAATACGCAATTCTAAAGAATTATGGAAGAAGTTAAATGTATTGGGAGTAAACCGGAAAGAATCAGATAACACAAATATTGACATTTCAGAAAATTAACTTAATGATCATCTTTGTACACTACCGACATTATACCATACAACTAAGACAAATACAATTAAAGATATAAATTCCTCGGCATCACATTTTGTTCAAAATTTTCTCTGTATGTCGTCCAGAAGGATGAGGTAGAAACTGCAATTAATAAAATAAAAGGTAATGCAGAAGGAACTGACGATATCTCTTCTACCATAGTTAAAAAAAAAACTGCCAGCCATATAATTGAATATGTCACTGATATTACCAAGGTATTAACTCTTTACTCACCTCTGGTATTTACATCATTATGGAAATTAACATTTATGTTCGAGCACTTCCTACAATATCACATGTGATCAATGCTTCGGATTATAGACCAATTAGTGTTCAGTCTACCTTATCAAAAGCCCTAGAATATGCTGCCCATAGATAATTTAATAAACATAAATAAGGAAATCAAAATCAATACGGATCCTCAAGAGAAGATTGAGAGGAAGTTTTGTTGAATGATGCTGAATTATGTTGATTCTTGGTTTCGGTGTATAATTAATACACGTTTAACAAAAATAATTATTTATCATGGCCTGCTATGTACAGGGTGCTGAAAAGTTCGTGGCCAGATCATGTTCCCAAACGATTTGAAGACAAGTTCCAAAAGTCAGAGAATTAATCTTTCTCTAATTGTATAAAGCTCCAGCATTTATTTATGTAAACACGGAAATGGTGAGAAACTTTGCTGGTATCGGTGATATTATATTGTGGTGTAAGTCTACATACTTTATTGCGCGAAATTGCTTGAGAGATACTTTTTAGCTTGACAAGAGTGCATTTTGAGGAGTTTTATGTGTTGAAGTGCTTGAAACATTCAGATCAAAGCAAACCCCCTTCAGTGATTTGAAATTGGGAAACTTTAATTGCGTGGCATATGTGAAAATGCACTATTGTCGCATTTTTTCAAATGTTCTGTGATGACAACTACTTTAAATAGTATCAAGATGTGACGCAATAAGTTTTGTGTGGATGTCATTGGTTTTAAACTTCTCGAGAAATACACACTTGTTCAAACTCTAGTTTCTCCATTAGCTTCGTCCACATGCCGAAGCAAGCAATCCCAAGCAAAGCAGTACCAAAATCTCTCACCAGATGTCAACACTGCGGATTCCTTACAAGCAAATTTTCATCCTGCTACTCACCTCGTCCGTAAGATATCATGGTAACTGCTGCGCTGCATCCAACCCTCTCCTTTGACCCAGCTTTCCTAAAAAGAAAAAAAAATAAGAGGATAGTGAATTAAAATATTGGATAGTAACACATAAATCAAGATTCCCAATTACAATTTCTCGCATGTTCTACGCCTATCCGTAGAACATTTCCAAACCAGGTATCCTGGATTTGTTGCCAGCAAGCAGCACATAGCTTTTTTCGTATTGCTCTTTTTATTTATTTACTTGTTATTTATTTTTATTAAACATTAATTTGTTAGAATTGAAGATCGTTGAAAACCTCTTACCTCCTTTATTATTATTAATTTTATTATTATTCACCAAAGATTTGAAATATTGAAAAATAATATCAAGGACGAACGATAATTGCGCATTGAGAAGACATGATAAAATTTCTGAAAGCATGATAATCATGGACTACAAAATAACGAGTAAAATATTCAAATTCAACCTCTGCATTTGCGCCATTAGTGATGGTTAATTCGCCTGGTAATATCTGTGTATCACATCGATCTTACCGGGATATAAGGGGTGACCCTTCCACGTAGTACATCCATTGTCAACCTCACTTCCACGCAGTGGAGACTCGTGCCTTTTTTAAGGTGTAGGAAGTTATGGTAAACAGACCGAGGAAAGACTTTGAAAATGCGTTCAATTAAACAGGCACACGCATCACTTGTACTGTCGTTCCATTTAGCTGCAACACTGTACCCACTTTTGAGTGGATCAAGCTGATTGGTTCGACCAATTATACGTTTACGTATGATACGTTTATCTGTGGTTCGACGTTTGTGGAGTCCTCCCAGCCTGTCGTCGTGTGTTTTGCCAATCCCGTGATAAGAATATTGCTTCTTCAACTCTTAAATTATGCTAAATGCAACTAATTATGTAGTTTTGAGTTCAATTTATGCAGCTATATTGGAGTTGTGAACTTAGTTTATCCATTATTTACTATAGTTAAGCAACATTTGAGAATTTCGCACATCAAATCAATTGCAATGGATCAAACAACCAATTAAATGGACTCAGTATAGTGCTTGGAAAAGTTGGAGAAAATTCATGATTGGGAACGGCGGCTCATGTTTCATTTGTGACCTCCAACTTTCTACAGATTTACTTTCATAAAATGTTCACCTACTAACTCAGGGAGGATAAAGAAAAGATGAAATATATTTCCTCAAAGTGTCTTCCATTGAATTCAATTTAGTTGTCTCTCAGGAACGCGCGTTTAGAGATGATGCTAGATTTTACCATTATGCCAAACACAGGGTGCTAGGTGGCAACGAAGTTCATATTATACTAGGTTTAGAACCATAACGCTAGGGTTGGCATCACTGAATGATGAAGGGAGTGCTTCTTCCTCGCTGGATCATTTAACTGAGCAAAGACTCTCATTTCGAAGAAACATTCACGTATTTTAAATTATTTATATATATATACACACACACACACAGCGAGAGAGAGATCGGTTTGTAATAGGGATGGTATTGAGATCATTGTACAATCATGGACATTTCTGGGTTATAACAATCTCATTGGGAGACAATGGAGCGTGTGTCACAATTAAACGTTTGACCCATTTTAGGGGCCGCAGCTCAATCTCCCCCCGGGGGCAGCTTCAACGCGATTCACATCGACGCGCGGAGTATTCTCAACTCTTGAGACATTTGCAGACGCCTATCTCGTTGGCTAATCCCGACGATGAGGATGAGTGATGATGAAATTGAAACGTCCAGGCCGGGATTCGAACCCGGTACCTCTGGCGTAGAATTAATTATGTACAACGTCTCTCAAAAGTTTTAGGACAACGACATTTTAAACTAGGCAACCCAATTTACACAAGGCGTTGGTGGGTTGCATGTAGAGTTAGGCTCAATTTCAGGGTTGCCACATTCACATTAGGTATTTATAAAATACGCGAAAGAAAGATATCCAAATATTATTGCATAAAACTAGAAAAAAATCAGTATTTCATTTGTTGCAATACTCTCATAAAGAAACAACATCGATTTTCTAGTATTTCATTGTTGATGAGTCTACACAAAGGAAAAGTGGAGAGAGGAAACGAAAGGGAACCAAGGAGAGGAGAAAAGAGAAAGCAAAATGAGAAGAGGAAAAGTAAAGAAGGGAAGGAAATAGAGGACGGAGGAAGTGGATAGGAGAAGTAATGAGGAGAAAGGAAAAAGATGCGAGAAGAGATGAGGCAAATGGAGCAAAGAGGAGAGAAGAGAGGAAGGAAAGCTAGGTGATAGAAGAGGAGGAGACGAGAAGAGGAGGAGACGAGAAGAGGGGAGTGGAGAGTAGAGTAAAAGAGAGAAAGAGAGAAGAACGAGAAGATGAGGAGAACAGTGCCGTGGAGTCGGAAATATAAGACAGGAGAGGAGATAAGAGGAGTGGATAAGAGTGGGATGGAGACAAGAGGCGAGAAAAGTAGGGAAGGCGGTATGAGATGAAAATAGAGGAGAAGGACGGGAGAGAAGAAGGAGAAGGAGAAGTTGAGAAGAAGAAGTTAAGAACAGAAGGGACTGGAGACGAGAGAAGAGAAGGGGTAGTTGCAGAAAATACGTCTCGGCGTCAAGAACTGATGCATTGATAAAATTATCGACATGAAACATTCATTAACATTTTATAATGTATTGGAGAATGTATTAGATCGGTGCGAAAATCCTTTTGGCCGAGTTCAGAGCAAGATAAAATTTTCCACGTAAGATCTTTGATTTTACGTGCGATTATACCACTAAAAACGTGAATGTATTATCCAATTTTTCTCCTCTTCTCGGTTCGTTGAAATTGAGATTTTGTTATTTAACATTTCCCCTCCCCCCATCGTTAATTCCAAACTGAATCATTCCGTTTCATACGGCGTGGACAATGAACGCAATGGGATATGTCTAAAACGTACGAAAAGTTTCTGCCACCGGAGGGGTTTGAACCTACGACCATGAGATTATCAATCCTTAACGGTAACCACTACCCCCACAAGCTTTCGCTACTGAACACAGGTAGAAGGAGCTGATCAATGTGAAATGCAGATCCATCCCCCCTCCTACATGTCATGTGCAACGAATACTTGTTTGTAACAAAGAAAACGAAGGTAATACGACTCGGCGAAAAACATTCAATGGAGAATTGCACATGATGGAAACTTTTCAGTCGATATTTGTGGAGCTATCTTTGCATTGAACTCGAGTGGAAAAAGGGGTAATATTAGTGTGTCCTGAATTGCCACAAATATAAATGGTTATTTCATTAATATTTGTCAATGTCTTTGAAGCAGAACACAATTATCGTTAGAGTATCATAATTCAAGATCTGATACGTGAAAATATCCCTTTGATCGTGTGTCAATTCATTTATTTGTTTATTTTTTTTAGCAAATTCCAGATGTAGAACAATGTAACCACTTACACTACTATTACAAATAATATCACCTTGCTCTTTTTTAATAGAAGGAGAATTAAACAAAAGAGAACACCTGTATGGAGGATCGAACCTGGGACCGCTTGCAGCCCTTATCATTTCATTCAATTTTCAATTTCAGGACTTTTCAGGACAGACAATCACAAACATCCATGCCCGAGCCGGCATTCGAACCCGGTACCCCCGGCGTCGTAGCGCGATGTGCTAACCACTCCACCACGGGGGCGGACACCACTACACCACGTCTTACCTTCCGTTGAATCAACAATGTTTAAGTATTCTGTTCCTCCAATATTGTAAATGTCCTTGGATATACACGTAGTTGAATTTTACTTTAATTTTGAATTGTTTCTTGTCGTATAGCAGCTATCTTCGAGAATATATTTTGGAAGTGATGAAGAAAAACATGAATATTGGTAGTTGTTGTGAAAATGCTAGTTACTTCTTCTAACTTATTATGTTGATTAGACATTATTAATGAAAAATATCTTGAGCCTTGAACATTGCAGGGCGATGTTCTCTTCTTGTGATACTGCAACATACGAAATGCTTGTTTTCTGACTCAAGTCTCGTGTCCAGAACAGTCTTATGAAATGTATTTGCTGTTACGTACGGTAACACGAAATAATTACAGCGTTTGCAAAAACGTTTGCGAACTGTCAAATGTGCGAGACGTTATACGTAAACAGGCGGAAAATTGTATTCATAAAATCACATCACATTTGACAGTGTTAGTCAATAGAGAGTCGTGGAACAGTGTGTTAAGGTGTTGGATTAAATCCTTCTTATTTTACTATTTCGAAGAACAACAATTTTTAAGGTAGAACAACAGTCATTCCGTTCCGCTTTTTATTGCTTATAAATTCTTACACATTCCTTTAATTGATTTAAAGAATAAATAAAAGTATTGCTTGCTTTTCTCTCATGGGCCTAGACAGTGGAATTATGCCTGAAAAGTTCCTGAAAGCTCAGATTGGTTAAACCGTTTATTGACAATCGTAACTTTTCGTTTAATAGATAATATTTGGTTTTATACGACGGGAGAACATTGGTGCAATTTCCTTTCTTGCTCTTTTGAGATAATATACAGGGTGTTTCTAAAGGTCGTTTACAACGCTTGGGAGGTGATTCCTCACACGAAAACAAGCAAAAAGTCTAAGTTCCATTTTTACGACTGAGGCTTCGTTTCCGAGATAGGAGCCTCGCAAAAGGTGACAAAGTGAAAGTTACACCTAACTGGGACGAATACTATAACAGATAGAGAGGCGGTTACAAGGGAATCATAAAGGAATCGTATGTGCTCAGTCCGGAAGTCACTATGAAAAGTTCACTGCACGCATGCGCAATGGAGTCCTCAAAGGAATTGGGGATTTCCAGCAAGAACAATACATGGAAAGGGTATGTAACGCAGCAAGAAGGACCGTGACAATGAGAAATGCGTTCAAGACAACACATCCCGACCTCAAACATCAAAACATGAGCACCGAACACAAAATCCAAAAAGTTGAGCACGGTTGCATACCCCAGTTACACGCGAGGAATGAACGAATCATGTCATGTGGCATACGAGAGACACATTACTCCACCAGGAGGAGGGAAAGAAAAACACAATATCAGATGATTACGACAACGTGTATTTTTACACGCAACAACTACGTAACATCCCCCCCCCCACACACACAACAAACAATATCTTACGCACAGACAGTCCGTGTCACTGTACACCAACTGAAGATGTCACTTTCACCACACAAAGGGGGTGGGGAGCAACACCAAGAGTGTTCTCACTGAGATTTGCTGAGGGCAATAATCACAGATGGTTTTCAAAATGTCTGCCGTTTACTTCTACGCAGAGATGACAGCGACGAATCAAGGATTGTCGAGTACGAGCAAACAAGCCAGGTGTATCTGCTACCGTCCCGGCAGCGACGTTGATGCGAGCAACGAGGTCCTCAGCTGATGTGACAGGTGTCGTATACAAGGGTTTTCATTTCTCCCCAGAAGAAAAAATCGAGAGGGTTGAGATCTGCCGACCTCGGTGGCCAAGGCACAGACTCATCCCTACCAATGAACCTATTGCGAAACACATCATTCAGGAAATGTCGTACATTACAATGGAAATGAGCTGGTGCACCATCGTGTTGGTACCACATTTCTTGCCGCAGTGCCAAAGGTACGGTCTCCAACAGTTCAGGCAGAACCTCAATAAGAAATGCATGATACGTGCGAACTTTCAGGCGAACAGGGAGAATGTATGGTCCAATTAAATGATCATGTACTATCCCGCACCACACATTCACTGAAAACCAAACCTGTGCTGGTGATGGGCCACAAAAAGTGCATGTGGGTTGTCAAAGTCCCATACATGACTGTTTCTACTATGAAGACATCCATCCTGGTGAAAATGGCTTCATCTGTCCACAATATGTTTGCCCCGAAGTGAGGGTTTGTGTCCAGCTGATGCAACAACCATTGGCAAAACTCCATTAGAGGGCGAAAGTCACGAGGTTTAAAAGGGTGCATTCCTTCCTCTGACAACACTCGCCAAACATTCACATGAGACGTGTTTCGTGCCCGAGCGAGCACTCGCATACTGGTGCCTGGATGTTCTGCGACCGCTGTTAACACATCTTCTGCAAACTGATGTGTGCGTACACTTCGGGGTCTTCCAACTTCTTGCCGCGGTGGTAACACTGACCATGTTTCACGCAGTCGACTGTCCACTACCTGAAAGAAGGTGTGAGACAGTAAACGTCTATGTGGAAAGCGTTCTCCATAAAGACGCCTTGCCTCACGGCTATTACCACGTGCCTCCCCATACATGAGATGCATGTCTGCTAGCTGCTGGGTCGTATACGCAGCCATCTGTGTAATAGGGAGCTGGAACTGCAAAGTATTGTTTTTGTTTAACACTGGCACACTGCACAAATTGGCCATATAACCGTGAGAACACCACAGACCAATTGTTGCGATACTTGACTTGTCCACTCCACCACGTCAACTTCTTTCAATACAACATACTAGTACTCTTCAATGCGTATGACAACCTAGAGCGAACTGCTGATCATATCCCAGCACCTGCAACACGACTGGAACGACTGCCGGAGAGAACCAACCATTCGGGCTCCTCTCGCGGGAACAGCAGTCATGAAGGTCAAACGTAGACTACGAGAGCCAGACTTGACTGTGCAGCGCTTCCAAAACTGGTCTCTTTTATGTCACAATGATCGCATGCGAACACTTTTGGTATTGCTCCCCACCCCCTTTGTGTGGTGAAAGTGACATCTTCAGTTGGTGTACAGTGACATGCACTGTCTGTGCATAAGACATTGTAGCATTTGTTGTTTGTTGTGTGTGTGTGTGGGGGGGATGTTACGTAATTGTTGCGTGTAAAAATACACGTTGTCGCAATCATCTGATATTGTGTTTTTCTTTCCCTCCTCCTGGTGGAGTAATGTGTCTCTCGTATGCCACATGACATGATTCGTTCATTCCTCGCGTGTAACTGGGGTATGCAACCGTGCTCAACTTTTCGGATTTTGTGTTCGGTGCTCGTGTTTTGATGTTTGAGGTCGGGATGTGTTGTCTTGAACGCATTTCTCATTGTCACGGTCCTTCTTGCTGCGTTACATACCCTTTCCATGTATTGTTCTTGCTGGAAATCCCCAATTCCTTTGAGGACTCCATTGCGCATGCGTGCAGTGAACTTTTCATAGTGACTTCCGGACTGAGCACATACGATTCCTTTATGATTCCCTTGTAACCGCCTCTCTATCTGTTATAGTATTCGTCCCAGTTAGGTGTAACTTTCACTTTGTCACCTTTTGCGAGGCTCCTATCTCGGAAACGAAGCCTCAGTCGTAAAAATGGAACTTAGACTTTTTGCTTGTTTTCGTGTGAGGAATCACCTCCCAAGCGTTGTAAACGACCTTTAGAAACACCCTGTATATATACTTCTACAGCAGCAATCGCGTTCGGGAAAGGTTAAAAAAATGACTTGGTATTCAAAGGCAGATAAGCTTGGTAGCCTAGCTTGTTCGCGTTCATGAGTTACGCATGATCACGCTTCACAAGGCCGCTTCTTATCGCAACACATTGTGCGTCGATGTACAGCGTCTGCACCCAACAAATTACAAGTGACCAGAGTCGAATTTTAAAGAAACTCTGAAGAATAATAGATTTCATCAGAGGCGGCTAAGTGGGCAATAGCTCAACATGCAATAAGTATTGATTCCTGGCAAACAAAAATGCTTATTGAATGAGTATTCGGATAGTAATATGTGTTTTATCGTGTAACATGTAATATACTTATTGGGATTACCGCGTAGTAGGTCAACCAATCCATGAAAAACAAAATGAAATTGAATGGTTGGTTTAATATAGATAATTATTTTTTTATTAATTTTTCCTCATTCCCTTGTTTTTCTTATTTTAATAATAACAATAACGCATGGCTCAACAGCTATCTCCCGACTGCCAGTCTCCCTCCCACAATCCTTCCTAGCGATCTTCAACCAGATGGGGTGACGTTTGATCAGCACGTCAAACCCTCAACCATTATGGTGGTTGTTGCGTTTCTTATTTAAACACTGGATTGATTATATACACTATTTAATGTACACTGACAATGGACTACATTGGAATGGAGTCGACCACCGCGTAGCAATGTCTCTCGCTGTTCTCTCGTTCAGTGCGGGTATTTCCCAATAAGTACCACGCCCTGCACAGTCTCCGAAGCAGAGTCTGCACTGTCCTGCCACCTAGTGGCGACAAGTATAATGAATACTTAAAATATACAAATTTTCACACATTAATAACACAAATAATAATACATACACTAATCTGTCCCAAACATAGTCCCCCCTCTTGATCGAGTCGATCAACAAAGGTACAACTAATGATCTATTGGAAGAGGCACTAGTTTGTTAACTGGACGTTTATAGGTTGAAGATGAAGTGCGAACAGTTGCAACACGCACTAGTTCATCCGCACCAGGATGCACTTGTTCAACTATAGCAAGTTTCCATGTAAGTGGAGGTAGGTGATCTTCCTTCACTAAGACCACTGTTCCTGGTTCCAAATTCTTCTTTTGGGTGTTCCACTTGGTCCTCTGCTGCAGGGAATGCAAGTAGTCCTTTGACCAACGGTCCCATAGTTGTTGGTACATCTGCTGCAATTTCTGCCATCTGGATTCTTTGATGTTAGTTAGACTACGCTCAGGAAAACTAGTTAGGGGTGCACCAATAAGGAAATGGCCAGGGGCTATAAAACTGGGATCTGTAGGGTCATGTGACAATACTGTGAGGGGCCTGGAGTTAAGACAGGCTTCGATTTGAACTAAGAGTGTTTCAAGTTCTTCGAAAGTGAGAGCAGAGTTCCCTACGATTCTCCTCAGGTGATGCTTCATGGACTTCACTCCTGCTTCACAAAGTCCAGCCATATTTGGGCTATTGGGTGGTAGAAAATGCCATTTGAATCCTTCCTGAGCTGCATGGTCTTCTAAAGACTTGCTGAAGTCTGATGATTGGAATAAATTCTTCAAGTCTTGTAACTCACGATTGGGACCTACGAAATTTCTTCCGTTGTCGCTGTACAAGTTCAGACATTTTCCTCTGCCTGCCGTAAATCTTCGCAAAGCAGCAATGAATGACTTGGTGCTGAGATCTCCGACCAATTCTAGGTGTATAGCCTTGGTGGCAAAGCATACAAATACTGCTACATATGCTTTCAACCTTGATTTGTTTCTGGTGATCGACGGCTTGATGATAATTGGTCCAGCGTAATCAACTCCAGTGTTTAGAAATGGTCTAGTGGACTGTATTCTGGATGGTGGTAATTGTCCCATGAGTTGGTTGGAAACAGATGCTCTTAATTTGAAACAAATGAGGCACTTATGCAGAATAGCTCTGACCACTTGTCTGGCTCTTGGTATCCAGTACTCCTGTCATAATGAAGATATAAGGAGTTGTGGTCCTGCATGTAATAACCTGTGTTGTTCTGAAAGAATGATCAATTCAGTTAAATGATGCTTCGGTGGCAATATGATTTGATGTTTGCTATCATATGGTAGCTGTGAGTGCCTAAGTCTTCCTCCAACTCTGAGTACATGTTTGTCATCTAGGAAAGGATGCAAGTCTGAAAGTTGACTATCCTTTGACACCTGACTGTTAGAAGACAATTCTCGTATTTCCTTGCCATAAACTTCGTGTTGCACGCTTCTAATGCAAGTATGCAATGCTGATCTTAAGTCACTTGCTGACAATGATCCTATGTGTTTCTCTTGTTTGTTCCTCGCATTGTGTAGAAATCTCAAACAATATGCAATCACTCTTTGAAGTTTCAATAACGACGAAAATCTGCTGATAAATTCTATTGTTGGTGCATTTGTGACTAGACTTACTGTAGTTGTTCTTTGTTCTTCAAGTTCGTCGAGTTCGAAGTCATTATCCCTTGACGATGTTGGACTCGAAGGCCATGATGTTGTTGGAAGTGATAGCCAATCAGGGCCATGTAACCACATTTGAGAGGTGTGTAGTGAGCCTACATTTGTCCCTCTGCTGATTAAATCTGCGGGGTTCTGTGCTGACACTACATGTTTCCAGTACTGAGGCTTCGTACATTCTTGAATTTGTGAAACTCTATTCGCTACAAAGGTTTTCCATCGTCTTGCAGGTGATGCAAGCCACGCCAGTACGATCTTCGAATCGGTCCATAGATTGATTCTACTGACTTCCAATTGTAGTAGTTGTAACACCTTGTGTGTTAGTTTCGCCAACAACAAGGCAGCGCACAATTCAAGACGAGGAAGAGTGATCCTTCTTATAGGTGCCACACGTGAACGTGAACAAAGTAAATGTACAGTGGTTTCACCATTTCCATTTGTTGATCTAAGATACAAACAACAGCCATATGCAACTTGCGATGCATCTGAAAATCCGTGGAGTTGAATGTCAACCACTTTTCCTTGAACTAGCACAAATCTGTTAACTTGTATCTGATTAATGTTTGGTAACTGTTGAAACAAACGTTTCCACTCCATGTTGAGTTGATCTGGTAACTTATCGTCCCATTCCATGTTATGGAACCATAATTGTTGTAGAAATATCTTGTAAGAAATTACTATTGGACTCACTAGTCCCAAAGGATCAAAGATTGATGCGACAATAGAAGCTACTTGTCGTTTAGTGATGTTGTCTTCATAACATGACACTATCTCCTTGTTATTTGCTTGCAATTTATCTGTGACTGGATCCCATGTGAGGCCTAAAGCTGTAACGTTTGCTCCCTTGTCAAACTGAAATGGTAGTTGCATTTCTCTATGAGTAGTTGGTACTGCTTCAAGAAGTTCTGGATGATTAGAACACCATTTCTTCAAAGTGAATCCTGCTGAATTCAGTAAATCGATTAGTTCTCCTTGCAATTGTCTAGCTTCTTCAATACTGTTGGCTCCAGTGAGGAGGTCATCAACGTAAACATCTCGTTGTAAAACTTTGGATGCATTCGGAAACTTGGTTGCTTCCTCTTCAGCTAACTGCTGCAATGTTTTGGTCGCCAAAAATGGTGATGATGCCAAACCAAATGTGACTCTTGTGAGCTCGAACGTTTGTACTGGCATTTCTGTAGATTTTCTCCAAAGTATGCGTTGAAACTTAGTGTCATCTGGATGAATCAGGATTTGTCTGAACATCTTCTCGGCGTCTGCCGTAAATACAACCTTGTGCGTTCTGAAGCGAAGAGCTATAGACTGAAGATCGTCATGTGTGGTTGGACCGACCATCAGTGTATCGTTTAATGAGACTCCATTTGTTGTTTTTGCTGATGCATCAAAAACAATTCTGGTTTTCGTGCTGCTGCTGCTAGGTTTGAATACTGGATGATGTGGTAAATAGTATGACACATCAGCTTCATTTGGATCTGGTTGTACTGGCTTCATGTGTCCCAACATTTCATACTCCTCGAGTATTCTGCTATACTCCTCTTTCAACTCTGGTTGAAGCTGAAACCTCTTCTCTAACTGATGTAATCTGAATAATGCCTGGTTGTATGAATGTCCTAGCTCTGTATGATCTGATCGAAATGGGAGACGAACAATGAAACGCCCTGTTTCATCTCTGGTGGTGTGTTGATTGAAGTGGTTTTCACAAGCTACTTCTTCAGCTGTTTTTGGTTTCGAGTACATTTCCTCCAACTCGAAAAACCGCCGTAATTGAGAATCCAAATTGTCTTCCATGCGTACAAAACATGCGACTGTGGGTGTACTAGGTTGTACAGGCTGTTCCATCCGACCAGCTAAAATCCAACCTAATTCAGTATTTTGAAGAACTGGATAGTTTTCATCTCCCGTTTGTCTTTCAGGAAGAAGTAAGTGCAAGTAAAGTTCCGATCCAATTAGTAGATCTATCCCTTCTGGTTTGTAGAAATCTGGATCTGCTAACTCAATGTCGGTTGGTAGCTTCCAATGTTCATGATGAATAACTTGAGAAGGTACGTTCCCTGTGATGCGTGGGAGTATCAGATAAGTAAGTGAAGTCTGGAAGTCTGACACTCTTGAGCGCAGCTGAATGTCGACACTGTGCTTGGCTTCCGATGAAACATTATTGATTCCTCTGATTGGAATATGATTTTTCTGCTTTCGCAACTGTAGTCTCTGAACAAGATCTTCCTTGATGAAATTTGACTGAGACCCACTGTCCAGGAGAGCTCTACATGTATGTGGCTGTCCCCTAGAATCGACGACTTCTACTAAAGCTGTTGATAGCAGAACGTGTGATCTTGGTTTACTCTTAAATGTGCAGTATGAAGATTGTACTGAAGTTGTCCTTTCAGCTTCATTCCTCGTGTCTGGTGAGTCATTCCTTGGTTGGTCTTGTCTTAGAGGACCTCCTCGTTTACCGCCTTCGTCTGGATGCAACAGTGAATTGTGTTTCAATCCACAGCGTCTACAATTATCTGAAGTACAGTTCCTAAAATTATGATTCGATCTGAGACAATTATAACAAAGTTTGTTGTTGCGCACACACTCTTGTTTCTGCTTCAAACTTGCGCCTGCAAAAGACTTGCATGAATATAAGGAATGTGCTAATTTACAGAAATAGCATTGTGTATTTGTAGTTGTCAGGTAAGAATTTGACTGACGGATGTGTTTCTGTTTAGGGCTAACCTTGTGTTCATTGACATTTTTGTTTACGTGAACAGACTTCATTGATTCCAAAGCTTGACATTTTTGTTCTAGAAAGGTGAACAGTTCCTTTAGTGTAGGGAACGACTGATCGGTATGGCTTAATTCCCATTCCCTTCTTGTGTGAGAATCAAGTTGAGCCAAAAAATGATGTATTAAAATAACATCTTCTAACGGTGTTTGTAATTCAAGGGCTCGAAGAGCATTTAAGTTACTGGTGACGTCATTGATAAACTGACGTAATTCTGTGGCATTTTCCTTGTTAATTGCGTTCACATGTAAGATGTTATTGACATGACTTGCTGCTATCAGTCGTTTATTCTCATACCTATCTTTCAACAATTGCCACGCAATATCATAATTTGAATCGGTCATGGGCAAAGTATTGATAAGTGTTCTTGCTTCAGATTCCAATGATGAACGCAAGTAGTGGAATTTCTGTATTTTAGGAATATTGTCATTTGTGTGAACCATAGCCTGAAATGCATCTGAATATGCTAACCAATCCTGATAATTACCGTGAAACGTGGGTAAAGATACCGTGGGTAATTTGATGTGCTTGGTGCCTAATGATGAAGCATTGTTTACAACATCCGATCCATCTGTAGGTGCAGCTTGTGCTTGTTTATGTTTCTCTATAATGGATTCCATTTTACCCCGTACCTTATAGTAAACTTCTTCAAAATCCTCCCTGTGAGGTTCGTGATTCTCGTTTATATCTTCTACTTCTAAACGTGTTTGAACTTCATCATATTTTTCCCACAAAGGTGTTAAATTCTGCACACGGACCCTTACTTCTTGAACTTCCCCCGTATCTTCAAAGGCATTGCCAAATGCTTGTGTTCGTGTCAACTGGCCCCTAAATCCAGCTCTCTTACGTATCAACACTCTTTTTTCTTCTTCATCCATCGCGAAGGAAAGAGGGCAAGATATGTAGGAAATATAGTACGTGAGGAAAGAGTAAACAAAATATGGTGCGAGCCTAGCTAACTACTGACCTTGATCTGAAGCTTCCCTGGGTGTTGGCGATGACGTCACTTCAGCCGACAGCAGAATACTGTAGTGGATGCTCGAAACTGTCCAAATTTATGATACTCTGTCCCGTGTTGAGTTATCGTAACAGATAACTTATTGTCCACTGAATACTACCGTGTATAACTGTCTTATAACAAAACATTCGACGTACGCACGATAACTATACGGAATGTCTGTTCAAACCACACGCGTAATCGTTGTGATCGAAAATTACACGTAATACGTAATAAGTACTGTGACACAGAAGTTCTACGATTGAGCACATGCAACCATATTGACGTAAGTACGAATGTCAGTACACATCTGTAACTGGAACACTGCATACAAAGTCACTTCGATACCGCGCGAAAACACTCGTTCTTTCCATGGCGGGCGAGTTGAGACGTTTGTTCTGATGCGTAACACATCATATCTCACAGAGATTGTTCACTTGGTAAACTAATCCTGCCCGGAGATGACCATAAAATGTTGCGTTTCTTATTTAAACACTGGATTGATTATATACACTATTTAATGTACACTGACACTGGACTACATTGGAATGGAGTCGACCACCGCGTAGCAATGTCTCTCGCTGTTCTCTCGTTCAGTGCGGGTATTTCCCGATAAGTACCACGCCCTGCACAGTCTCCGAAGCAGAGTCTGCACTGTCCTGCCACCTAGTGGCGACAAGTATAATGAATACTTAAAATATACAAATTTTTCATCAAGATGGAACACCCACTCATTGGTCCAAGGATGTTCGAGGTTTTCTGGATAGGCATTTCCCTGGCAAGTGGATAGGCCGTGATGTACTTATTCCCTGGCCACCGCGCTTTCCTGATATCACACCCTTGGATTTCTTCTTCTGGGGCTATGTCAAAGATTTTGTTTACCGTACTCCTGTTCCAGATGTTCCTACTCTTCGAAGAAGAATAACGTGTAGAGTGTCCTAACTGTTTCAGGCGGCGTAGCTCGTCGTTTCTGGGCATGTTGTAGGCAATGGTCGGTGTCTCGTCTGGCATCGGGCGAATCGAGGGTAACGCCCTCATCTCTCTTCTTCTCTTAGCCCGCCATGATTTTCGATGTTCCTCGTTTCACAAAAACTATAAACGGCGTAAGATTATCACGGAAACACAGTCTCGCTTCGACTTCCTCCAGCGATTGAGGTAAGCGCACTCGTAACGACTTACTGCCTATCACACACTGATGTTCGCAAAACAAAGCAAAGTCCACGGTATACGAAGAGGTAACGCGGAGGTGCTCTCGCTATGAGAATCGCGGTAAAACTGTATGTCGAAAAAGCATGTCCTTCGTTTTATCCCGATTTCGAAAAAGGACGCTCGGCGCTCGTTGAAGGGACGCTTCCGGAGAGGTCATCCCACTTCGCTCTATTGTCTCCTAGGCTGAACAGGATCGTGTTAGAGGTTTCGTTCCTACGGATTAAGTTTCCGTCTCGCTGGCGCCCAGAGCTCAACTGCAATCTGTGCTCATAAACTGATCGATTACAACCAATTCGATCTGGCATCCGTAATTCTTGCTTGATCGCGACGAAACTCCACACATCCGTCCTTGCACACATGTTGCTGCGCTGGTAAAAATTCCACGCAAATCAGGCCGCCGGAACCCGAGATATTTAAATGGTTGTCATTACGATCGAATTTCCTAAGCTTTAGACGCATAACGTGACCTTTCAGGTGCTCGCCCGTCAGTCTCGGGACTTCCTTTCATTCTCCCGTCGGCTTGGCAGATCAAATATATATTCTTACAAATTAAGACACTCAACACTTTGATTCAACACATTGTTTTACGGCTAATTGTTAGAGTAATAATAATAATAATAATGACGACGGTAAATCTGACTGTCACATGTTACTGGCAACATGCTAGGACGTGTATGGGCAGAAGTGGATTACCGCCTTGACGTTCTGAGAACAACTAGAGGGATGCACATTGAGGTAGGTGTATGGCACATAAACGTGGAGAGTTGTAGCTCATTTTACAATCAACAGCATTGTTCTATTGCATTTAGTTTCCGAGCTATGTTTTTTGTAATGGTACCGGGACTTTATGAACACCTTGTATTAGGTACTTTGCGTCACCCTCCCCTGCCCTTAGAAATTGGCATCGTTCATTTCGTGTTGCAAAGAAGCAGAAAGCTTGTTAATTTTATTGTAAATAATAGAAATACAGTTCATTTAGTTTTCGAACAGAATAACCAAAGTAGAAAAAAAAGCAGTAGATCAAAAAAATTGAATTTAAAAAGGAGGAATCGGTTTGGTGCGCCATTTAATCCAAAGAATAAAGGTTCCACAGTTTTCACATTCCATAAATTATAGTTTTATGTGAGAGGTCATTAAATTTCCTCCTATTAAAGCCCCTTTTTTAACGAGTTGTGCAAAAGGTAATAACAATACTATGCATTTCAGTACACAAACTTCATAAGATGTAAAAAAAGTAATGATAATAGTTGTGGTGGTTATTCATTCATCTGGTGAATCGAGTAGCACTCCCCATTTCTATAATAATAATAAATTTGGAATGAAAAATCTGTAAAACCTAAAAATATTACCGGTAGCATAAAGACCTAAATTTCCTAGTCTGATTTAGACGCATAAACCTACAATAGGTTTTAACAAGCAACTTAGGCTATTTTAGGCATCAGTTGTTGCGTTTTGTAATAAAATGCTGACGTAACTCGTTATTTCTTATTTACCTGCAAAAAAAGAAGGTTAAAAATTTAAAATCCGAGGTCTAATTATTTCAGCACAATTGAGAAAAAAATTAAATACACTGATGAAAGTTAAAGGAGGCATACAAGTGTTCTTCAAATTCCAGATATACTCTGTCCCAGGAGTCTGTGGACAAAGCGGAAGTAAAACAAGTCCTCTGCACATAATGACTAGAGAGGACACGATCAATGAACGCGAGAGGAAATGGATTAAGGGGCACGCGACTGCAGCAACCAGCCTTCCGCAGTAGCGAGCACTGTTTTGCTACACACGTTCGCTTTCTCCCCTTGTCTACCGTTATGCGCTAAATGACTCCACAGGCTCCTGGGACGAAGTATACAACTTTTGGTACGTACCTACGTCAGTGCTACTAAATCATCACAGGTTTGTATGGAAACTATCCTAGTTTTTATAAAAGCCCTACTACTAAAAAAAAAAAGTAAAGTGCTGCCCTGTGCTTTGCACCACGTCATGAAGACGTATAGGGGGTGTGGGGTTAGGGCTGCACACTTTCTTGATCTTGGCCGAGCTGGGGGTGATGTGATCAGCACCACGTCCCTGGCGCCTATACCCTCCAGAGTTTCCTCCAGGTACCCACTTTATACGTTGCTGGGTGGGCGCCGGAGCCGCTTGAACAGGTTGAAAAAGTCCTGGTTCTCCCCTGCCGGGGGTCGAACGCGGGTCTCTTGCATAGTAGTCCGACGAGCTCTACTACTACTACTACTATTATTATTATTATTAGTTTCATTACTGTTATTATTTCCTTATTATTATAATTATTATATGATTTCTTGAGATGAAGGAAAACATTGAGAAAAATGGAAATTTTGCCATTTGCAAAGTGAAATTCTACTCTAGATTGTGACAACACTGGAACAGACAACAGAGAGTGTGCGTTCTTCGTCGGGTCTCCCTTCTCGCACAACGCGAGGACAACCTTGCGTTCTGATGTCACCGGGGAACAGTTTCATTGCGTATCAATCCCTAAGATTGTATGTTTATTTTATTAAGTCTCTCTGAACGCTTCATGTTGACCAGGGCATTCACTTGTTTTTCTCAGCTGTCTCAAGCCTCTTAGGCATGTTTACAATGCATTGTGTTGTGCCATGCAAACCTCCTGAGCATTCAGGAAACAGGTAACACTTCTGGGTTTGGTGTCAGCGGTTTGCATGGTAGCAATTATTATAAACACGATTCGGCGATTCGGCATCGAGGAAGAGCTCGATGGCCAGGGAATATCGAGGTGAGACAAGCTGGGAAGAGACTGGACTTTGGGAATTGAGTTGGTAGAGAGAGGAGGTCAGCAAGACAGGAGGTCGATAGTGGAAGCACGCTCTGGCCAACAAGTTAGAGAGAAGCTTACAGAGGACTTCGCTATTTTGATTCAGCTAACAGACTTCAGATAGACAGGTAATTATCCTACACCCAGCCATGATACAGGTTCAACGGTTCACAAAACACAACGAGTGTCCATTGTCTTTTCAGTAGTTTAATTCCTTTGTGTAATTTGTACCTTTCGCATGCCAAGCAATAACTCGTCATGTCAATGACGAGTGGTCTCATCAAGAGGATGAATGATGAGTAGTTTACATCACCCCATCAGTTAACTGGTTCAGATCCCTTCATTCTATAGAATGACACGATTGTTAGGCTAAATGACTAAGTTGTTAGGTTTAGTTCTCTTAGCATAAATAATACATTTACTATGTATTTATGCTAAAAGAACCAAACCTAACAGACCAAACTACGTAGCGGCATTTCTCGTCTGATGTCAGAAAGAACACAAGGTTGCTCTTGCATTGTGCGATAAGGCAGACCCTTATTTGGTCTGTCCAGTGCAGTTCAGCCCATTCCACGTCCTTGATTTGAACAGCAGCAAGTTCTTTTAGGTCAGCTTTCTGCGTGATATCATTTCACCACCGTAAGTTCTATTTTGTTCTTTACCATAATTGCATTTTTCTTGGATACACAGATGGCTCGATTTTGGATCGTAAGCAGTGCTCGAAGTGGAAATTCCTAGGTGGGTTCGATCACAGATTAGGATATGAATGGGGTTGCATGCTTGGGGCAAGCATGAGATAGATGTGTGAAGTTCGAGGTCCGTGAATAGTCTCCCCCTTCCCCCCGCTTGAAGGGAGGGCAGGCAATGGTTCAACGGACACTGTGGGGAAGCTTGTGTGGATCAAGTTGGACAATGAAGCAGATGCGTGTATGAGGTGAGGTTGCTTATGCAAATTACCCTAGCTGGGGGATGCTTTATGAAAATCTTCCTAAAATGAGAGGGGATAGTAGCCTTCCCCTCGAATTGCTTGACAATATTAACATAGTATTTCAGTGTAAAATGGCCACCCGTACTGTATCTTGAATTTTCTCAATAAATAAATATGAAGCTTTCCTGGCCGCGAATGATGAAGAGGTTTTCTCAGGATATCAACCAGGTGATTTCCGGATAGGCTTCCGAGCTTTCGAGAGCTAACGTCACTCTCATCTTCGGAGATTGATGTGCCACGCTGAGCTTTAGGTATTTGGTGTGGGAGGGGTCCGGTGTAGGTTGAATCCCTGAAGATGAGAGTGAGTTAGTTCTCGAAAGTTCGGAAGCCTATCCGGAAATCACCTGGTTGATATCCCGAGAAAAACCTCCTTCTTCATTCTTGAAGAAAAATAAACTATTCGGAAGTCTACACGCTACGAAGAAAGCCAGAATTAAATACCCTATAGTACGTAGAAATTCAAGCGAAAAATGCACTCTCACAACCAGGACTCGAACCAGAGTCTATGGTACACCATGCAATTTCTCTACCAACTGTGCTCCGTCGGAAAAGCATCGGAAGTGAAAAAATCGGGCAAGATCGGGCAAATAACTCGGTCCCTGCTATTTCTTGAGCAAGCGAACGAAAACAAGTGTCTGTGCAAGCAGTGACGCGAGGCGGCTCCACCATTAACACGTGAGAGGGAATGGGATTGCGTGGAGGGGAGGAAGGCGACTGCAGTTACCAGCTTTCGCAGCAGCGTGTACTGCCTCGCTCTGCTCACTCGATCGCCCCTTCTCTGCCGCTATGCGCGACCTTGCTCCAGAGATACCCGGAGCAGAGTATAGTTGCAAGAGAAATAGGAAGCTATGCCGGACACCCGGTTGCGAGCCCTGATTACTACCTTAAAAAAACTTGTATATTATATATTTTCTGCTTGATAATGTATATTTGGTAAATAATTTACCTTTCATTTTCTTCACTCAACTAGAAATTGATACATTTACAATGCAAATAAAAATACATGAAATTCAGATAATACTGTATTTGGGAGTTCATTTTTAAAGATAACGTTCACAAATTCATTCCGTTGCAGTGAAATATCGCCAACTTGTAATAGATATTTATTTAAATAACAATTTATTGATTTTTATGTAATAAAATAATAAGAAGATAAAACTATCATACACTTCAAAAGCGGAATCTTTATAACCACACAATTAAGAATTGTTTCAGCCGCAAATTCGCAATAGTACAAAATATGTGTACGTAGCATAAGATGTAAAGTAAGATGTGCTTGTTTATTTATTTATTTGTTGTGATTTAACTGAAGAAAGTCAAGGGGAAGCTCCGTTGTATTTAATCGGTTGAATTGTCGTTTAACTTTTAGCTCACCGGAACCAATCGCTAGGGTTTGCTTTTTTACTGGTGGTGACTTTTGGAGTAATTTCATTATGATGTCATCTTACGCCATCAAATCACTTGGAATTAAACCTTAAGCCCAAAATAACTACTCATTGAAAGAGGCAGTTCTAATCTTCCTTTTAATTGTACTTCGAGTATGTAAGAATGGGGGTTGACATAATCTCTTAGAAGAGTGATAGGATATCTTGAATACTTTTTTGCGAATTTACGACAATTAGCCTACTGCTATTATTTGAAATTATGCCTATTATTATTATTACTTTTGTAAATTCGTTTTCTTGAACTTTTGGGTGAGAATATTTTTACCTGTTTATTTTAACCTAATGTAATTCAACCCCAAGGGAAGGGTAAATAAAACATTAAGAATAGAATTTTTATTCGAAATCTCAAGTCAATTCTTCATATTCTAATATATGCAACATTTGGTGTTAATTTTAAGTTAGATTAAAGCTCTGTTGTCTAATGAGCAAAACGAGGGCTAACATAATTTCAACGTTGTCAACATACGTATATCTAAATTTAACCGTGCGTTTTACACAAATCCATTTAAAAAGCTCGCGATAAGAAAGTTTGACGACTTTTGTGTCATCGTTTGCTAAGGTCATTGTACAGTAGAGGGAGATTATTTCCGTAACATCTTTGGCTGTTATGCATTTGAAGCATCGGAACGAGTCACAACTCTCGAAGCAGCCAATTAACCAAGCGAGCCGCTGACGTAATCTCAACCCAGAACCTACCGCTAAGCCCCTTGTTCAGGTTCTACACGCCCACTAGGCTCGCTAGACAGATTCGCGCAGTCTGCTGGAGATGTTCCGAAACTAATTCGACTCTACTACGAAAAATGAAAGATAGGTCTGGTTAATTTGTTCGCTGCAACGACTGCTGTCTCTTGCTACCTACTGGTTTTCGCGCTTCACATCTTTGGCCAATTGTTTTGTCCAAATGGATCGCATAGGAAACAAGAGCTTACACATGTGGCAAAATGCCACCCATTATTACCTTAGACCATACTTACACAGACGTACTTCTCTGTTTCTTGAACGATACGTTCACAACTCCATTGAGAAGCATGTTATTGATTTTTTTGTGGTGTTATTTAGCGTCCCTTTTCTTCCACTTTTGAATAATTTCGGAGATGATGATAAGCTATGATTATATTAAATTTACGAAGGAACAATAACAACATCAGTGTCCAGTCCGGGATTCGATCCTAGTAACTGAGAAAGGCAGTGATCCAATCAGTAGAGCGCTGACTGACATTTACTCGGGAGACCTGGTTCGATCCCTGGGGTAGTAGATTGATTGATTGATTTTAAGTTCACATTATGCACAGTAAGGCTAATTGGGACTGGACCTACAGTTTAAAGTGGGATCCGAACCATTAAGTGCCTCCACCGGGTATCGAACCCGGGACCCCTTGATTAAACTGCGCCATTGAGGAGGCCTGGGGTAGTAGGTTATCTTAGTGGAACATTTTCCGACAATGGCCCTGAAAAAAGCCTCTCTCTGGTTCACCCAGCCTCAGTTAATTGTTACATGTGGGATAAAGGTGGCCAAAGCGTGGTGCCGATCAAAGCACCTCCACAAAGGCGGATAATATTGAATCCATGGGCCATGCCTCCATAGTTATTAGCCCAGTCAATAAAGGACCAAAAAACGTCGAATGTCGATAATAATTCTGTAAAAGCTGAATTTGGTCAGTTGTTAGAACACTACAAAATCCAAAAAGTCCCCGCCCCTCCCTGAGGTGCGCTCCCCCCCAAACATCAATTTCGCAGACTCTCGTTAGACGAGCTACAAAAAAGATTCTGTTCAATTTTTCGATAATGTCGGTGATTTTGCCGTTATTTAAAAAAAAAAAACCTTTAAAAAGTGAAATTTTTCTAGTACGTTTTTAAGTTTTTGCCTTGTAGCTTTTGAACAAATTAAATGACAAGAAATTGTTTGCAATAAAAGTTGTAGCCATATTAATTAGCTTTAAAACGATAAAAGTTTTAATGTATTTTATTTAAAGATACGCCATAAAATGTGTCCCCAAATGGATGATAGTACCAAGAAAGTGTGTCTTTATGACAGTTCGGCGGTTAAGTCCGGAATAATTGACATTTTTTGATAAAAGCAATAGACTTTTTAGAATTAATTGTTATACCACTTAAGGTATGATCAGTCGAGTAGCTAATCGCCATATGCGTACTGACAGCCGCCATCTTGAATATTTTTGATTTGATATATCTCGGGAACGGTTTTCTCAGAAATGCTCTAAATAGTGTAAACATTAATAATATATCAATAAATCTATTTTTGAAAAATAAAAATAGTAGTTTTGTAGAAAAACTCACTATTCATAATACTTCTCGTTCTATGAAGAAAGATGCCGATACGACGAACCTCCAGAAAAAAAAGTAAAATAAACCTACACGTGCACACACGCTAAGAATGCATTTCTCAATCTATTCCCCAAAACTGGTGTCTTGCAGTGCAAATTGCACACACGAGAATTTCAAGGATTATAAATTATATATTAACGAAGATAACGTTTTTCATTTTGATTTGATTACAAGTCGTAATTAACAGCATGTCATTCTTGCTATTTTCAGGTACGCAATGTCCAAGTTGCAACGTTCTGTAGAAGAGAGGCAGCTGCGTGTCATGTGGGCTGCAGTGAGATGCGTGGGGTGTCGGGAAAAATGCGCCCGGGAAAAATGCGCTCTCGCAATAAAAGTGGGAAAAATGCGCCCTCCCAAGAGTAACCACAATGAAAAGTGGGAAAAATGCGCCCAGCACCAACGACTTTCACCAATATGATAATATGTTGATTAAAACAACCTTGACGCAGCTTCCCCTCACACTTAACACAGGCTTGGGACTGTCAGGAAAGATATTTTTTTAACGTAAAGTAAAATATTCTCTTTTCTGGCGTGGTTAGAAGCTGGAGATGATGTCCTTTGTCATATTTTTTTTTATTTTACTTTTGTAATTTTTATTTAATATGTTGTAATTTTTATTTTCTTTGATTAAAGTTTTTATTTACATTTGTATTTCCATTTCTCCTCCGTTGACGATCTTTTACTCCATTTTTTGGATGTACGTCAGACTTCTCAGGCACTTGGTAAGGTCCTTGGGTGTGCTTGTTTTGTAAGTATGTAAAATTTTGCTAATCTGTTCATCCAGTTTTATGTACGTTCGTTTCCTCTTCGTTCCTTCCAAACCGATGCTAGCCCTGTCATATTTGTATCCGCTGTTCCGCTTCCTGCTTCAGCGTCTTCAGAAGGGTGTAGAAGTTGGGATGAAGTCGAACTTTCTCCTGCAGCTTATTGTTCCACCCTTCGACAGCATTGTTCGTGCGGTGCTTTGCATCTCCACAGTGCCACACATCAACTGGTAGATTTGGATTTTGCAGCCATTGTTGTACAAAATAGTCAAGAAACGCTGTCAGTTTCTCCCCTGCTGGCGCCGTACTATGGATTTGGAGCCACCCATCTTCAACGTCCTCGCGGGGGATCATTGCCAGAGCGCTGCACATGCGGACATGAAGCCTTACTTCTTCGTCATTCTTGTAGTCCGGTACCAATCCAACGTCTTGAACTTTACGCCACAGACACTGGTTAAAGTGGAAGTAGCATCCCTTGATGGTACAAGTCGGGAAGTTTGAAATGAGGGAAGAAATGCACGCATCTTCGAAGTCAACCATGATTCTTTCTGGATTCCAACCGGGTAAACATTCCTTCATTTTACCAAAAAGTAGATCGTAGGTTTCTCTTTTTTTGTTGGGCAGGAAGGCGAATACTACTGGAGCTATGTTCGTCTCGTTATCTGTACTGCCAAGGTCTGCATGGATTGTATAGAGCTGGGTAAACTGCTTGCTACACGATTTGAAAGTCCCGTCCATGAAGAACTGATTGTGATTCTGCAGTATTTCCCTGCCTTTGGAGCTACAAAAAACGAGGATTCTCTGCTCGTCTCCTTCATCTACCAAAAGGAAACTTGAACTGTCGCCCATTTTCAGGTCTTCTTCAGATAAAACTATGTTCTGTCTGGAATTCGGGTCCCGACGATCTCCTTGTGCCTGCCTCCTCACATAGTTCATGCTGCGTTTGAAGCTGGAGTACACAGGAACTTCCGCCACGAGGTCGAATCCTTGATTAAACAAGGGACCCATTTCTTCCTGGTAGAGCTTAGACATAGATTCGTCACCTTCTCTTGCTCGCTTCTTAGCTGCCACTCGCTTAATTCGGACTTCTGTTTTGGCGACGTCCGGTTTGCACTTGTGATCTGTTGAGCTGATGATTTCTTTTCCTTTCGTAACTAACTGTCCTCTACATTTCTCTTTCTTCTCTTTAACACAAAGCCAAGTAGTTTTCTCATCCGTCTTCTTCTTAACTCGATATTGAAATCCATTGAACAGAGCACACGGCTTGCCTCTGTTCGTCTCGGTGATTGTCAAATCAGCCATCACAAATAGAAACACAAACACACGCACCTGACCTGTGCCAGAGATGGGTTCGTAATGACTACTGAGTCATTGGAAAGCTTACCAGGTGTGCGATAGAAGCAAACAAACAGAGTTAGATAACCGGGAATTCCAACCCTTCAATGGATTAGTTGGCGAAGGTCATGTGTGCTGGGCGCATTTTTCCCACTTTCTAATCTGGTTACTCTTGGGAGGGCGCATTTTTCCCACTTTTATTGCGAGAGCGCATTTTTCCCGGGCGCATTTTTCCCTGATTCATGCGTGGAGTGTTCCGAAATCTTACTGGCTGAAATATGCGAATGTCCAAATGGCCATCTGCTCTGCAAGGAATGCCTTCGAAAATTGCGTGTGTGCTCAAAATGCGATTCAACTTTACCAATTTTTGCAGAGGCTAACAGAAACAACTCGTTAGAGAATATAGTTTCCAAAATGGTTCTTCCATGCTCCAATTCAAAGTTTGGATGCTCAGTGTTATGTACAGGCAGCGACCTCCTACAGCACATGAAAAATTGCGGTTACACCCACTACAAGTGCCCTTACGATGACGATCCTATGTGCGAGAAGAACACCCGCTTAGATAAAGCAAACATGGAGAGTCACCTTCTGGAAATACACCCCATGCATGTGAAGTCGGCAAATTTTAATTCTAGTTATCAGCGATGGGAAATCAGAGTAGCCAAGTGGAGTGTCAACCCTGTGTGCTTCCACATTCACGAATGGGGAATGTTTGTGTTGTATTTCTTTCGAGAAGGTAATCAAGGTAGACAAACTCTGTACTACCTTGGAACTGAAAATGAGACGAAAAACTATTACGAATCGGGATACAACTGGCAGATAATATCTTTGATGTCGATGAAAACTTCACCTGCTGCACTCAAGCTCGATGCTGGACAAGAACTAAGCAAATTGGGGTATGGAACCTTCTACATAAAGCGTCGATAATTGTATCTTTCTTTGCAAAATAAGAGAATAAAACAGAAAAGTTTTCGGGAAACTGTAGACTTTGAGTGAAGTCACAGGAGAACTAAATGCATCAATCATATCGATCGATGCACTAAAGTGTGTTTTGTGGCCTCTGCGAAGAATCAGATTCACATTTGGTGCATTTTTGTATGTCGTAAAAGAAACACCAAAGTGCATCATGTGATACAAGTGAGGATTTCTTTCAGCCAAGATGCACTTTAATGCATCAGTTGATGCACGTTTCTGCATCTATTATGGTGATTCACGAAGGTGCATTAAAACGCATCAAGGTGCATCAAAACACATCAACTGATGCATTGAAATGCATCTTGGCTGAAAGAAATTCTCACTTGCATCACATGATGCACTTTGGTGTTTCTTTTACGACATACAAAAATGCACCAAATGTGAATCTGATTCTTCGCAGAAGCCCTACATAAAACACACTTTAGTGCATCGATCTATGCGTTCTGGTACATCAATCGATACGGTATGATACATTTAGTTCTGTGTATATACTTCGTAACAACCACAATAAAAACCTTGAATATTTTGAACATATGCAAATAATTGGAAAAACGTTTCCATATTTTAGATTCAAATTGAAAAAATATTTGTGATTCAGCGATTTTTCATAACTGGTGTGAAATATTCTAATTTGGACTTGCGATCCATTACGTTGACAATAGGATTTTTTAAAATGAAAATTCTTATGTGACTGGCTATAAAATCTACATTGCAATTTATTATTACTGAACGTAATTTGTCCTCAGTTTCATGGTTGCTGTAGTTTTTATTTCATAAACTATTTGAAATTAGGGTCGGTAGAATTATACCACAATTGTGAAATGAACTGTAGTTATAAAAGGTGAATAAACATAAAAAAGTGTTCTATAAATTAGAGCTGCATATTTTACTGATTCGTATGTCCGTGTTACTTAAACCATCATAGATTTGTATGGGAACCAGTTTTTATGAAAGAAAAACCTAAATCATCTATCTATTGCTATCCAATCACCCCCACAAGTTCAAGTACATATTAGATTATTTCTTTCGCTTTAGTTACATAGATGATATCTCTTGCTTGTTCCGAAAAATTGTTGTAAATAACGAGATTCTCTTAACGACTTAATGCAGATTAAATGAATTATTTTATAATTAAATTATTATTAAGTTAATGAATAGTTTAATTCATTTCCTAAAGTAATGGGATAGCAACTTCATATTTGTTTATTGTGCATTAAAAGTTAAGAATAATTATCCTAATACAAGGCCACAAAGCAAAAACAGAACTAGTATTACGCCAGTCGGTGAATTGAAAAACATACATGTTAACTAGAACATTTATTTTGGAGACGAACTTCCATACCAAGAACATACCCAAGAACCAAAATCACTATTTATAATGTTATAATGTAGCAGAACCAAAATCACTATTTATAATGTTATAATGGAGCAGAGGCTGCTCTCAGATTGGCAAAAGAGACAACACACAACCTCACCCGAGGATTATACTGGTTTCCAGATCCAGGCGCCAGTGCCCCCCCCCCCCCTTTCTTGGATTGCAACTGTTGGAAAAGAGTTTGTCATTGGAGTGTTTTCCCAGGTCGTCATTCATATCATAATTTAGTATGTAATGCAAATATAATAGAGAAATTTTAAAATAGAAATTAAGGGAAAAGTTTTAATGAAGATTGCTAGGTAAGTAACACTGGAAACCTACAGCTCAGAGGGAAGGATTAAGGGGGAGTTCGAAGAGGATGATTACTTCCCTTAAGGGAGCTTTCAGATCAAAGTGACAAAATACAGAGCATTCCCTGACATTCGCTACGAGACTCGGCGGCAAGCGACCTGGCGTCAGCGCTTGCCTTTCCCGGCGAACGGGGTCCGCGACAGTCGGTAGAGTCGGCTATTAAAATTACAGTTTTCATATTGTGTACTAACTTTGACTACAGGTGTTGAAAATTATGTCCCTCTGCTGCAACACATTCCTGGCATCTCCGAAGGAAATGGCATTTACACGTGCAAGTTCGTCTACTGTAATTCTCCCGATTTCTCGTATAATACTCTCTTTTAACTCACGGATGGTGTGCGGATTGTCTTTGTATACTTTATTTTTTAGATTACCCCATAAATTTAAGAATTTTAGCGGCTCTAAATGCTGTGGTTTTTGAAACACCCCTTTCTTGTGAGAGGGGGCGGATAGTTTTCCGAGGAGACTGTTCTAATCTTTGTCCTATCTCATCGAGTATTTCCTCAGTAAGTACACGTGGGTTTTTCCTTCCACTTTTATTCAGAACTGACCCTGTTACTCTAAACTTTTTTACGAGGTTTAATATAGTGGTCCTATGTGGAACGGGAACACCAGGAAATTTCGTTGCAAAACGTCGTCGCACTTCTCCACAATTCCTCTTTCCGAAGTAACACTCGACAAGATAAATCCTTTGTTGTAATGTAAACTTTTGTGGTGCCATATTAAGACACAATCTTCAACACACGGACACGACACAACACAGCTTCCGAGGGAGGATTATACTGGCGTCAGTCTGCAACGTCAACAGAAAGGGAAAGAGAGCGAAGGCAGGGAGAGCGAAAAAAAAAAAAGACTGTAGTGTGCGACTGCCGCGAACTCCGTTCACCGGGAAAGACAATCTCTGACGCTGGGCCGCTTGCCGCCGAGTCTCGTAGCGAATGCTCTGTATAAATGACACTTGGAAACGAACCTTCAAAAAAAATGTAGGCTTTCGTACCGAAGTGACACAACAACCTTGACATATCGCTTGTCTCTTGCACGTTACTCACACTGGCCGTTTGCTCGATATCGTGTCACCTCGGTTTGGTGGTAATGCATGCGGAGCAAATGCTTCTTTGCAGACCGTGCTGGGCGGCATGTCGCCTAAGTGTGAAACCCCTTGTTGCTTGTCACTCCATTTAAGCTGCCTAATAAGTGAACAAAAAGCTGTTAATTAACGCAGGAGTAAATATGTGATAAGACACCCTTTTGTTATCTATGTGAACTTTCACACCGAAGCGACAAGGGCTCCGTCAGTCTACAAAAAGCATTCAATGCGCATGCGCAACCAACAGACAGACACGATGCTATTGAGAAAACGGCGCAGTCCGAGCAACACGCAAACGACATGTGCAGCACAGATTAGAAAAAGGTTATCGTGTCACTCACGCACGACAGGTTAAAAATGAAAGTGCCAAATCTCGCTTGTGGCTTGTCACTTGTCATCTATCATGAGTGGTGAATGGAAATGCACAAAAATTCTGGGACGTTTGAAAGTTAACACAGAATATTGCTCATTTACTCCTAAAACTCAGCGGTAGCCTCTTTTCTGCAGGATGGCCTACCTACCTTTACTGTCACCACAGTTAAAAAGGCAGAAAATGAAAATATAAATGTGGTATTTTGAAGGGTATTAACACCGCTGAAATTGCAAATCTCAAACTCTGTTCTTTATGTCAACTACATATAATGATTGCATAAACTTCCAGCTGCGTTGATAGTCTTCAGAACTCGCCACGGAAGTTCTAGGGTTGGAGTCCCAACCTGGACGTGCAGAGGGAAAGAGGGGGCAGGGGAGCTCTTGCACCCCCTGAGATACCAGGAAAAAGTTCATGTACTCCGAATGGTGAAATTGTAGCGATATTATATTACCCACCTACAAATAATGTTGTTTCTGTGATTTACAGGCTGTAAGTTACAGCAATAACTGCCCTGTCCAACAAAATAACAAGAGAACGATTTCACCCAGAGACATTAAAATCATGTTGACTGTCGTAACTAGGGGTCTTCGAAACAACGAAAAGTTGGAAACTGTTTTTCAACAAAGTGATAGATGTTTATAGAAAGGAAGGAAAGTGAATCATGGACTTAAATCTGAACTTGCCAACAATGCCAACGTCAATATCAATTTATGATTTGTAAAATAATAATAAAAGTAAAATATAAGTTTCTATGACTCAAGAGCAAGATATGAAATCCTACTCCCCCTCCCTAGAAAAAAATGATTATGCGGACGGTTTTGTGGACATGGGTGTTATTTATGAATAACCCTTCATGAATTTTTATCTTGGGGCCTCCCCGAAGGCGCAGTGGTAGCGTCGTCGCCCGGCTTCGATTCCCGATGGTGGCACATAGTGGTTCGGATCCCACTTAAAACTGTAAGTCTAGTCCCGATTAGCCTTAATGTGCATAAAGTGGACTTAAAATACCAATTCAATCAATCAATCAATGGGTTTTCTTGTTATCCCTCTTCCTGATCGTAGCGATTACCCAAAAGGAGCAGAATAGCAGCGCTAAATATAAAAAAAATTGGGTGCTGGTGAAAAAAATCCACATTTTGAAACAGAGTTGGAAACACTTCAGTTCGGAGCACTGGCGTACCCAGGTTCTTTTCTCGGGAGGGGCTGGAATTGTACAGGTGGAAAGTATGTAGATGCTCTTTTGGGGGGCATACGTACATAGTATGATATTTCTTATTTTTTAGAACCTTCCACTCCCAAAAATTTACCTCTTTTTTTTCCCCATAATTCTTCGCTGCCTTTATTTGAAAATTTTGATTTTTTCAAAATTTCGGAGGGGTCTGTAGCACCTTCAGCCCTCCCTCCCCCTCTGCGTACGCCAGTGGTTCGGAGCGAACGTTGCGAGTTGCTGCGCAAAAGAGTCGTTCTGCTGGGCGGTGCTTTTCGGGTCTCCCTTATCGCACAACACTTGAGCAACCTTGCGTGCTGACGTCAGGCGAGGAATTCGTACATTGTTAGGCTAGGTCTGTTAGGTTTGGTTCTATTAGCATAAATACACTGAAAATGTATTATTTATGCTAAGAGAACTAAACCTAGCTAGCCTAAATTAACAACTTAGGTATTTAGCCGAACAATAAAAGCATTCCCCAGTGATGTCAAAACGCAAGGTTGCTCCAGTGTCGTGCGATAAGGGGGACCCTTGCATTTCTGTGTTAGCTTCAGCAAGAGGTTATCGCAGATGGAAAAAGGAGCTCCAGTGTCAAGGTGGTGTACAGAACCACGTGACCACCAGTCTCCCTTCGGTCTGCCCTGCGGTTTACTAATTGCTTGTGTTTTTGCTGCCTTAACTCTGAAAACGGTTCTTCAGGAAGTCGCTACTGTGGTGGAGATAGCCGAAAAACAAGAACTTATTATGGCCGGGGGTGAGTTGATTGAAATTTTATTTGCTCTTATTACTTTCGTGATTTTATGTTGCTTTACGACGAGCATGCCTATCTGAGCTTAAAGTGTCCGCAGAAGCAACATTTGACTTTTACTTCGGCACACTTCGATGCTACGAATCATCCATGGTATTATTATATTTTAAAGACGTTAAATCCGGGAGACTTGAACACTGAACCAACATTTGAACACTGAACCAATTTTATTGTTTTATATCATACTCAAAATTCTATTGTAACTTTAAATGAAAAAAGTAAACAAAAGGGAGAAGCCCTGTTAAAAGTTGGATTGAAAGATGTATTCCTAGAAGTTTACATGTAAAAAAATTAAAAAAAAAAAAAAAATTTTGCAAGTCATTTGAACAGTACTATTATTTTTCATGATTTTCGTTGTGAAAATACTGAAATTCATGCCACACGGATCGAACAAAACAGGGGTGCCCATAAGGGGGGTGGGGCTATGGCGCACGCTGTGCCATCGAAATTTTGGGGGGATTTTTTTCCATAATGTAATATAAAATTCAACATTTATGTATTTTTCCAAAATAAATGTAAAGACGTTTACACCTTAAGTACACCATATTTAATCCATTAGATGAATGAAGAAAATGAAGTATTTAGAGGTAGCGATGCCCACAGGTGCATTTGTGGACTCACGTTATGTCCAAGCAACTTATTTTTTCTTGGGGGGGGACGTTTTTTTTGTGATTAAAATTTGATGTGAAACAGTACAGCATTTGGCACAAGTTGAATTACGATATTAACTATCAATTGCGGTTACATAAATAGCAAATTCTAGACTGCAAAGGAAATGGTAACGGGTAATATTATTATTAAGGAATGGGGGGGGGGGTATCCAACGCTTACACATTGGGTCTTAAATAGACAAGTGGATTCAGGTGGGGGATTAAGGATTAAACGTTGGGGGAGGGGGAGTATGGATTCAGGTGGGGGATTGAGGATTAAACGTTGGGGGAGGGGGGCAATATCAGACTATTGAATATCAGTGTTAAATCTTAAATTATCCTTGGAATTTTAGTTAGGGGGCTGAGCATTAAATTTGGGGGGCATATCCAATTTTTGTGTATTAATATTTGCGTCTGAGATTGTAGAATATGTGGTTTGGGGACGGAGATTTTTTTTTCTTTGGAGGGGGTAATATCTAGGTACTCCTCAATAAACGGAAAGTCCAAAATTTTGGTTGGAGGATTGAATATTAAATTTGAGGGGAGGAGATATGGAGCTCTTACTAAAGTGTAAAATCTTAGATTGTCAAGGGATTTCTTCAGGGTTCGAACATTATATTTGGGAACAATATTTAGCGATATGGTATGCGCACGCTTAGGCGCCGAACATGGGAAAAGAGTAAATATCGATGGATCTTATGAAAGTATTGACGTCCCATTAAATTAATATTCTTGCAAGCCTGCAAAGAAATGGATATAAAAATTTTCTTCCTCGCTATGTTGCGTTGGAAAAATTCGTGTCTGGCATTTTTATGAGACGATTGTGAAGAATTTTATGTAGCTGCATTACAAGACATAAAAAATATTCTGAATATTTACTAATAATATCATTTCTTAAAATATAATGTTTAGTGTCGGCATACTGCTTAATGTAAAGCAGGTGAGTCATTTTGATGATATATATGGCTCTATTAGCAATATTATTGTATTATTGATTCCCTGTAGGCTATTCTGCAATAGTTGTACTAACTGTGTAGTACGCCTTTCACATTACTCGATAAAAAAGGAAAATAAATAGTGTCAAATTCGCATTTCTAACTTATTGTTGCATGATAATTTTGCTTTAGCAAGTGAAATTTACACTTAAGATGGAATCCATGTAATTATTGCTATGGATTACTAAAAAAAATGTAGTTATCCCAAGCAGAGGGGGTGAGTTCTTTGAAGGAGGCACCTTATTATATTCTCGTCCCGGCCTTAGGAATTTCTAGCTAGGGTTCTGTAATGCTCGACCTTAAGTTGTGTAAGACTTCGTGTTAAATACTCAAATTGTGGGTTATTAAAATCTTGTTCTCCAACACAAACACTGTTTAAATACATAATTATGACACTTGAGATTGCTAGCTTTCCGTTACTTCGAAAATTTGAACCATTAAAAAATATGGACAGTTTAACAGGCTATTGCATTCAAATAAAATGAATTATTACGTATTCACCCAAGGGTCCACGGTCTAGCTGCGGGATGGAAACCTCTGTTTAAGGAGGACGGGCAGATCAAGCATCGTGTTCAATAAAGCTTAAAAAAATGTTACTTTCAGTAGACACGCTATCGTAATTAAGTACTTCATGTGGATTACCACATGATTTGGGGGAGGGGGACGCATGACGAGATTTGAGGTGGGATTGCGCGATTGGCCTTGGGGGGGGGGGGGGATGGGCACCCTTGCATGAGTACTGCCGTTTGACTTGTACGAGGGCCACTATTTATATTTTGAGCCTTGGCAACACTGATTGAAGTTAGGCGCGATTTGACGTTTGCACGGAATCGTCTGGCATTATTGACCATAACGTACTTCAAATGTTTTGTCAATAGCTTGATTTGTGTTGTTTATGTTGCCTTGGAGATTGCGCGACAACAATAAAATGGAATTAACTCGTGAACATTTTCGTGCGATGATTTTTTACGATTTTCGACGTGGATTATCAAGACAAGAGTGCATCGATCAACTTACTTCCACATTTGGCGATGAAGACCCATCCTTTGCCACTGTGAAACGCTGGTATAACGAATTTAATCGTGGCCGCCATTCGCTCACCGACGAGATTCTCGAAGGTCGTCCAAAATCAGTTGTTGTTCACGAAAACATTGATGCTGTGCAAAACCTAATACTGCAAGATCGTCATGTGACATACTGTGAGATTGAGGCAACCATAGGTATTAGTTCTACCAGCATATATAAAATATTACATGATCATTTAGCTGTGAGAAAGGTATGTTTTCGTTGGATCCCACAGAATTTGACAAAAACTCAAAAAGACGTTCACGTCAATTGGTGCAAACAAATGCTCAATAAATAAAATCGTGGTGCTTCAAAAGACGTATATAACATTGTAACAGGTGACGAATCATGGATATATGCATATGAGCCGGAACGTAAACAGCAGTCGACTGTATGGGTGTTTCAAGATGAACCCAATCCAACAAAAGTTGTTCGCGCTCGAAGCACATCGAAACAAATGGTCGCCTGTTTTTTCGGGAAAACTCGTCATGTGGCAACTGTGCCTTTAGAGGAACGTAGAACGGTCAACTCTGAATGGTACACAACAATTTGTTTGCCAGAGGTCTTCGGTCAAATACGGAAAACAAACAAACGCCGTCGGATCATTCTTCATCAAGACAATACCACCTGTCACACATCTCGTCTAACAACCGACTTTATGAACAGTAAAAAAATCGAATTGATGGGTCATCCGCCGTACAGTCCTGATTTGGCACCCAATGACTTCTTCTTGTTCCCGAATGTCAAGAATAAATTGCGTGGACAACGATTTTCGTCGGCGGAAGACGCCGTTGATGAGTTCAAAAACCATATTATGGAGATGTCTCAAGAAGATTGGAAAAACTGCTTTGACAAATGGTTCGAACGAATGCAAAAGTGTATTGACCATAAAGGAGAATACTTCGAAAAACAATAAAGGAGTTTTCAATGCCAAATTCCTGTTTTTTCATTTAGGCTCAAAATATAAATAGTGACCTTCGTAGCATGAACTGAATGACTGACGCTCGAGGCTCGTAAGACCGACGAGCTGGAGCTTTGTTTTCAAACAAAATGGAAGACGAAGTCGTTGTATGTAGATGCACATCCGTCTAGTTGGTCATATTTTGCGCGGATCTAGTTGATGTTGAACGAGTAATGTATTGTTTTATAATTGCTTGGGTTACTACCGTTAATAATTTGCTGTAGGTGTCCATACTCAAACGTAAGACCTAGAGCCTCCCCGATGGCGAAGTGGTAGCGTCGTCGCCTTGTAATCAAGGGGTCCCGGGTTCGATACCCGGTGGAGGCACATAGTGGTTCGGATCCCACTTTAAACTGTAGGTCCAGTCCCGATTAGCCTTCCTGTGCATAAAGTTGACTTAAAACACCAAATCAATTCAATTCTTCATGTTTCTGCCGTAATTCACGGCACAAAGTCACACTCGAGACCACACGTAAATTATCATTACAGTCCCGCCGCCTTCACACCCGGCGCGGGGACCGGCCTTATGGCAGTGATCCTCTGTTGCCGCGTTTACTTACGAAGGAACTTGCGGTGAAATAGCCAATTAGACCTATCCCTGGCCCCCTCTTCGGGCAACAACCGGCAACTTTCGAACACTCGTCCCGGAAGCAGCCAGCAGGCAAACAGGATTTTGTCAAAATAGCCGTTCTGGGCTGTGATTGGGGACCGGTTCGTACGGCGGCACGGCTTTAGTGGTGTTTTTGGAACAACTGGAGAAAAGATTCGGAGAATGCATGAATGGTGCAACTGCATGTTATGACAATCAGTTTTGTCACCTACTTTTTTATCCTAGGTTTTCGTTATTTTATATTTTTCTGTAACTTCGTATCCGCTTGAAGCTTCGGTAGAAAAACACCACGTTTCTGAACCTTTTGTGTTTTTCTGCTTTTGTCGACTTTTCCCCCTTTCGGTCGTAGGAGCTCGGAACCAACAATGTGCTGTGATAAATCTTTCACTGTTTTTGAGCGACTTTTGTGCATTTGGCGACGGAAAGTCAACTTGGGAGGCCAATTACTGAAGGAACATGTTACGTACCGGATGAGGGTAGAACTATTCTTTTCACCCCATTCTAACGCAACACGTGTGCCCCAAGAAGCTGGACCAGGCAAAAAATGGACGCTTGACCACCAACGTCGTAACTTCAGATTCCCGCGCATAAAAGTCAGTCCGTTGTATTCGAAGTTTCAAGCTGTCTTTATATAGTGGCAGAACGAACAAACAAGTACAGTCTACCGCCAGTTTTCGAACCGACAACACCTCCGCGACAGTCGGAGTAAAGATTCGGGACTTTGTCTTTTTTCTACCGCGCCGTGTATTTTATCCTGCGTGAGTGAGTGACAGTGACTAGTTGTACGAATACGCAGTGTTAATTAGTGACCTGTGCACTGGATTCGCGTTATTCGTTTTGTGACGAGGAACATTAATACCACTATGGCGGGCTAATCACGAGAGAAGGAGGGCCTTGGGTCTTCCTAGCCTGCATGAAGCCGACAACGCAGCAGATCATCGCTCAGCGTCGCGACGCCACACCACTAAAACGCCGCCACGAAAGCCACAAATGACGCCCACAGCCCGATTAGAAGCCATGAAATGATACCGCCGAAAGCCGCCAGTCGAGACGCCGACGCCCGACGAGAATTCTACGGAGAGAGAAAGAGAGAGAGAGAGAGAGAAATTGGAAGATGAAGCGACACCAGCCCACACTTAGATCTACCGTCTAGAAGAGAAGATTGAGATAATGAAGCGACACCTACTGCGTCTTGAGACGACGCCGACGTCCCGCGTGAGATTAGCAGCGAGAATCCACGAGTACCCCCGGTAAGGAAACTTCGCCCGTTTTTTCGCCGTCCCCCCAGAAAGAGAGAGAGAGACGATGCGAAGCAATTAATCGCTCCATTACGAGGCCTACAAGATGATCGCCGTGATGTTGAAGCGTGAAGGAAGGTGTGTCCAAGAAGATTGCGAAGTGCCGCTACAAAGAAGTAGCGTGGGGAAGTGTTAGTGTCGCAAAGAGGACCGCGGGTTAACGTCACGCCGCCGTTTAGAGGACTATAAACGTCGCTGAAACGTCTAGAACGCCGAGATGGTATAGTATACTACTGTTAATTTTCTATATGTGTGAGTGATCATCTACCCAAGCCTCCAAAGATCGGCCGTCGGACGAAAAGATACCTGTATTTAAAGTTAAAAGTCGCAAAGGTATTGATTAAATTATTTCTTGCCAACATCATCTAAATTTCACGACAATTGCTAATTCGGAAGATATATTCACAGCATACTGTTGTTTTTCCACGCTCTGCGCCGAACTGTTGAGTAATAATGTTTATTTATGTCACCTTATATGCTTTACTCGGTAAATATTTGTTTAAAACGGCATAAATCGTGTATCTCTTGCAGAGATCACCTCTCAAGTTTGCTAAGGGAGGAAGTAAGTTAACTTCGTGCTATTTTTAATATATATTCATACATAAGTGTCTTCACTTTCCAGTCTGTAAACATGTGTGTCTTGCAGTTGATATCTAAGCCTAATGTTATTGAAGTTCCAAGGCGCATTAGTGATAATTCTACAACAATTATTTAAATGTTTTGGTAAATTGCAAGAATAAAAAGTTTACGTGTCATGCCCGTTGGCAGAATGTAATGAGCACGCGCAGATGAAAGTTTAGTATCTTTAATTCTAAGCACATTAACGTCTTCGGGCGCAGTTTAATATTCCTAAGAAAAACTAAATATTGCATGGTGTCTAAAAAAGGGCCAATGTATTTATCTTAATGTAATTTTTCCCCTGCGGTATGAGAGAGTGTGTGAATGCTTGAATGATAGTGAGGGGTTGTGTAATGTGTCTATTTTTGTGTGTTATATAATATACATTATTGTTATATATGATTTGACTATGATTTGTGTTTAAACATATAGTATACTTATCCTCATAACTGGTGGTATTTATATTTTAGTTCAACGTTAAGTCAGCAAAGCATTTCTGCTGGCTAACATCAATTATTATTATTCAATGTCACTTTATGCACGAGTCGGCTATTCGTTGGGGGTAAAAACCGATCCGGTCACACGTACCCTGGAATCAAAACCGTTAGCTGGGCCCGACACCTAGGAAGGGGACTTCGGTCTCCGGACTAAGTGTCCAAACATAGGTCATGTACAAAAGGTCCGGTGAGAATTTGGCATCCCGATCAGGGACCGGTCTATCTTTTACCCTCGTCGAGGGAAGTACATTTTTTTTTAATTGATAGATAACGTGAGGATTTATTTTCTTTGGTTAAACTTTTATTGGGTATTTTTGTGTTTACGTGTATTCTTGTGGCGTTTTTATTATTTTTTTGTGTCATTTAGTATTTTGAGTTTGCGTTATTCATTCTTGGCGCGTATTTGATTAACGTAAGGGCAATTAAGTAGGCGAATATCGGCAAGGGCGAATTTTCTAGGAATTATTTCATGCAAATTTAGTGGCGACTTTCTTTTGTGTGTGTGCGCGTAGGCTTTTATGTAGGTAGCAGAAAGGGGACCCGTCGTGCCCTCCTCTCTGCACTTTTGATAGTTATTTGTTTGTATTGTTTTTTCTGTAGTGCGTTTCATGTTTTTGAAGTGTAGACTTATTTTCTGACAACCTCAGGACATAGCGAGTGCTTTTAAGAATCTAATGAAATTGAGAAGTGATAAAATTATTTACGGAAACATGAGCGAAGCACGGAATTGTGTAATTTGTGGGATTGAAATCCCATTAGGGGTAATAGACCCGTTGAACGAAGCGCAGCCGCGTTGTAGTAATTGTGTTATTTCGTCAGGAATGTCAGGACACGGGGGCTTAGTTGTAAATACTGAATCCACGCCACCTTCTGAAGATCCGAATCAGCTGACCGCTTCCCCTCCGGAAGAAGTCGCTCCGATGAAAGAAACAAATGATGCATTGAATAATGGCGCCGGCACCAACGACAGGATGTTCGAGATGATAAGACAGCTGATCCGGGCGGAGCACGCAGACACACAAAAGCGAATCGAACAACTTGAGACCCGATTCCAGGAAGTGGTGCGTATTTCGGTGGAACAAATAACTGATCGTCTTTCCACGCGCTTGCAAGACAATGAGGAGAAACTCGACGCAGAAGTCGATCGCTTGGATTCCCGTGTTGATGACCAGGACCAGCAGTTGGCAACACTGTCGCGACGGACAGACCAGTCGGACGAGGAACTGGCACTACTTGAGGCGAGCTGTCACGAGGACTCGCAAGGTTTGAGAGAGCGCGTGGCGAAAACAATAGGCGAGGTTGATGACCATTCCCAAAAGATACAGGCTTTGGAAAAAAGAATGGACATTTTGGACCTTTCTAACCCTCAGAGACGAGAAACGCCCACGGCTACGAGGACGAACCCAGGTATTTCGACCACCAGCAATAACGAGGACCCTTTGCCTGAATTGAAAAGTTATCAATGAGCTAGCGGTAAATGAGAGTTTCCCCGGTTTACCCACTCGACTAGCGACCACCAGCAGCGAAGGTCATTATTCGGCATCCACAATTGCGAGAACAGCTATTTTTCCTCTTGAATATAAAACCCATTTCAAAAGATTCAACGGGGCTGATCGGGTTTTACCGTCTGCATTTTTGGAGGGATTTGAAACTACCTCAGAGGAGCTGTCCTTAGGGGATAATGAAAGGATCCTGGTTTTGCGAGGCTTAATGGAAGACCGAGGGCCACAGTTCATCAGCAGTGTCTGGAAAGATACTCTTGAAGCTTACGGTGTGAAACCCGGGTGGCCAGATCCGGATCCTGGCGGATCCGAAATCCGGATCCGGTTGGTTCCGGATCCTTAGGATCCGGATCCTAAAATTTTTCGGATCCGGATCTGCGGATCCGGAATTTTCAGATCCGGATCCAGAACTTTCGGATCCGGATTCAGAACTTTCGGATCCGGATCCAGAATTTTCGGATCCGGATCCAAAACTTTCGGATCCGGTACTTTCAGATCCGGATCAGGTACTTTCGGATCCGGATCCGGTACTTTTGGATCCGGATCCGGAATTTTCGGATCCGGATCCGTTTTGCCATCCCACATGCGCTTCTTTGGAAAGTAAGAATGTGCTTATAACATATTGTTACCTGCTAATATACATATATATATAATATACATACACACACATATATATATATATATATATATATAGTGTGTGCTCGCGTGCGCGATTTGTAATTAATTAATACACTTACTTACTAGGGAGGTCTAAGTCTCACCCTCCGATTTCCATGAAACTTGGCAGGTGTATAGAGCCCCCCCCCCCTCAAATGTCAAGATGAGGAGAAATTGAAGTGGGGATCTGTCCCCGAAACCACGTAAATATGGCATAGGAAGAAACAGGGGGCATACGGCCTCTCTATACACCTGTCAAATTTCATGGGAATCGGAGGGGGACACAGGGGTCAGATGATTCCCACGGCAATTTGTCCTAATCTTGACATTTGAGGCGGGTTTTGCCCCCTAAAACAGTATTTTAGCCGAAACAAAAAAACACGTATTTCTTCCTTTGGGCCCCTCTATACACCTGCGAAGTTTCATGAAAATCGGAGGGGAACACAGGGGTCAGATCCTTACTTCAATTTGTCCTCATCTTGACATTTGAGGGGATTTTGCCCCCTGAAACAGTTTTTAGCTCAAACAAAAAAACACGTAATTCTTCCTTCGGGCCCCTCTATACACCTGCCACGTTTCGTGGAAATCGGAGGGGAACTCAGGGGTCAGATCCCCACTTCAATTTGTCCTCATCTTGACATTTGAGAGGAGGTTGCCCCCTAGAACAATTTTTTTTCCGAAACAAAAAAACACATATTTCTTCATTTGGGCCCGTTTATACACACACTTGCCAAGTTTCATGGAAATCTGAGGGGGACACAGGGGTCAGATCCCCACTTCAATTTGTCCTCATCTTGACAATTCAGTGGGTTTCGCCCTGTAAAACCGTTTTTTAGCTGAAAAAAAAAAAACAACAACATGTATTTCTTCCTTTGGGCCCCACTATACACCTGCCAAGTTTCATGGAAATCGGAGGGGGACACACAAATCAAATGCCCACTTAAATTTGTCCTCATATTGACATTTGAGTGGGGGTTGCCCCCTAAAATCGTTTTTTAGCCGAAACAAAAAAAAACACGTATTTCTTCCATTGGGCCCCACTATACACCTGCCAAGTTTCATGGAAATCGGAAAGACACAGGGGTCAGATCCTCACTTCAATTTGTCCTCATCTTGACATTTGAGGGGGTTTTGCCCCCTAAAACCGTTTTTTAGCTGAAACAAAAAAAAACACGTATTTCTTCATTTGGGCCCGTTTGTACACACACCTGCCAAGTATCATGGAAATCGGAGGGGGACACAGGGTCAGATCCCCACTTCAATTTGTCCTCATCTTGACATTTGAGGGGGTTTTGCCCCCTAAAACCGTTTTTTATCTGAAACAAAAAAACACGTATTTCTTCCATTGGGCCCCACGATACTGCCAAGTTTCGTGGAAATCGGAGGGGGACCTTTAGATAACCTCCCTTGTTAGTCTTACACTTTGTAATTATTTAACACTGCATATATTATAATGTTTTATTTTAATTTGTAAAACTGTAACTGTAGAACAATTGTATAATTTTTGTATAACATTTCTATCTTGTTATATGTGTTAAAGGTTTCATCCTGGAATGGAATGTCTCACATTTATGTGTGTTTTCATTTCCAATACATTCGAATGAATACATATTCGTTTCAATGGCATTTACAAAATCACTTCGGACATTTGTGCACGAGTGTGTTAGCCGATGCGTAGCAAAGTATTTTAGGAACAACACTTGAAAAAAATTCTTGTAGGACTAGGTGTGGTAATATTATAATGGGATTGAGATACGAAATTCTCGGATCCGGATCCGGATTTTCGGATCCGGATCCAGATCCGAAACTTTCAGACCCGGATCCGGATCCGCGGATCCGGAACTCTCGGATCCGGATCCAGATCCGAAACTTTCAGATCCGGATCCGGAATTTTCGGATCCGGATCCAGATCCGTAACTTTTGGATCCGGATCCGGATCCGAATGGATCCGGATTTTTCGGATCCGGATCCGTTTGGCCATCCCTACTCTGGACACCGTCTTACAGGCCGCAGGCGAACCAGGTAGAGCAGATGCACTGCGAGATGAACCGACTGCTGCGAGTGTTCTGCCACGGTAACCACCAGGAATGGAGCAAGCATGTCACTTCTGTTGTACTTTTACTCAACACCACGGAGTCCGACAGGTTAGGATTTACACCCGCGAAGCTTCACTTCGGAAGTGTCCAACGAAGAGATGTGATACGTCACTTCGGGTTACAGGAGGATGACCGCGACCCGAAGGTCAGTGACAAAATCATGATGGCCGTAGAGCGTGCCAAGAGCGCCAGGAGAAAGGCGAATGAAAAGGCGACGCGAGCCGGCGCCGAGATCAAGCAAGGAGATCTCGTGCTTGTAAAGAACCACGGCCTGAGCTCGCAGGTCGAAGGAAAAATAAAGAAATTATTTTTCATGTACGATGGACCATATTTCTGTAAGGGCAAACCTGCAACGAACATCTTGGATCTTGATGATTGCGTAACAGGAAAACAACTCGCGCCGCAGCACGTGGAGAATTGCAAACGATGGAACTGCTCTGAAGAGAAACGGGAAGTTTGGATGAAAAGGAATCGCGAAATCTGCAATTTGCCATTGGGCACTTAAGAGACATTGTGAAGGAAAGGTACAATTTGATTTGTTTTGTGTTTTTATTTATATGTCACTTATTTCTATATTATTAACATCATTGCTATTTTTCATTATGTATTTTTGTATTATGTATTATTGAGCCCTGTTTACTTGTGTATTATTATTGTGAATAATAAAAAAAAATGTGTGAAATTTTATATACAGGGTGCTCACATAAAAAGTATTCATATACAGGGTGTTTCAAAAAAGTATTCATATACAGGGTGTTTTGAAAAAATATGTAACCTTCAAAAATCTCCCCAGCCGAGAACGATTTTCAAGCCTACATTTTTTTTGAAGTTAGGGGGGGGGCGAGATATGACAATCAGTTTTGTCACCTACTTTTTTATCCTAAGTTTTCGTTATTTTATATGTTTCTGTAACTTCGTATCCGCTTGAAGCTTCGGTAGAAAAACCACGTTTCTGAACCTTTTGTGTTTTTCTGCTTTTGTCGACTTTTCCCCCTTTCGGTCGTAGGAGCTCGGAACCAACAATGTGCTGTGATAAATCTTTCACTGTTTTTGAGCGACTTTTGTGCATTTGGCGACGGAAAGTCAACTTGGGAGGCCAATTACTGAAGGAACATGTTACGTACCGGATGAGGGTAGAACTATTCTTTTCACCCCATTCTAACGCAACACGTGTGCCCCAAGAAGCTGGACCAGGCAAAAAATGGACGCTTGACCACCAACGTCGTAACTTCAGATTCCCGCGCCTAAAAGTCAGTCCGTTGTATTCGAAGTTTCAAGCTGTCTTTATATAGTGGCAGAACGAACAAACAAGTACAGTCTACCGCCAGTTTTCGAACCGACAACACCTCCGCGACAGTCGGAGTAAAGATTCGGGACTTTGTCTTTTTTCTACCGCGCCGTGTATTTTATCCTGCGTGAGTGAGTGACAGTGACTAGTTGTACGAATACGCAGTGTTAATTAGTGACCTGTGCACTGGATTCGCGTTATTCGTTTTGTGACGAGGAACATTAATACCACTATGGCGGGCTAATCACGAGAGAAGGAGGGCCTTGGGTCTTCCTAGCCTGCATGAAGCCGACAACGCAGCAGATCATCGCTCAGCGTCGCGACGCCACACCACTAAAACGCCGCCACGAAAGCCACAAATGACGCCCACAGCCCGATTAGAAGCCATGAAATGATACCGCCGAAAGCCGCCAGTCGAGACGCCGACGCCCGACGAGAATTCTACGGAGAGAGAAAGAGAGAGAGAGAGAGAGAAATTGGAAGATGAAGCGACACCAGCCCACACTTAGATCTACCGTCTAGAAGAGAAGATTGAGATAATGAAGCGACACCTACTGCGTCTTGAGACGACGCCGACGTCCCGCGCGAGATTAGCAGCGAGAATCCACGAGTACCCCCGGTAAGGAAACTTCGCCCGTTTTTTCGCCGTCCCCCCAGAAAGAGAGAGAGAGACGATGCGAAGCAATTAATCGCTCCATTACGAGGCCTACAAGATGATCGCCGTGATGTTGAAGCGTGAAGGAAGGTGTGTCCAAGAAGATTGCGAAGTGCCGCTACAAAGAAGTAGCGTGGGGAAGTGTTAGTGTCGCAAAGAGGACCGCGGGTTAACGTCACGCCGCCGTTTAGAGGACTATAAACGTCGCTGAAACGTCTAGAACGCCGAGATGGTATAGTATACTACTGTTAATTTTCTATATGTGTGAGTGATCATCTACCCAAGCCTCCAAAGATCGGCCGTCGGACGAAAAGATACCTGTATTTAAAGTTAAAAGTCGCAAAGGTATTGATTAAATTATTTCTTGCCAACATCATCTAAATTTCACGACAATTGCTAATTCGGAAGATATATTCACAGCATACTGTTGTTTTTCCACGCTCTGCGCCGAACTGTTGAGTAATAATGTTTATTTATGTCACCTTATATGCTTTACTCGGTAAATATTTGTTTAAAACGGCATAAATCGTGTATCTCTTGCAGAGATCACCTCTCAAGTTTGCTAAGGGAGGAAGTAAGTTAACTTCGTGCTATTTTTAATATATATTCATACATAAGTGTCTTCACTTTCCAGTCTGTAAACATGTGTGTCTTGCAGTTGATATCTAAGCCTAATGTTATTGAAGTTCCAAGGCGCATTAGTAATAATTTAAACAATAATTATTTAAATGTTTTGGTAAATTGCAAGAATAAAAAGTTTACGTGTCATGCCCGTTGGCAGAATGTAATGAGCACGCGCAGATGAAAGTTTAGTATCTTTAATTCTAAGCACATTAACGTCTTCGGGCGCAGTTTAATATTCCTAAGAAAAACTAAATATTGCATGGTGTCTAAAAAAGGGCCAATGTATTTATCTTAATGTAATTTTTCCCCTGCGGTATGAGAGAGTGTGTGAATGCTTGAATGATAGTGAGGGGTTGTGTAATGTGTCTATTTTTGTGTGTTATATAATATACATTATTGTTATATATGATTTGACTATGATTTGTGTTTAAACATATAGTATACTTATCCTCATAACTGGTGGTATTTATATTTTAGTTCAACGTTAAGTCAGCAAAGCATTTCTGCTGGCTAACATCAATTATTATTATTCAATGTCACTTTATGCACGAGTCGGCTATTCGTTGGGGGTAAAAACCGATCCGGTCACACGTACCCTGGAATCAAAACCGTTAGCTGGGCCCGACACCTAGGAAGGGGACTTCGGTCTCCGGACTAAGTGTCCAAACATAGGTCATGTACAAAAGGTCCGGTGAGAATTTGGCATCCCGATCAGGGACCGGTCTATCTTTTACCCTCGTCGAGGGAAGTACATTTTTTTTTAATTGATAGATAACGTGAGGATTTATTTTCTTTGGTTAAACTTTTATTGGGTATTTTTGTGTTTACGTGTATTCTTGTGGCGTTTTTATTATTTTTTTGTGTCATTTAGTATTTTGAGTTTGCGTTATTCATTCTTGGCGCGTATTTGATTAACGTAAGGGCAATTAAGTAGGCGAATATCGGCAAGGGCGAATTTTCTAGGAATTATTTCATGCAAATTTAGTGGCGACTTTCTTTTGTGTGTGTGCGCGTAGGCTTTTATGTAGGTAGCAGAAAGGGGACCCGTCGTGCCCTCCTCTCTGCACTTTTGATAGTTATTTGTTTGTATTGTTTTTTCTGTAGTGCGTTTCATGTTTTTGAAGTGTAGACTTATTTTCTGACAACCTCAGGACATAGCGAGTGCTTTTAAGAATCTAATGAAATTGAGAAGTGATAAAATTATTTACGGAAACATGAGCGAAGCACGGAATTGTGTAATTTGTGGGATTGAAATCCCATTAGGGGTAATAGACCCGTTGAACGAAGCGCAGCCGCGTTGTAGTAATTGTGTTATTTCGTCAGGAATGTCAGGACACGGGGGCTTAGTTGTAAATACTGAATCCACGCCACCTTCTGAAGATCCGAATCAGCTGACCGCTTCCCCTCCGGAAGAAGTCGCTCCGATGAAAGAAACAAATGATGCATTGAATAATGGCGCCGGCACCAACGACAGGATGTTCGAGATGATAAGACAGCTGATCCGGGCGGAGCACGCAGACACACAAAAGCGAATCGAACAACTTGAGACCCGATTCCAGGAAGTGGTGCGTATTTCGGTGGAACAAATAACTGATCGTCTTTCCACGCGCTTGCAAGACAATGAGGAGAAACTCGACGCAGAAGTCGATCGCTTGGATTCCCGTGTTGATGACCAGGACCAGCAGTTGGCAACACTGTCGCGACGGACAGACCAGTCGGACGAGGAACTGGCACTACTTGAGGCGAGCTGTCACGAGGACTCGCAAGGTTTGAGAGAGCGCGTGGCGAAAACAATAGGCGAGGTTGATGACCATTCCCAAAAGATACAGGCTTTGGAAAAAAGAATGGACATTTTGGACCTTTCTAACCCTCAGAGACGAGAAACGCCCACGGCTACGAGGACGAACCCAGGTATTTCGACCACCAGCAATAACGAGGACCCTTTGCCTGAATTGAAAAGTTATCAATGAGCTAGCGGTAAATGAGAGTTTCCCCGGTTTACCCACTCGACTAGCGACCACCAGCAGCGAAGGTCATTATTCGGCATCCACAATTGCGAGAACAGCTATTTTTCCTCTTGAATATAAAACCCATTTCAAAAGATTCAACGGGGCTGATCGGGTTTTACCGTCTGCATTTTTGGAGGGATTTGAAACTACCTCAGAGGAGCTGTCCTTAGGGGATAATGAAAGGATCCTGGTTTTGCGAGGCTTAATGGAAGACCGAGGGCCACAGTTCATCAGCAGTGTCTGGAAAGATACTCTTGAAGCTTACGGTGTGAAACCCGGGTGGCCAGATCCGGATCCTGGCGGATCCGAAATCCGGATCCGGTTGGTTCCGGATCCTTAGGACCCGGATCCTAAAATTTTTCGGATCCGGATCTGCGGATCCGGAATTTTCAGATCCGGATCCAGAACTTTCGGATCCGGATTCAGAACTTTCGGATCCGGATCCAGAATTTTCGGATCCGGATCCAAAACTTTCGGATCCGGTACTTTCAGATCCGGATCAGGTACTTTCGGATCCGGATCCGGTACTTTTGGATCCGGATCCGGAATTTTCGGATCCGGATCCGTTTTGCCATCCCACATGCGCTTCTTTGGAAAGTAAGAATGTGCTTATAACATATTGTTACCTGCTAATATACATATATATATAATATACATACACACACATATATATATATATATATAGTGTGTGTGCTCGCGTGCGCGATTTGTAATTAATTAATACACTTACTTACTAGGGAGGTCTAAGTCTCACCCTCCGATTTCCATGAAACTTGGCAGGTGTATAGAGCCCCCCCCTCAAATGTCAAGATGAGGAGAAATTGAAGTGGGGATCTGTCCCCGAAACCACGTAAATATGGCATAGGAAGAAACAGGGGGCATACGGCCTCTCTATACACCTGTCAAATTTCATGGGAATCGGAGGGGGACACAGGGGTCAGATGATTCCCACGGCAATTTGTCCTAATCTTGACATTTGAGGCGGGTTTTGCCCCCTAAAACAGTATTTTAGCCGAAACAAAAAAACACGTATTTCTTCCTTTGGGCCCCTCTATACACCTGCGAAGTTTCATGAAAATCGGAGGGGAACACAGGGGTCAGATCCTTACTTCAATTTGTCCTCATCTTGACATTTGAGGGGATTTTGCCCCCTGAAACAGTTTTTAGCTCAAACAAAAAAACACGTAATTCTTCCTTCGGGCCCCTCTATACACCTGCCACGTTTCGTGGAAATCGGAGGGGAACTCAGGGGTCAGATCCCCACTTCAATTTGTCCTCATCTTGACATTTGAGAGGAGGTTGCCCCCTAGAACAATTTTTTTTCCGAAACAAAAAAACACATATTTCTTCATTTGGGCCCGTTTATACACACACTTGCCAAGTTTCATGGAAATCTGAGGGGGACACAGGGGTCAGATCCCCACTTCAATTTGTCCTCATCTTGACAATTCAGTGGGTTTCGCCCTGTAAAACCGTTTTTTAGCTGAAAAAAAAAAAACAACAACATGTATTTCTTCCTTTGGGCCCCACTATACACCTGCCAAGTTTCATGGAAATCGGAGGGGGACACACAAATCAAATGCCCACTTAAATTTGTCCTCATATTGACATTTGAGTGGGGGTTGCCCCCTAAAATCGTTTTTTAGCCGAAACAAAAAAAACACGTATTTCTTCCATTGGGCCCCACTATACACCTGCCAAGTTTCATGGAAATCGGAAAGACACAGGGGTCAGATCCTCACTTCAATTTGTCCTCATCTTGACATTTGAGGGGGTTTTGCCCCCTAAAACCGTTTTTTAGCTGAAACAAAAAAAAACACGTATTTCTTCATTTGGGCCCGTTTGTACACACACCTGCCAAGTATCATGGAAATCGGAGGGGGACACAGGGTCAGATCCCCACTTCAATTTGTCCTCATCTTGACATTTGAGGGGGTTTTGCCCCCTAAAACCGTTTTTTATCTGAAACAAAAAAACACGTATTTCTTCCATTGGGCCCCACGATACTGCCAAGTTTCATGGAAATCGGAGGGGGACCTTTAGATAACCTCCCTTGTTAGTCTTACACTTTGTAATTATTTAACACTGCATATATTATAATGTTTTATTTTAATTTGTAAAACTGTAACTGTAGAACAATTGTATAATTTTTGTATAACATTTCTATCTTGTTATATGTGTTAAAGGTTTCATCCTGGAATGGAATGTCTCACATTTATGTGTGTTTTCATTTCCAATACATTCGAATGAATACATATTCGTTTCAATGGCATTTACAAAATCACTTCGGACATTTGTGCACGAGTGTGTTAGCCGATGCGTAGCAAAGTATTTTAGGAACAACACTTGAAAAAAATTCTTGTAGGACTAGGTGTGGTAATATTATAATGGGATTGAGATACGAAATTCTCGGATCCGGATCCGGATTTTCGGATCCGGATCCAGATCCGAAACTTTCAGACCCGGATCCGGATCCGCGGATCCGGAACTCTCGGATCCGGATCCAGATCCGAAACTTTCAGATCCGGATCCGGAATTTTCGGATCCGGATCCAGATCCGTAACTTTTGGATCCGGATCCGGATCCGAATGGATCCGGATTTTTCGGATCCGGATCCGTTTGGCCATCCCTACTCTGGACACCGTCTTACAGGCCGCAGGCGAACCAGGTAGAGCAGATGCACTGCGAGATGAACCGACTGCTGCGAGTGTTCTGCCACGGTAACCACCAGGAATGGAGCAAGCATGTCACTTCTGTTGTACTTTTACTCAACACCACGGAGTCCGACAGGTTAGGATTTACACCCGCGAAGCTTCACTTCGGAAGTGTCCAACGAAGAGATGTGATACGTCACTTCGGGTTACAGGAGGATGACCGCGACCCGAAGGTCAGTGACAAAATCATGATGGCCGTAGAGCGTGCCAAGAGCGCCAGGAGAAAGGCGAATGAAAAGGCGACGCGAGCCGGCGCCGAGATCAAGCAAGGAGATCTCGTGCTTGTAAAGAACCACGGCCTGAGCTCGCAGGTCGAAGGAAAAATAAAGAAATTATTTTTCATGTACGATGGACCATATTTCTGTAAGGGCAAACCTGCAACGAACATCTTGGATCTTGATGATTGCGTAACAGGAAAACAACTCGCGCCGCAGCACGTGGAGAATTGCAAACGATGGAACTGCTCTGAAGAGAAACGGGAAGTTTGGATGAAAAGGAATCGCGAAATCTGCAATTTGCCATTGGGCACTTAAGAGACATTGTGAAGGAAAGGTACAATTTGATTTGTTTTGTGTTTTTATTTATATGTCACTTATTTCTATATTATTAACATCATTGCTATTTTTCATTATGTATTTTTGTATTATGTATTATTGAGCCCTGTTTACTTGTGTATTATTATTGTGAATAATAAAAAAAAATGTGTGAAATTTTATATACAGGGTGCTCACATAAAAAGTATTCATATACAGGGTGTTTCAAAAAAGTATTCATATACAGGGTGTTTTGAAAAAATATGTAACCTTCAAAAATCTCCCCAGCCGAGAACGATTTTCAAGCCTACATTTTTTTTGAAGTTAGGGGGGGGCGAGATATGACAATCAGTTTTGTCACCTACTTTTTTATCCTAAGTTTTCGTTATTTTATATGTTTCTGTAACTTCGTATCCGCTTGAAGCTTCGGTAGAAAAACCACGTTTCTGAACCTTTTGTGTTTTTCTGCTTTTGTCGACTTTTCCCCCTTTCGGTCGTAGGAGCTCGGAACCAACAATGTGCTGTGATAAATCTTTCACTGTTTTTGAGCGACTTTTGTGCATTTGGCGACGGAAAGTCAACTTGGGAGGCCAATTACTGAAGGAACATGTTACGTACCGGATGAGGGTAGAACTATTCTTTTCACCCCATTCTAACGCAACACGTGTGCCCCAAGAAGCTGGACCAGGCAAAAAATGGACGCTTGACCACCAACGTCGTAACTTCGGATTCCCGCGCATAAAAGTCAGTCCGTTGTATTCGAAGTTTCAAGCTGTCTTTATATAGTGGCAGAACGAACAAACAAGTACAGTCTACCGCCAGTTTTCGAACCGACAACACCTCCGCGACAGTCGGAGTAAAGATTCGGGACTTTGTCTTTTTTCTACCGCGCCGTGTATTTTATCCTGCGTGAGTGAGTGACAGTGACTAGTTGTACGAATACGCAGTGTTAATTAGTGACCTGTGCACTGGATTCGCATTATTCGTTTTGTGACGAGGAACATTAATACCACTATGGCGGGCTAATCACGAGAGAAGGAGGGCCTTGGGTCTTCCTAGCCTGCATGAAGCCGACAACGCAGCAGATCATCGCTCAGCGTCGCGACGCCACACCACTAAAACGCCGCCACGAAAGCCACAAATGACGCCCACAGCCCGATTAGAAGCCATGAAATGATACCGCCGAAAGCCGCCAGTCGAGACGCCGACGCCCGACGAGAATTCTACGGAGAGAGAAAGAGAGAGAGAGAGAGAGAAATTGGAAGATGAAGCGACACCAGCCCACACTTAGATCTACCGTCTAGAAGAGAAGATTGAGATAATGAAGCGACACCTACTGCGTCTTGAGACGACGCCGACGTCCCGCGTGAGATTAGCAGCGAGAATCCACGAGTACCCCCGGTAAGGAAACTCCGCCCGTTTTTTCGCCGTCCCCCCAGAAAGAGAGAGAGAGACGATGCGAAGCAATTAATCGCTCCATTACGAGGCCTACAAGATGATCGCCGTGATGTTGAAGCGTGAAGGAAGGTGTGTCCAAGAAGATTGCGAAGTGCCGCTACAAAGAAGTAGCGTGGGGAAGTGTTAGTGTCGCAAAGAGGACCGCGGGTTAACGTCACGCCACCGTTTAGAGGACTATAAACGTCGCTGAAACGTCTAGAACGCCGAGATGGTATAGTATACTACTGTTAATTTTCTATATGTGTGAGTGATCATCTACCCAAGCCTCCAAAGATCGGCCGTTGGACGAAAAGATACCTGTATTTAAAGTTAAAAGTCGCAAAGGTATTGATTAAATTATTTCTTGCCAACATCATCTAAATTTCACGACAATTGCTAATTCGGAAGATATATTCACAGCATACTGTTGTTTTTCCACGCTCTGCGCCGAACTGTTGAGTAATAATGTTTATTTATGTCACCTTATATGCTTTACTCAGTAAATATTTGTTTAAAACGGCATAAATCGTGTATCTCTTGCAGAGATCACCTCTCAAGTTTGCTAAGGGAGGAAGTAAGTTAACTTCGTGCTATTTTTAATATATATTCATACATAAGTGTCTTCACTTTCCAGTCTGTAAACATGTGTGTCTTGCAGTTGATATCTAAGCCTAATGTTATTGAAGTTCCAAGGCGCATTAGTGATAATTCTACAACAATTATTTAAATGTCTAAATAAATTGCAAGAATAAAAAGTTTACGTGTCATGCCCGTTGGCAGAATGTAATGAGCACGCGCAGATGAAAGTTTAGTATCTTTAATTCTAAGCACATTAACGTCTTCGGGCGCAGTTTAATATTCCTAAGAAAAACTAAATATTGCATGGTGTCTAAAAAAGGGCCAATGTATTTATCTTAATGTAATTTTTCCCCTGCGGTATGAGAGAGTGTGTGAATGCTTGAATGATAGTGAGGGGTTGTGTAATGTGTCTATTTTTGTGTGTTATATAATATACATTATTGTTATATATGATTTGACTATGATTTGTGTTTAAACATATAGTATACTTATCCTCATAACTGGTGGTATTTATATTTTAGTTCAACGTTAAGTCAGCAAAGCATTTCTGCTGGCTAACATCAATTATTATTATTCAACGTCACTTTATGCACGAGTCGGCTATTCGTCGGGGGTAAAAACCGATCCGGTCACACGTACCCTGGAATCAAAACCGTTAGCTGGGCCCGACACCTAGGAAGGGGACTTCGGTCTCCGGACTAAGTGTCCAAACATAGGTCATGTACAAAAGGTCCGGTGAGAATGTTTTGCACATCTGTTAAACTTACCTTATCATGTAAGACTGACAAGAAACATTACGTGTGGATCAGGCTTCAAAATGTCTCATCAGGCCAACATCTACTGGCGGAGTCGATGTGTTCAATGAGTGCGCGTCAAATCTCCTGCATATGACCTTGAACGGCTGCGGCGTTGCTAATTTCAGAACCTGTTTCACCTCTGTACTAAATCGTGTACCTGGCGCTCGGACATGGCACCGCTGCAGTGCGCTGCTATTGGCTATCGCCATATGCAGGAGATTTGACGCGCACTCTAGAACTATTCCATTCTCTTTTGCAAACAGAATAGCGTCAAGAGTGCAATGGCTGTCATGGTTATTCATTAGCAAAGAAATTCTGCACATTTTGCTACATCTAGTATGTTTCTTAACATGCTCAAGAAATTTAAACGAAGCTCGTGTCATTCATGAACTACATGGACTGTTCGCGATTTAAAATCACTTGAAATGCTTTAGTTAATATTTTATGATGAACACATTTTGAATTTTGATCACGATTCAAATTTGCCCTAAGAGTGCTGTTCAAATGTGTCCCGTAGAACTATGGCGGAAAAAGCCGCGCTTCATAGGGACAAGCTAATAGATACATGCGTATATTACGTTTCACAATAAGAGTGCACAGACCTATTGAAGGTTGCACTACGTGGAAGTTAGGTTGACATTTGTGTGTCACTTCCCAGTGGTGCAAGAGTTTCCCTTTATAGCAAATTGGGTAAAATGTATAGTCAGACCCCCATTATTGAGCGAATTACAAAAAAAAAACCTTACGATTTTTATTGTATTCATCAATGGGTAGGTAAAAATATAACACTATTATTATTTCATACATTCAATTTTTCTTGAATTTAAATTGTTTTGAATTCTCTTTTGATTTCTTTTTAGTGTTGTCCACGGGACGAGACGGGACAGGCTTTTAAAAATTCGAGACGAGACGAGATTGACCATGTGTCATGAGACAAACTAATATTTTCGAGACGAGACAGCATTTCCACGAGACGAGACAGGCCAAAGTCTCGTCTCGTGGGCAACACTATTTCCTTTAGCGTAAAATTCAAACGTACTGGGGAAACTTCAGGGAAAAGTTATGAAAATCGATTTATAGGAGCCTCCCTTAATGTATTCACTTCTGCAGCGGGAAGAGTATAAATCCGATATCGCTACCACTGTTTTTATGTTAATATTTTCGACCTGTAGTCAATACGTCTCTGATTCGATTTTCAAGGCTAATCCTTTTCTCTGTATATGCAAAAGGTTTTTATTGAAGGATGCTGCTCTTTGTTGTTCAGATTTTTCTGTTGGGATCTAACGATATAATTACATATTGCACCCCCCCCCCAACCCACCACGTAAAATCCGCCAATGGCAGCAGATGAAGGCTCTGGTTTAGAGTAAATGATTTGTTTCGCACCACAGTCACGAGGGAACCTTAATGTAAAGAGGATAAAAATTTCACTTTAAGAATTTTGATTAAGGAATCGTTCTTTTTTTTAAGGAATTCCTATATATTTGTCGAGTATCAACAAATGTTTTGATCAATATAATAATACACTTATAACCATGCTCACAGTATTTTGCAAAATGTATCTGTAGTGGTGCGATTGATGTTTTTATTTTACATCGCGTTTTTTTCAGTTTTGGCTAATCACAAAAACACATGGACAGCACACAACTCAAGTCCCATAAAGGATTATACTGTTAATGGATCCAGACGCCACAACCTCGTTAGTCTGATAAATGCAGTCCACCTGCCTGGGCACTTGCTTGATTATTCTTGTCGTTTTCATCTATTTCATCTGAAAATCATTCATCCTTATCGTTGGGAGTGACTTGAAATAAGGGAAATATCCCCTCCATAAAATTCGTATTTTTTGACAACCAGCAAATAAGATCACTTTACATCCAAATCACGTCTTCAAACCGACAAGTGTCCCCCCTCAGTTATTTGTTATTCATATTTATTTTTGATGTGTCAGTTGTATTTGAATATTTCGCAGTTGCAGGGGGCGGGGGGTGCTACATACGTACAGTCGGGAACAAGCGCTCGGTTTTTCTGGAATTTTTGGGGGTTGAAGAACGAAACAAACACAAATTTTAGGTTATTTTTTTTTTACAGCGCTGGTACACATCTGAAGTTCTCAATTTGTGCTACACAGTGCTAATTTCAGTTGGCAACGGTAATAAACCTTTTAAAAATATTGCTTATTTAGGTGAGAGCAAAATTCCATATACATATTCAACTAAGAAAATTCCTTTAATTTTTCGAACTGACGTATTTAGAGCAGCTTCGTAGATATACAAGAACTGGTTTGGTATTTGGTATCAGCACATCTCTGCAAATTTCGCTTCAAAATTTCCAGATAATGTACCTTGTTCATCATCGTGTTTACTACAAAGTCAGGTTCCCTTAAACTGTTGCTATGCATCACCAAATCGTCACATTGTCACCACCCTTACACACATCTTTTAGTTGTTTATACACACAGAAACACACATATTGTGTGTGTGTGTGTGTGTGTAAATCTCCTATACTGATATTCTCAAATTCCTGCCATGTGTTGCCTATGGCAATGAGCAACTTTTTAATGGGGAGTTGTGCAGATTGCAGGGAAGCGGGTGTAGCCCACTTTTATTGCAGATGTCTGTACACATACTATTCCACCACTTTGACATGAGCATACATGTTGTTAAAATAATAATAATAACGATAATAATAATAATAATAATTTTGAAATATCGTGAAGAAATTCAGAAAATGTGTCGTGTGGAACTCTCTCTGTGTGTCAACGGACCAGCTAGATCCCTCCTCGAGACGCCAATTCAATTATCAGAGTACTTTCTGTGAAGATGTTGCATCATTAGCAAGGTACGAATTTCCCGTAGGGTACATTTGCTGCACGGTCTAAATGTGATCTGCATATATCTATAAAATTTGCAGGAATTTCCGAAACTATTAGCAAATTTCAGAAAGAGGACGACACATATGTGAATAGAATCATTCGCTGCCCTGCTCTGTGCGATCAACAGACCGGGGCGACACGACGCACGCTGTTGAGAAAACGGCCCAGTCCGAATGGCAGTCAATCGATGGCATTTACTCCTGCAGAATCGTTTCAAAGTGACACTTGTCGCAGTGAAGTACAACAAATCGAAATAAATATATACAGTACGTGCACAAGACGCTAAGACTGGGATCTCTGGTTTGAATCCGGCCTGGGAATGGGTGTTTTTTGCGAGTGTCCTTTATTCTCTTCATATCACCACTCATTCACATCGTCGCGATTAACCAGATGTGAATAACAATTCACATCAAGACGCACTCACATTAATTAAATAGTTGGAAACACCTCTTACTGGCTCTCTGGTGAGTAAAGGTTGGTGAAATTCTCGTGATTTATGATGTTTTATACCATTATTGAAAATAACATTTACGTTATGCGTACAGTGACAACGTTGTTTCTATTTTCAGATTTTCCGGCTGACCGGGGATTCTTCAACCAACAACCCCTTACCTTGGATGCAAGAGATTTGCAGGATGTATGGTCATCGCTAATGTGTTCTGCTTGTAGCAAAAAATTAAACGACCGTAAAACGTCTGATTATAGTCTATTTACCAACAATGGTTACATATACGAATGTCATTCTCACCATCTGATTTGCGGAAACTGCTACTAAGACTTGCGTCAGTGTCCGAAGTGCCACGAGGATTTGCGCCAGTGTCCAACATGCAGCGAGAAGAAGTCTGACTTTCAACCAGGTATGAGAAATGAAGCATTGGAGGACATTGTTCGTAAACTCCCTTTCCCATGCCCGAACATGCCATTTGGATGCAGAACGTTCGAATCTCAAGCCAATGAACATCGTCACGTGTGCCAACATTCTCCCGTGATGTGCCCTTATGTAAATGATATGACGTGCCCTGCGAATACTCCTCTGAGGAAATCTCACTTGGAGAGACACATTCTAGAAATCCACCCCATTCACGTCAAGACAGGAAGTCTCAATTTTGAGACCAACGTTTGGAAAATTGAATGGTCTGATTGGAAGGAAGATCCAGTTTTCTTCTTCGTTGAAGAATGGGGATTGTTTGGTTTATATTCTTCAAATACATGGCCCAGTTCTCGTGCTGAAATTGATTATGAAATGTATCATCTTGGTACAGCCACGGGGAATACTAAATATAAATATCGCTGTGTCTTCGGTCACATGTGGAAATATACTTCTTCGGTACGTTCCTTGAGTAACATTGTAAATTGTACTAATACAAGCAAGGTTGGAATCGGGAGTGAACTACAAAGATCATATGGAAAAGAGATTATCATTGAAATATTAATTGACGAGGAGGTTCAACATTACAAACGCAGGGCAACCTAACAAGTGCACGATCTTCAAATATATTATCCAAGGATTAATATTATATCCATTACAGGCCATAATTTGCATATTATGATGTTTCCTGTAATGTTTACCGTACTTCGGTATGTTATGTTCATTTATGTTTAAACAGTTTTGTTAGCAGAAGGTAATGTATGGGTAAAAAAATATTTGTTTAAGTTGCATACTTGTGAAGAAAACAAATGTGTTCAATATTTGTTATTGAAATTAACAAAGATGCTTTTCTTATTCAGTAGTTGTAGCATTAGTTACTATAAATTTAAGAAAATAACACTTCACCAAACATTTATTTTATCTTACAAAATTGTGTTCGCACATTGAATTTTGATGAAACTTGTTGCAGCACACATCTTTACACACGAGAAAGGCTTTCTAGAATATTGATATAATGTAAATTTTGAAATAAAATCTTGCTGGAGTAGTAGAATTGTTTGCATGATTCTGTTATTTATATTGACACTAATACTATAGTTGTAATTTTGTAAACTTTAGAACATGTTACGAAATATTGTTGTAGGAACTGAACGAGTTAAGGTATAACTTGCATGTCACTTTAAAATCATTATTTGAATAGTATACACTACACATGCCTATGCATTACCAGTGGACTTAAAACATACCTATGTATTATCAGTGGCATATTTACGATTTCAATGTGTGCACCCTTGTATGTCGAGTGACCAAACTCCGTTACTGCTGTGCCTTAGGGCCTTCATTAGCAGTTGGTTGAATGTAACACAATTTTTTTAATCAATAACTGATGGTAACCCAATATTTTTGGTTCAGGAACATTTCATGGGACTCAAGCCCTGAAGTCCCCCTCCCTAAAGTTTAAGCCCACTCAGATAGGCTAATCGGGACTGGATTTACAGTTTTAAGTCGGATACGAACCACTATCAAATTTGCCTACATTGGACACTGAACCTGGGTCAGAGACCGACATCACTACCACACTATCATGAGAAATCCACTCTCTTTTACCTTTAGTTACTCGTTATATATCTTAACATCAGTGGCGGCTGGTAGCTAGTATGATGGGTAGTGCCAACGTGATCAAGAAATCGACAAATTTTCACTAGCATGTGTCAGAAATCTAACGAAAGAGGTAATTTTAATGGAACTTTGTTTACTAAAATTGCAGACAAAAATTCAGAGTACCTATGATTGGTTCATTTTACTTCGGATTTGTACTACTTTGGCTAATCGCGAAGATAAGGATGAGTGAACACTCCCAAAGAACACCGATGCCCTGGCCGGGATTCGAACCCGTGATTCCTTGCGTCGTAGCATGCTGTGCACGGAGGTCGGCCAGAGTTTCTATTAAAATTTCGACACCTGTTACTTTTTCCATTATTTATTTTTTTAAAAATAGAATTTGTTTAAATATGGCGTGGGACGGCCAAGTTGTTTAATTTTAAATTTAATCGTATAGTACCTTGGAAAACGGTGTACGTAATAACGCTCTAATCTGACTCATCTTCACTCGGGCTTTGTTGTTTGTGAATGTCCATTCATCAATTTCATCATTTCATCACTCATCCCCATCTTCGCAAATTAGCCAAGAGGCACAAAACGCGAAGTAAAATAAACTAAATCCATCAATCAATCAATCCAACGAGTATTACAAATCGGTCAGGATTAGTCACTTCTCTCTGAAGTTTGCAACTATGTCAACACAATGCGAAAGCTCTCGCGTCGTGCCAGCCGAAAATGGGGTAGAGCCATGGCACGGCGGCTCGCGCGGATCACTATTCTGATTAGAGCTGAGCTGATACCAGTGGTATCACAGATAAGGGTATAAGGGTGTATCGGTATGATCGGCTGAAATTTTCCCACAGATATAGTTGTTTTAGAGTCGTTAGAACCAAGGCCAAGAGCAACATTTGTCCTTTTCAAAAGTTCGTTCACCCTTTCTTGTGCCAGATTGGAAGAAGTTCCGCATGTAGTTTTTCGGAGAATTACTGAACAAACCCCCATCCTCCTGGGAAGCAGATGATTGACAAGATCAAAGACATGGGTAAAGGGAAAGTGACGTCCAAACTTCTGGAAGGTATGTAACTACCAGGTCAAGGCTGCATGGAAATAAAACAAGTGATTCATTTCCAATTCCTGCTCGTGGGGTATGAAAAGTGACATCTATTTGACATTAATTTCATGTCCCTTGTTTTTATGTAAATTATTCCGATTTTAACTACAGGTAAGCTACGTAATGAATATGCGCGTTATATCTCTATTATTATACAGTATTTTTACCTATTCGTGTAGCCTAATAAAAATATAATATTAATTTATGTATTGTAATTATTATTAATTTCATTTAATATAATTATTTTAATTTAAGCATTATTATTATTCCGGAGACACTTGGTTCGGACCCTCCCCCTAAAAAACCTATTTCTAGATACGTTCGGATTTGGTTATGCTACGGAAATAGGACGGGTTCTATCCTTGAGAAATGTCATGAAATATGCCATAACGTCTGAAAAGCCATAAGATTTTTCACTTTACACGGTAGCATGTTGGTCATGGCACAAATGTTAAGAAAAATGCTTTCGTCTAAAGCGGAAGTAACGTTAGCAGAATTGACTCGATTTGAGTCTCGATTGTCTTTTATCGTTGAGTAAGGCTAAATCGAAATTTTCTGATTTTAAGAAAAAAAATTAATGAATCATTAAATAAGAGGTAAATAAGTTTATAAACACTGCTTCAATAAAATGATTGTTTCAATTGCAGGATAAAGTATGAAAGAGTATACATAACGAAAATATTATGATCATTTTCTAATATCCAGAACAAATCCTATTTATGTCCTTTGTTGGTTATCCAGTTATGGATATAGAGTTCTATTTGACCACTCCACCACGGAGGCCGGCATATTGACAACTAGGAAGAGATCTCCATTGTGGTTGCATGTTTTTCGCTAATAAATAATTCTGTTATTTCAACACTTACAGAAATACATCGTTGATTCGGATCAACGAACCTTCTTGCAAATTTTTATCTTTGCTGCTTAGATTACCGACATATGTAGTGCCATACAATTTAAAAGGTTTTGAAGATTGTGCCAAATTGATTGATCAATCACTGATTACACTGCAATATCATTACAGTTTATACATAAAAGTGCACTAACGATTCACAAAGTATTAACACTATTTTGATGAAAATTCATATTTGCGGGGAATAGTCAGTTAAAGTAATTCTCACACAAAGAGCTTGTGCTAACGATTGTGCCAAATTGAACAAATGCCCCAGTTGTATGTCCAATTGTTCACAAGTGATGAAAAAACAATTTGCATCCTTTTAACAAAAAACAATTAAGGATGTTCCAATTAAAATTTCTCTGAAGAAATGAACTTGTGTTACTTATTGTGCTGATTGCGCACAAATGTTTCACAAACAATTAACAATAGTTTAAATCAAATCCTCATTTCCAGGAAGGCTAGGATAACACAACTGGTTAATTTAAATCTTTTGCATTGTTATTTTCATTTTGATGAGTATCTGAGCTGTTAATCTGTGTACGGCATTGTATTTTAGAATAATTAACATCCTTTGACTTAGTGTAATTTTCTGTATGCAACGCAGGGCCAATAAACTAAGTTCTTCACATTATTTAACATTATTGTATTCAGAACTGCGGTAATGTAAGATGACGGCTCATCACAATGTGCATTGTTCACCATTTATCCCTGTTTCCGAATAACGCAAGAGGTAGGAAAACATTTTCAAGGGAGCCGGAAATTACGTCAGCAGTTGAGAGTTTTGGCCACGTACGTACATGTGGGAAAAAATATTTATTTGTGACGTAATTTAACACAAGCTTGACAGAAAATTACTTTTCTATTAGTGGGGTCGAACTTTATGGCGGAGTGGTTAGCATAGTATGGCTACGACACCAGAATCCCGGCTTGGGCATGCGTGTTCTCTGTGAGTATTCCTTTATAATTTTCATCATATCATCACTCAACGCAATCTCATCGTCGAAATTAGCCAAAATTGGAATAAAAGCTACGATAAATAACAAAAATCAAATGTTCCGTCAGTGATAAAACAAGCTTCTGCAGCAATCCATTTTTTAACTAATACACTTCTGGCCTCCTTGTGCTTTGAAATTTTTAACACATGAACAAGATATCTCCACAGATAACTCTACTTCCTTTCACACACACAACAAAGCAAATGAGTACTCGTTGATTCCTACAAAAATAAGGGATGGGTTGCTTTAGTTTTGTCCAAGTATGAGGTACCAACAGGTTGTCCAGTTTGCTTACCCTGATTAAGCTACATTTGGTATTTCCAAAGATCTGACATCTCTTGCGACCCTCAAATATGGCGAGTATCAGATTTCAGTCATTTCAACATCAACAAAGGCTTACCTTCTTCAATGTAGGTAAAGCCGAAGGCGCATAAAAAAGGTTGAAGCAAGCAAAAATTGCAGAATAGACATTTCAGGCACGATTAAGCAAAATAGACATTTATAGGCACTATAAAAATGCGTTTCTGAACTAGAAACACCATGAAACGAATTAAAACATTAAAGCCTATATAAATATTATTACAAAGGAATAAAAAGGCAAATGGGCAAAACCCAGGACCCTAATTATTATACGCTTATTTCAATGCACTTTCTATAGGGTCGTTACAACCCAGAAGTGTCTGTGACTGTACTATTGATTACTTCCGAATCCGATCTTTATTGCTATGGAAACAGCTTACAAGGTCAAACTTGTCTGACACTACATGTTTGGTCAATACACCGACGCGCCAGATGGACGAAAGTGACCACTCTTCGAACTTACTTGCATGTACATACATATTTTGATCTTTTGGTTTATTATAGTGATATCCTACAACATTTATAACTGCGAATGTCAGCAATGCGTACGCGTGTTTTTGGAATCCATATGATGTAGTCAGTATTTGAATTCTGTGGGGGGGGGGGGGACGATTCTTCTTTCTGAACTCTCTTCCCCATGGACCCTCTATGAACGTAGCGTGCAGCAGCTAAAAAAAAGTCCAGCCCGAGATAGAATGTCATTAATCCGCCATTACCTCACTTCCGTTTCGGCGGGAATCTTCATCTGATAGAAAAACTGTATTATCATAATCATTTCTCTATTACTCATGAATTGTTTCCAAATTAAGTTAATTTTATGGTGGAAAAGTGGTAATGGTACTCTTACAGGCATATCACGCACCCAGAAATTTTAACTCAATTCAATTCAATTCTTACAGGCATATCAGATCTTTTGCTAAAAGAACGGTTATCTGGGTAGTTATTGCCAGGGCCAGATCGGGTTGGCAGAACAACCGCGAAAGTGAAATTTTCGCTATTAATCCGTTTCGCGGTTGTACCTCTCGCGCTCAATATTTTTCGCTCTTCTTCCGTTCACGTTTAGTCCGTTTCACTCTAATTCCTTTGGCGCTTATTTCGGTGTTCAATTTTGGTTTCGCGGTTAATCCCTCTCGGGGTTTTTGCTTAATTCGTCTCGCTGTAATTCCTCTCCCACTTTTTCCTTTTCGCTCTTGTTCCTTTCGCGTTTAATCTTCTGTGTTATGTTTCGCGGTTGTGCCCTTTTGGGCGGTTATTCCTACACCTCGCCAGATATAGATCTAGGGATGCATGATTTAGGGTGACAATATTGCCCAATCCTGGCGCTTTCCTTATATTATTTCCGCGTCATGTTATTTCCGCGAATAGTTGGGGTAGTGGTGAGGTAGTAATCTGCTGCATATGTGCCGACTTAAGGGAGGGTGAGGCAGTCTCTGGGCTCCAAAATTCCTCAAGGAATATATACATTATACATTAAAAAAAAGTTATTGTTGTCAACTTTGCCCTCCCAATATTTATGTGAAGTTGGTGCCTCTGATCTGTTGACAACAACGCAGACGCAGTAGATATCCAGAATCGATTCCAGCCGAAGTCCGGAATCTGAACGATTCGTTCACTTGCTGGATTCGTTCCGGAACAACGCATCACTAATCTTCCGTTCTTCTTGTAACAGTTGTACTGTCACTGTGGTAGAGGTAGCCGAAAAGAAAGAATTTAATATGGCCGGGGGTGAGTTGTTTAAACTTAATTTACTGTTAATAATACTTTGCTTATGCTTACGAACAGTGGCGCAGGAGAGTTTCTCATCTGGTGTGGGTACAAAATTCGAGCTTCACACACTTCTCTCTTTCCTCATAGTGGGGGGTATGTATGTATTTTTGGGGGCAAGGCTTGAGAAATTATATTTTAGAGCAGCAGAACACTTGGATATCCGGCTTATTAATGTACAATTCGCATAAATAATAATTTCTTCAGAATTTTATATTTTAGTTATTTGAATTTTTTTAACAGGCTTCAAAAACATATTTTCGAATGGATCTATAAACCTTAATCTGGACTTATTTGAAATTTAGTGAAACAAGAAAACAGAAATTTGTAAATGAGAATTGCAAGCAAAGGTCATCTATTCATTGTAATGTCTAGGAATCGTCTCTGCTCCATTTCAATCAGGAATGGGTCGAGATGAGGATTACGGCCCGTTTCGCCTTATTGCGTTTTCACCTCCCCCAAAACAATTTCGCGTGATTTATGTGACACTAACTTCCTAATCCCATTTCGCCTTACACACAAAAAAATCCCAACAGGGAATATTATCGACATGAAGGGTCATTGATATTATTATTAATGTATTATTAACCTAACCTTACCGAACCGAACCGAACCTAACCTAACCTAACCAACAGGATAATGGGAGCCAAGGTAGGCAAAAATAACAAGCTCTGCGCTCCCATTATAAATTACCCTTGAAGTCGATAATATTCCCAGGTTGGGAAATTTTTTGTGTGCAAGTCGAAACAGGGTAAGGCGAAATGGGATGTCCCGTTTCGCCTTAGAAAGTTCGTGTCACATAAATCATTTGAAATTCTATTAGGGGAGGTGAAAACGCAATAAGGCGAAATGGGAGGACACGGAGATGAGGCCCTTTCCGTTCTTGTCTCGAATTGTAAATGTCTGTTCTCGTTCGCTCAAATAAGCTAATCGGGACTAGATCTCAGTTTAAAGTTGAATCCGAACCACTGTACCAATGTGCCTCTACCCGGGATCGATCTCAGAACCCCTCAAAGAGCGATAAGGCCCATTTCTCCTCTCGAGACATGAAATATATGGTATTAAATTATACATTGTGTCACCGTACAAAGTCTCACAACGCATAGAGGGCATTATGGCTCGATTAGAGCTTTTTCCTACTGCAGCGAAGCAGTTTTCGAAATGTACTTACTTTCCATTCGAAAATCTCCAATCTGGAAATTTACAATTGCTCATAATTCCTTGTAGATCATTCACATGAATCTTTGTGTGATTTGCTTTAGCTGTTTTCTAGATATTCTCAATTGTCTAATAGCCTTACATAGCCACGAAACTATTGTGAATATTTAGGAAACAGAGTAAGAAAAACATACAAAGAATCACGTGAATGTTCTAGAAGGAACTCTAAGCCTATGTAATTTTTCACAATTGGAAATACATAGCAGTTTTTGGAAAGGAGGGGAAAATTCTAAAACGTCTTCGCTGGCGTAGGATCAAGGCCCAGACAAACGTTTTTCTGCTTCACGTCTCGTTTCGACGCTGCGAACCCTTGAAATGCAGAACTTTATCCTGAATTCTTGACACCAGGTAGCAGAGAATGACAATTAACACTAATTTAGTAACTTTGCAATTACGATAAACAAATTATATTACTTACCAATCAAAAATCATATAGATAGCCGCCTCATATATCTGAATAAGTCAAATAGTTATGTAAATTTGTTGTACATCAAATCAACGCAAAAAACTAAGACCTTGACACCCACCAACTCCGATTTCGATGAAATATGGTATACACCCTTCCTTTATGGTTGAAAAGAAACCCCCTAATTTTTTTTCACTCTATCTCAAACGGTTTTCATTTTACAGCACTTTGAAATGTCACCACCTCAGTGATGTCTGTCACTCTTGAGACACTCGACACAAGATACCCTTGCTTACATTTTATTTCTTTTCTCCTTAACCAATCATCACATCTCTTTGAAATTTTACGCAAAGTTCAATGAAATTTTGAGGATTTCAGAAAAAAGTAGATCAGCACTCAAAAAAGTTTACAAATGACTATAAAAAGACTAATAATGGATTTGTAGCCTAATTTTTGTGGTGAGAAAACTAGGTTACGAAAATCTGAATTTTCATCATGTGGGTGTGATGGAACCAAAAACTTTTGATGTTGAAAATCATTGCAAAGACATGCTCTTTCTCTACAAAAAATAAAATTTTTCGTTTTTGTATTCCTTCTAATGAAAATTTTACATTTTTTGGAAATTGCCTGAAGTTTCAGGGTCAATCCGTACTAAATGGCCCAGCACTGGTTGCTCGACCATTTTTAAAATTTTTCATTTGTTTGTCGTTGTAACCCCTGTACAAGGGTAGTTCAAAACAGGCATTATTTTTCTAAAACAAGACTTCGTTTGAAAATGGCGGCCATTTTTGTTTCATGACTTGCAACATTTTTGGCCTATGCAGACAGTTGCGATAATTATGATAACTCAGCTAAGAAAAATTATAGAAACAATTATAGAAATTTAGGGTCAAAACTGACTGATATTCAATTTTGAAGGGAAATCAATGTATAGAATATATCTTTTTTAGTAGGTAAGCAATGAAATATCAGAGCTATAATTTTTTTTTTGAGGAAACATGTACATCCAAAATTTCAACAGAAAATATTTGAGTTCTGTTACTGGTCTCCGCACTGAGTTAAAGCTCTTTGAAAATACTCATTTTCCTCAAAATTTGGGCTCCAAGTATATGTCTGGTTGGAAAGGTCTTCCCGATGGCATAGTCGTTAGAACGACGTATTGTAACCAAGGGCTCCCGGGTTCGATACCCTTGGAGCCACATACTGGTTTGGATCCCACTTTAATAAACTGTAGGTCCAGTCTTGATTAACCTTCCGTGAATATAGTTGACATAAAACTGAAATCAAACCAATATCTGGTTGGGAACCTAATAAAATTTGATATTTACTGCATAAATATGTACTTGTAAAAAATTTCGAGATTGATATTACATGATAACAAAGTTACAACACGGGGAAGTTTGGCAAAAACAGACAAATTTACGTTATTAGTTACAATTATAATTATTTACTTTTAATGAACTATCATGCAATTACAATTATTGTACGTATTAATTAATTGCAACATACGAATGGCATAGTAAGCCCGTTAGTAGCTATTATCAAAGAAAAGGTGTGTACGGTTGTGTGTCAAATATTTTCTGCTGAAACTTTGGATGTACATGTTTTCTCCAAAAATAAATATAGCTCTGATATTTCATTGCTACTAACTACTATTGCTACCTACTAAAAATAATATATCCTATACATTGATTTCCCTTCAAAATTGAATATCAGTCAGTTTTGACCCTAAATTTCAACCATTTGCATTAGATGTGGTGACAAAAGATACGGAACATAAAATGTAGCCTGAAATGTACTGAAAACAATGTTTTTTTACCCCAGATTTCTATAATTTTTCTTAGCTGAGTTATCATAATTATCACAACTGTCTGCATAGGCCAAAAATGTTCCAAGTCATGAAACAAAAATGGCCGCCAATTTCAAACGAAGTCTTGTTTTAGAAAAATAATGCCTGTTTTGAACTACCCTTGTACAGGGGTTACAACGACAAACAAATGAAAAATTTTAAAAATGGTCGAGCAACCAGTGCTGGGCCATTTGGTACGGATTGACCCTGAAATTTTAGGCAATTTCCAAAAAATGTAAAATTTTCGTTAGAAGGAATACAAAAACAAAAAAATTTATTTTTTGTAGAGAAAGAGCATGTCTCTGCAATGATTTTCAACATCAAAAGTTTTTGGTTCCATCACACCCACATGATGAAAATTCAGATTTTCGTAACCTAGTTTTCTCACCACAAAAATTAGGCTACAAATCCATTATTAGTCTTTTTATAGTCATTTGTAAACTTTTTTGAGTGCTGATCTACTTTTTTCTGAAATCCTCATAATTTCATTGAACTTTGTGTAAAATTTCAAAGAGATGTGATGATTGGTTAAGGAGAAAAGAAATAAAATGTAAGCAAGGGTATCTTGTGTCGAGTGTCTCAAGAGTGACAGACAACACTGAGGTGGTGACATTTCAAAGTGCTGTAAAATGAAAACCGTTTGAGATAGAGTGAAAAAAAATTAGAGAGCTTCTTTCAACCATAAAGGAAGGGTGTATACCATATTTCATCGAAATCGGAGTTGGTGGGTGTCATGACCTCATTGAAATTATATGGAATGACCCGTAGGCAAATTCTTCAAATATCAGGCGAAAGTTTCGAACGAGATAGAGTGTCTCGGGCAAAAAGTATTTCGTTTTAATTTTACAGTGTTTTTGCCTAGGTCTGATCTCGAGTTTTAAGAGACCATAACTTGTATCGGCACCATCCATGGACGTCTGGATGAAGGTCCACCTTAAAAGTATATTTCACACATAATTTCATTTGAGTCACAGTGATTTATGTTATATATTTTATAAGGGTGTTGAAGGGACATGATAATTTCGGACTAAAGCAGTGTTTTTTGAGGGGGCATGACTATTTTGGGTGGAAATTTGCCTCCATTGCCCCCCCCTTGGAAAAAAATACCTTGCTTGCCACTCCCTGGGAAAAATCCTGCCGACGTCCATGGCACCATCCCTATTTTCAACAAAATCTACATTTAAAAGATTAAATATATCTTAGCGAACACCCTCCGAAAAAGTTATATGATGAGCTCTCTCTTAGTAAGAAGGTGGGTTATATAATAATTCCAAGTACAAAATAGATTCATTGATTGATTTGGTTTATTTCAGTTGGAATTTCTGCCACTTTTGGCTAATTGTGAAGATGAAGATGAGTGACGATGTGATTAAATTGATGATGGAACGAACACCCAAAGATCACCCATTCTAAGGCCGCGACTCCTGACGTCGTAACGCGGTGTGCTAACCACTCCGCCACGGAGGCCGCCAGTTTAAAACAGAGTATTTCTGTAGGATCAAATATTTAGCTATTAATACAATTTATCTATTGAAATTACATGATATTGCTGGGCCACAGTGTAAAGTGGAATAAAGTCCCTCTACTGGGTAACGAAAGCCGGAAATCCTTGATTACAAGGTGATGACGTTAGCACTACGCTATTTGGGAGGCACAACAATTTGAAGGGTAAGGAGCACAGATCACCTATAGCAGAGTGTCCGGAAGAATAATTGAATATAAGTAAATCCTATTGTGTTTCGTGCCTTTTGAGTTCTGTGAAGGAAGAGTTCCGAATGCATATAATCTATTATATTTTATATCCGGGGATATTTTCCAGGGGAACATTTACGAAGGGGAACGTTCTACACGGTCACACCGGTTTGGTGGCCGAACTTGTTTAATGGTCAACTTCTGACTCGCCACCGAAGTTCCAGAGTTCAAATCTCGGCCTGGGTAAGGCAGGCACGGATCCACGCGGAGGGCGATAGGGGAGATCGCCCCTCCCAACTGCCAGGCTTTTGGATGAATTATTATGCCTAATATTTTTGTAGACTCAAATCTTGTCTTTTATCTTCAAGTTTAACAGGCTAGAGAATGTTATTTTTAAAGTTCAATTTAAGTCCAATTTATGTTCAAGGTAAGCAAATCGGAACTAGACCCACAGTTTAAATTTAGATCCGAACCACTCTACAATATGCTTAAAAAAAGGGATCGAACTCGAGACCCCTTGGAGATAATAGTTTTTTTTCTTTCTTTATTCACTCTACCCCTCATATCTGATCATTGAATTTACCGTCGAAATGGGAGGAATTATAACGATATGCAATATGCAATAATAACCATCTATTCAGTCCTAGACTCCTGTTTTTATAAACAATACTCCAATTTCTAGAAAATCAGATTGGTTCCCGTTTGCAAGATGATATTGTTGATATAAAACAGTGAAAGCACAGACAAGCACTTGTCTGTAGTGAAAGTATGTTGGAATTGATTCTCAGTGAGGTGAGGTACCCGAATGAAATTCGCCCCTCTCAAATGTAACTTCTAGATCCGCTACCGGTGTAAGGCTGCTATTTTTAAGTGTAACTTCATAGGTTTCATCTAATCATCAATGATCCTCATCGTCGCAATTAGCTATAAGTAGAAGAAAAGCTAGGCTAAATAACAAAATTGCAAATACAAATACAGAGAAGATTATTTTTATTTTCAGATATTGCAGCTGGAAATGAAATCTTGGACCAACAATCCCTTACTTTGGATGCAAGAGATTTGCATGATATATGGTCATCGCTACGATGTTCTGGTTGTAGTAAAACATTACTGGGCAAACATGCCCATAGAATATTCGAATGCTGTAATAACCATCTGATTTGTCGAAACTGCCGTAAAGACTTGCGTCAGTGTCCGAAATGCCATCAGGATTTGAGCAAGTGCCCAACATGTAGACAGATGAATCCTGGCGTTCGACCAGATATTAGAAATGAAGCGTTGGAGAATATTGTTTGTAAACTCCCCTTCCCATGCCCGAACATGCCATTTGGATGCAGAACGATCGTCACACGCGCCACGAGCCACGACTGTCAACATTCTCCCGTGATGTGCCCTTACGTAACTGATTTGGTGTGCCCTGCAAATACTCCTATGAGGAAGTCTCACTTGGGAAGACACATTCTAGAAACCCACCCCATTCACGTAAAGACCGGAAGTTTCAATGCTGAGACCAACGTTTGGAGAATTCAATGTTCTGATTGGAAGGAAAACCCTGTGTTCTTCTTCGTTGACGAATGGGGATTGTTTCACTGTTCAAAAAAATCGTATGAATCTGATCCTAAAATTCCTTATGAAATGTATCATTTTGGTAGAGCCACAGGTAATACTAAATATAATTACCGCTTTGTCGTGGGTGACAAATGCAAGTATACTTCTCCGGTTGCCTCCTTGAGTAACGTTGGAAATTGCACTGATACAAGCGAGAATGGGATAGGGAAAGAGCTCCAAATATCAAATGGAGAAGAGGAAATCATTGAAATATTCGTTGAAGAGGAGGTTCAAGATTAAAAACACCAGCAAGCTAACAAGTGCATGAGTTATCCAAGTAAAACATTATATCCATTATTATCCATAATTTACATATTACGATGTTTCCTGCAATGTTTGCCTTACTTTGGTATGTTCAGTATGTTTAAACAGTTTTTTTAAACAATGGTAACGAATGGATAAAGTAATGTTATTAATTATTGAAGTTACACACGTAATTATGAAGGAAAATCACGTATTCTACATTTGTTGTTGAAATTAAGAAGTAGGCTATTATGTATTCATGCTTTTCTTATTTAGCAATGGTTGTAGCTTCGTGTCTTTGAATTTAAGAAAAAAGCACTTCATGAAAAATGTACTCAATCTTAATAAAATTGTGTCGCACCTTGAATTATCATGGGTCCTGTTGAAGCACACATGCTTACATACGAAGAGGCTTTCTGGAACACTAAAATAATGTAAATTTTAAAATAAAATATATTTGAAGTAGTGGACTTATTGTATGAATCTGATTGTTTACATAGTCATGCACAGACCTGATTTGGGGGAAGCAAAATCCATGATGAAAGTTCAGTCGTGGAAACAAAACCTCACTCCATCTCACTGTTTTATTGAGTTAAGTTCGAAAGAGGGGTACATATATTCGATAGTTTAGGAATCGTAGGAAACAAGGACATAAATGTCCGTTTTGAATTAAATCTTAAGTAAAATTGCAGAATAACGGCTTTCATATTGTTAGGTTATCTTTTAACTGTAAAGGAATCTAATTTCAATTAAATACGATACTACTTTTTATGTTCCTCAAAATTTTTAACATAGGTTAGGCAAAAGACGTAACGAGCATCTTATATATACTTTCCCTCAACAGAGATAAGACGCGTAACTCCCTCCTTCATTCATTGACCTTTTCAGTGGGGATTTCAGATGCTTTGGGTGTTCTTGTTTTCGAATTAATTTTCATTTTAAAGAATACTGTCTTTCTGGTCTGGACAGTATGAGCAGGGATTAGGCCCCAGGACAACCAGACAACAGCGGTGCCGTCGAGAATTACGACGCGGCAGGAGGAAGAACTACGTGCACCTCGTTCTACAGGATTCTGAGTTTCTTATCGTGCTGGATTGGTCGCTTCCCCGCTCCCCACTTCCCTTGTCAGCATTAGGATCGGCCGCCGTAAGAGTAGAAAATACCTTTAGTTAGCATACGACGCCAAGGGGCCCGGGTTTGATTCCCGGCATGGTGTTCTTTGTGAGTCTCCGTTCATCAATTTCAACCTATCATCACTTATTCTCATCTTCGCGATTAGTCAAAATGGCAGAAAAGCTACGCTAAATAGCAAAAATTAAAAAAAAAATCTGTGAAAAGGACCAGATCCTTATAGCATGTCTAGTATCCACAGATCCTGCAACAACGCACATTATGGTCAATAACGAACTGTCACAAAATTGGATAGTCAATAGATGAATTAATAGGGTAAAATTAAAATTGCTTTTGACCAAATTATGGATTTGCATTACGGGGAAGACAGACAAAAGACCCTTACTCTTTCCTTCTTTATTTATCTCATTTAACTTCGCTTGTGTGGCTAATCGCCAAGACGAGCATGAGATGCAGAGTTTTCTACATAACTGCCAGGTGCGACTTAAGGCCGGGCAACTCCCTTGATTAGCGCCAAAACATTTCTGATAACTTAAGCGTGATTACGTGTCTATTTATATGAGTTTATTTTTAAGTCTACTTTATGCACAGAAAGACTATTCGAGACTGGATCTATAATTTAAAGAGGGATCCGAACCTCCGAGTTGCCGGATGCCTCCACCAGGTGCGTGGCTATTTTTTTTATTTCTCTAAAGAGTTGGATTTATTGTTGGCAAGAAATAATTGAAGTTACTGCTGCATAACATAATAAGTATATTTAATTGGAAAAATCACATAACAATTTAAGCTAAGATATTATACTGATGTAATTTGGTAGGCATTAAATAAACACACACCTACAATAAATCTATTCTTCAACAATAACATTTAGAGTGTTTTTAAAATAAGCCTGCTATTTTTCGTCATTAGAACCGTAAATATACAATATGATCATATTTTTTTTATTGAAGGAATGTGAAAAGTAGAAGGACCATGATTGGACGATGGGGGGGGGGGGGGTTTGGAAAGTAGTGGGGCGCCAAAAATCCACCTCACCCAGGTGAAATTTTTTTCTTAGCCGTCCCTGATGCTTTGAGAAATCATTAAAATTATCATTTTTTTAATTCCTCATGTCCCAGGAGGTTAACAGAATTACCTATGACTTCCGAATGTTAATAAACTTGAAGCTTCGGGGGAGCAAGTGCCCCTCCTTGCCCCCGCTAAGTTACGCCTATGACTGAGACATTCTAATGAATAGGTTTGCCAAAAATTGGAATGCAAATATCAGCATTTGAACCGTAAAATAATAATTCTTAAGTGACGAATAATATCGTGGTGAATGTCGGTGGGGATTGTAGATGCTTTGGCGGTTCTCTTTCACGAATTCATTTTCTACTTAATGAATGTTGTCTTTCTGGTCTGGACAGAATGTTTCTGTAAAGTCCGAAATCAGTTAAGTATGTATAGATTAACTTTACTAGTTTTGTTAATTTATGCCACTATTCTGCCCCTCTCTTAATAGCGATGAAGGGGTGAGGATACAAGATGAGATGCCATAGATGGGGGGAGTGGAATAAATACAATGACACATCCATATTTTCCATCTCGGGTTTTAACCCTAGATATGTGACTTCGAAGCACATTACGTTAGCCAATCTCCCATGGGCCTTGGCCTTTTTGTAATTGTTCATCTAATTAATTTGTCATCCAACCTTATCGTTGTGAATATTCTCAAGATGTAGCAAGGGGAGGTGAAATAACGCAAACAGAAATAATTTAATATCCACTTAATATATTATCGTCAACTAGCAATCTCGCCAACCTCCGTGGCGCACTAGTTAGCATACGACGGTAAGGGTCCCGGGTTTGATTCTCGGCATGGCCATAGGTGTTCTTTGTGAGTCTCCCTTCATCAATTTTAACCTAGCATCACTTATCGTCATCTTCGCGATTAGTCAAAAGTGGCACAAAGGCGACGCTAAATAAAAGAAAAAACACAAATCCACACACAAACCTCCTTTGGCATTTGTTTTGCAGAATGGCCTTGGGGACTAAAGGAAAGGATCGCTTACTTCCTGGTTCAACTCGAGGCAATTCAGGTGCCTTATCAAAGCTACCATTGAGCATGCAAAGTTTCTAACCCATTTCGCCGTAGATCTGTTGTCGTTCCTAGTGATATATTTGCGTATACATAATCAAACTATTAGTAACATCTTGAAATTTTGAAGTGAAAAACATCTGGCAAAAATCCTTGCACTTGGTGAGCTTAACTGATCTTATCACCCAAGCGATGTCTCAACTCTCAAGGACGATTCCGGAAAACTTCGGAGGTATTAGTCATCGTAGGTTTTGTCTGTCTCGAGACCACAGTGTTGTGATAGAACTTCCACTACTTGAACATGTAGTGAAATTAGCAAAAGATTGAAAACATATCCGGTTTTGCAAATTGCACCTTGCAACACTGGGTAGTATCAGGAAAGAGTGGTCTCCAAACCATCGATAACAGACAACCTAGAGAGGGTGCGTTATTTGTCCAGTCCAGTCCAGATATTCGAAGGCCTTGTCTTCTTGAGCAGCACGTTCATTCGGTTAAACTCTCTCTGGGATATCATTCAGCACGGTAAGTTCTATTTTTTATTTTTACTTTTACACACAGAAGGATCGATTTTGGATTGTAATCAGTGCTCGAAGTGTAAATTCCTAAGTAGGGGGATGCTTGGGGCGAGTGTGAGGATAAGTAGGGAGACATTTATATGTGCATAAAATTCTGTGTGGTGGGAGTGTATGGATCAACATGGGCATTGAAGCCTGTGTGTATGTGTGTGTGTCTGAAGGAGTACATATGCAATATTATCCTAGCTTAATGAAAATTTTCTTAACTGGGGGGATAGCATTCCACGCCCCTCCTCCCACTTCGAGCACAGAGTCACGTTGAAAAATTAATTTACAGTGCTGTTTTGAGGGAAAAGTGTAATATTTCATCACATTTGTTCATTTACAGCAATTCTATTTACAACGAAAAATTCTGTCTTTCAAGCCTCAGGCACTGGTTTTTAATTGGTTTATTTTACTTCGCTCTCTGCTACTTTTTACTAATCGCGACGATGTTAAAACTGTGTAATATTTGATTGAAGTAGGCTATTTTACGTAGCTTTTCTTCCACTTTCGGCTAATCACGACGATGAGGAAGAGTGATGTGATTAAATCGATGAAGGGACACTCGCGAAGAACACCCATGCACAGGTTAGGTCAGGGGCGTGATGCTGATTACATCACCCCCACTCACGACCGGATCAAGAAAGTGTGGGGCGTTACCCCCTCACCCCTATACGCCTTCATGGCGTGGTGCTAAGCACAGGGGAGCACTTTACCTTTTTACAGGTTAGGTTTCGAACCCGGGACCTCTGGTGTTGTGGCACGCTGTGTTAATTTTGTTAATTCAAATAAATCCCTTTTTCTGTGATGTTGCTCGATTTTATCTAAAAAGAGGCTTTATTTAAAGGGAGGAGGGTAGGTCAAGCTCCCCAACTTTTGGTATGTTGGATTAAAGCAAGTTCAGAAAGAGAAATCGACAACTAATTTTCAAATAGTTATTCATGGCTTTACAAAAATGCAAGGAAGATACTGTTGCGAGAGCATTTTCTTGAGACAATGAAGACAGAATTTTCAAACGTTTGGAATTCCTGAAACTTGTGCGAAACAGGTTTTATTCTTGAATCGCAGCCCACCAGTGAATGCCCGCCCCATTTTGACTCCTAGCAAACCTCTCTCCAGTGTTGTTCTTGGTTGAGACTAAAAAATCTCTTATGATTGGCCCGAAATTTCTTTCAGACCTTTTAATTACCCGTGTTGTTGATGCGCGCAACTTCAGGGACCTGGGTTCGAATCCCGACATGGGCATGGGTGTTCTTTGGGAAGTCCCTTATGTCAATTTCATGTAATCGTCACCCATTTTCACGATTAGCCAAAAGTGGCAGAAAAAACGGTGTCCCGTAAAAATGGAAAAGGAAAAAATGGCAAAAGCAAAAATGACAAACGGAAAAAATGGCCAAAGTGAAAATAGCAAATGTAAAAATGACGAAAGTAGTAATCACAAACAGAAAGAAAAAGCAAATGATAAATAATTGATATAAATAATTCATATGAAAATTGTAAGGAAGAAAAATAATGATGCTGTGTTCAACAAAATCAATATTTATTCGCCTTTGATTTCGTCACTTTACAATACTGTATTTAATCAGGACAATATTTATTCACCTTTGATATCGTCACTTTACATGCATTGTAACCTTAGGTTATGTGCTACTCCTCGTAAGAAATCCTGCATTGTTCTTTTGTTAGCACTGTCTGTATAAATTATCCTAGTTTTCTTCTTTGGCAGTTGTCAAGTATATTGTATGAAATGTTCTCTTATACCGTCCAAAATCAAATCTTCTAGTGTTGTAGGTTCACTCGGATTGCACGGATGTTGATTTCGAATCTTCATATCATTAGGACACTTGGCTACAAGCACGTATCCAAGGGGAGCTTAGGGGGTTCGAACCCGCTCCCGAAAGTTTTCGGTTTACACTAGATAAAATGAGGTTTTTTGTTTCTTGTTGTGTGAAACAAAATAATGTGACGATAATTTAAGAAGAGAAATAATTGTCGAGGCAAGACGGAGAATATTTAAGCCTAGTGGGTTCGACACACACTCAAACACTTAACTACCATAAAGAGACAGCCAAAAATTTTATGAATGTTGAGAAGAGAAAGCAGGAAGATGTTGCATATGTAGACATTTTAGAGAAAATTGCAGGCTCTACCAACTAGGACACCGAGCACCCTTGACTTCGACTGATTTTTCGTTAAAATGTCAACATAGTACATGTCCTGTGTATATCAAATCGTAAATATGTTGCCTGTAAAGTGAACAAGCACAGAAAATAAAGGAGAAAGAAGAAAACTGAAGGGCATCCCCACCGGTTAAGGAGATTTTTTTCTTCTAAGGTCAACAAGAGCTACCACTAGGAGGTGACGATGACAGTGCCCTACCAAGTGTCGCCTGAGGATTTCACAAGTCGAAAGTAGGTTTATGCGGCCTTTGTGTCGCTACGGTTGAAACGTTGCTGTTGATTGGCTCATTCCAAACGACATGTATCGCGTGTCCCTTCGGCCTGAAATCTTCCTGAGTCTTGAAGATCCAAGTCACAAGGATGGAAAATTAGGGCTTTGTTATGGTTAGGTGCGAAAGCAGGCGATAGCACTCTAAAGGATAATATCCAAACCTGCAGGAAGAATGCATCTAATACGAAATGATGAAAACTTCTGGTGAGTTGATTTTTAAAAATATGTCCGAGATAAAGAGTGGCGTTCACAGGATTTTCGGGGGGAGAGGGGTTACGCATACTATTTTTCGTGGTCAATCCTTATTTTGCCATATTTCCTGTCTTTGGCAATCTTTTTTTTTTTTTTTTTTTAAGGAATACTGAGCCAAATGGGGTTATGACCCCACCAACCTCTCTTGGGCACGCCACTGATTGCTACCCCAAGTGTCGACGTCACCGAAGGTCACTGGTAACAGCTTCGTAAAAGCACTTCTGATACATAGCTCTTTTGATGCCTGATGAGAAGAATGGACAAACACACATACTGAGATGATTCCGGCACAATGTTGATGAATGGAAAGAGAGGAGTCGAGTGGTAAAATATGTTCCGATTTCACGTTCTGATTAAAATGACAGCATTAAACATTGACGACGATTTAGGGAATAGTTTCTCCCCATTGTTTTGCCTCCATACTATAGCCTCTTAATGCTAAGCCTTGCCTACCAAGAGAAAGTAAACTTTCCGTGCATCGCTGCTTCCCCGTTTTGAAACCCAATTGCCACCACTGGCCTTAAACATACGATTGTGAGGTTCTATCTATACCCCTTAAAAATGGTGTTCAGCCCCCGCCCCCCGAAAGAATTGCTGGATACGTGCCTGCTTGGCTATCATTACAGCATCGTAATCAGGTGGATGATTATGGTCTTTGGTCTTTGGAACACACATGATTTTGTTTCAATAAATTTGTTTTTAGAATTGAATTCCAAGATTTAACAATTTTCATTTTGCAAAAGTAAACACGTTGGTCTCTCTGAGAAATCAGTGACACAAATTGGTGCGGGGGGGGGGGGGTAAATAAGGGCTGGCTTCAAGTCCCGCTAGTAACAAACAGTGTGATTGGTCATCAGGTGTGCACAAGGCGCAAAGTTGTTTTCAGTCAAGATGAAAACCTATGCTATGCTCACCCTCCTTAAGTTTCATGAATCACACATGCTTCAAATTATTTACAAAGGTTACCTTTTATTAACATGTGATACTATAGCGACAGTAACTTCTGCCAGAAGAAATAAAGAAATAAACGGCAATATAAATATTTTTGGAAACATCAAATAAAATGTATCCATTCAAAGACAAGTTAGTGTTAAAATACACCAAAATTATATTAACTTTTAATTTCAAACTGCGAAATGCAAGACCTATAATTTCTCAATTTTCATGTAAAATCATAATATATTGTATTTGCCATTTTTATTCTCGCCATTTCTACCGTTGCCATTTCTTTCCTTTTACCATTTTTTCCCTTTGCCATATTTTCCGCTTGCCATTTTTACCTAAATTCGAAAAAAACAGTTGTGTAACGGCCGCCCCTGTAACCACCGTAATGCGGGGGCCCTCCGAGGCGTGGGAGCTTCGCAATATGTGTCTGTGTTCCTGAAATTGTATACAGTATAATGTCAGAAATTGAACACACAGTGTGTGTGTGTATGTATACACACACACACACACACACACACACACACACACACACACACACACACACACATATATACATTAGGGCTACCATATTTTGAAATGCTAAAAAGAGGACATTTTCTTCGAAAGCCACACACACCATCAATTTATTCACAAACACGAAAACATTACATAAATCACACAATTTATCACCATTAAATAAAATTACTTTATTTTATCTTCATGTTCACTGCCAGGTTTTGTGAAAAACTGAGTCAGTTTTGTAGATGAAGCTTCACCTCTGACGGCTCTTTTGTGCTTTTCGCACTCCACGTGTGCTTGCAAGTCTAGCCCTCTTTTGTTTGCCACAGACACATATGTACCGGGTTTACAAACCATACACTCGCCTTCAAAATCGTCTCTACCACGTCTAAAACAGGAATACTTTTCTTGTAACTCATTAGTAAACTTGAACTTTCTTTTAGGCATAGTAGCTTACACCGTGTTCGCAAAGTCTAACTTCCACTTCGAAACACGAACAAACGAATGACGCGGAAATCACATCGACCGGAACTTGAAACTGTAACAACAAACGACTAACGCTTAGCTCATCGTCCAGTACTGCCAACATCAGACGTTTAATGATTCGAAAAGTTGTAACTTCGTGATCTCTGACCTATATGATGATTGGATAAAAGTAAAAACCCGGACATTTTAACAGAAAGTAAAAACCCGCCCGGACGCAAATTTCAGGGTCCGAAAAGAGGACATGTCCGGGAAAACCAGGACGTATGGTAGCCCTAACATACATACACGTATATATATATATATAGTGTGCGTGTACCTTTGTGGCTGTTAGAGGAGGGGGTTTGCAGGGGAGGATATCTCGACAATTTAAATGGTAAATTTTTAATGGTAGTACCTCTCCACACTTCGTTTTATGTCACTCAACTTTTAAAAAAGCTTTGAACAAAACATATTTTTAATAATTGCTGAAAAATTAAAGATTTAAAATTTGTATCTTGACAAAAAGAATAGGCCAAATTCATTTTATGATCAAAACAGCTAATCGAGACTGGGCCTACAGTTTTTAAAGTGAGATTTTGACACCCACCCCCAGAAATGTAGTCTGGGACATAATTTTTGGTGATCTGAATCAAACATTGGCATAACTTTGGAGGCGGGGTGGCAAAATCAAAATGTTTTATACCCCATAAAAATAGCGTCCAAGACTACTTTACTAAATTGCGGTTATATTGGCAGAATCATAAAAAATAGGCATCTCTGGTCCCAGGAGATTAACCCAAGTTCAATTACAGGCTTGTTCATTCTGAAAATTTGTTAGGTAAGCAAGTGTCCCCGTCAAATTATGCCTAATTAGTCTGGGACTCCTTGAATATAGGACAATGCCGATTAATATCTAACGCCCATCATTGTGTACACAATATCATGCTAATTATTGTTACGGAACTGATCAAGAGAATGAATTCAATATCGATTCTCCTCTTCTGTATTTTTAGTCACGATATTTTATAAATGTGTTTAGCTTGCTAGAAAATTACAAACAACCAACTTGACAAGACATGCTGAAATCGAAAAATATTCCAACGCAATGTACCATCTTCTAACTCATCCATGTGTTTTAATTCAGTGTTATAACACCTTTAAGCCTTGTTTCCATGATTATGAGAGCCCAGCCCAGCATTGGCTGAATTTGTTATGAATGAATGGGAAAAGAAAGTGATAGAAAAAGGAGGTGACAAAATAATTCTGTTTTGCAGATATGTGGATGATTGTTTTGGCATATGGAAGGGAACGAAGAGGCAGCTCGACATTTTTGCCAAAGAAATACAAGATGAAGAAAGAGGGATATTATTGGAACTTGAAATAGAAGAAGGCAAGTTAAGCTACCTTGATATATTGATGAAAAGAAAGAGAGGAGAAGAAATTGAAACCGCTTGGCATCAGAAGAAGTGTGCAGCAGGGGTATTCTGCCACAAAAGAAGTGATGTAAGTGAGGTGACAAAAAGAAATTTCATAAAGAATATGGAGGACAGAATAAAGAAAATATGCACGAAGGAATGTGAAAAAGAAGGCAAAATAAATAGCCTATGGAAACAGCTGGAAAAGAATGGCTATGAGAAGCAGGATAGACTGGACATAAACAGAAGAAGGAAGAAAAGAGGAAGGGGAGAATTGGAAGAGAAAGAAAAAGAGAGAAGGTTTGGAATAAGGAGTATGGGGAAGACCAGAGAAAAGATATGCAAAGTGCTTAGGAATGGAGGCATTAAAACTTACAGGAAGGGAGGGAGAAGCATCGTAGGAATAGCGAAGAATGCAAACAAGAAAAAGGAAAACAGAGAAGAGGAGGAGAAACGAAAAAGAGACTGAAAGATAGGTTGAAACAACATAGGGATGATGAACGACTTGAGAGAGAGAGAGAGAGAGAGATAAACACACGAGAGAAACAGGACATGACATAGAGTGGGATGAGGCTAAGCAGATAGGAAGGGAGAAGAGAATGCTAGTGAGAAAATGGAAGGAATCCAAGGAAATAGAGAAGAAAGGTGAAGAAGACACAATAAACTGGAATGGGGGACTGAAGTTAAACAAAGAATGGAAGAAGGTGTTAGAAAGAGTAAAAAGGACAAGAGAGAAAGAGGAGAGGAGAAGGAAGAAAATGAAGGAAAAAGAGCGTGAGATATAAAGCCCAACCACATTCTATATGGAAATAAATATGTTTAGCCTTTTAGGTGAAAGTACAGTTAAGTTCCAGAACAACTTTCTAATAGTCTGGAGGGAGTAATGTTTTGTGTATATATAATGCCCTGTTTTTGTATCTTGTTACTTTTGTACTTGATACAGAGTCTGAAGAAGACCTTGCTAGAAGGTTGAAACGTTACGTTAAGTTTATGTTTTTAATAAAATTAATTACTGCCTTGGTCAGCATATTTATTTTTTCTTAATTCAGTGATGTTGAAAGATAATGTATGTGTAACTTCATCACTAGACACATCAAGCCATGGCCGTGTAATTTTTCATTTGTTAAATTTTTTGCAAGTGCATCTACTCTTGCCTTCTTTTGTAAATGCACTTGCAAATTTTCAGAACCGATCCTTTGATCAACGCAGCCTTCACCGCCACTAGTTTATCAGATTTCGTTCATTTTGAAGGCAGATTCCTGATATTGCAGAGTCTGGAACTCGTAATGCTCAAATTTATCACTAACATTCTAGCTTCACAAAGAAATCTAGTACATTATTCTAAAAAAAAGCACTGGTCTTTTAAAAAAATACTATGGCGGTCGCGTCAAAAATTTCATGCTATCTTCGTGCACTACTTATTGTTCTACTCATACAAATACATACGTTCTGCAGTGACAAGTTCGAGTAACGTAACAACTCATTTGTAACTTTCACATGCATTGGGGTGTCATTTTCTTGTCAAATTCCATGGACAAAGAAAAGAGAAGCGCAACTCTGGCTACTTGTTTGACAGTTCCAGGAATAGAGCAGAGCTTGAGGCCACGTCTGTGTTCGCCAAATGGAGATTCCAGTTGTCGGACAGAAAATGTTGCAATTGAATGGCGAAGTGTGAAAAGTAACTAAATTGCCAATAATTTGTTCCCCTCCCCCCACAAATATCATTCCTCTCCAGGGATAAAATTTATCAAGCAGAGAGGAGGGACAAGTATCCAGAGGAGGGAATTTACCCATCCCCATTCAAATACCACACAGATTGTATACATTTTTAAAAATATGTGGCAGGTGGTAGAATGGGTTCCAAGTAACATATATCATGAGACAAGGTCTTGGATAACAAGCACAGCTGTCCTGGCTTAGCCAGAGAGGCCCCTGCAACTTGACATATGGGTACTCTCTGCAATGTCCTATTAACTTACCTGATCGAAGATGGTCATCAATAGGGGAAAAAATCCCTCATGTCGTACCTTTATACCTACATCGTTTGTCGTAAACTTACAGAGTGTACATTTTCTGCAGTTATGAATCCTGTAGGAAGATCAGTTTATCGATGTCTTATTGCTGCTTGACAATTCAACTTTTACCATCAAATATTTTCAAGAGGTCACCAAGCCTTTACGTAATCAAATAAGAGCTGGGATTAAATTTCTCACATAGCCCACATCTGATACGTATTACAGGTTATTTTCGATTTTCAGCTATACTTTGACAAGGATTTTCTTTTATATTTATTAAATACTTCAAAGGGGCTAAAAACTCAGTAGGAGGTGAGGTCCAGGGAGCAATTATCCCTTTGCAACCCCCTTTCTGTTGCAAAGGGTATACAGTGTATGATTTAAATGTCTCCATTATTTTGAAAGATTTTGTGAAGTTAATTTTAATGTAAAAAGATAATCTTCTGTGTTGCAATTTTGGGTACATTTCTCTCAATCAAGTTTCTTGTCAGCGTCGAGTTTGGAGATAGCATCCAACGTTCCGCCAACACATATTTAGAGCATTGGTGAGTTATTAATAAAACAGGTCTTGTTTCATCAAAAAGTATATCGGTCGAATATTGAAAATAAATGGCATTAATAAGTAAATCGTGTTCCATCGCAACTTTGTTACCTATCTCTCAAGACTGGAATCCACGGCTATTTCTACCTAGTACATGCTATTGACCGTATGATGCCAATACCGAAAATCCAGTGGTCCAGTTCAACCCCCAAAAATGAAATAATAATAATAGGGTATCTATTGGAAACAATCTCATGACCATTTCTTTCATATAATATAGAACACATTTTTTTTTTGCTTGAGTATTAATTATTAGTACAGTAATAGTAGACGAATGTAAGCGATTTTACGTTGAATCTCTGACTGGAACAGCCAAGTAGATTTGGTTTTGGGGTTGAAGTCCACCTATCTCAAAATGCAAAAGGGAAGTGTTTACTATCCTTTAAACAATTCTCTAAACATTATTTTTTCATTATCTGTGTATGTACGTATGTAACGTATTTTTTTCAAAAATAAACTTTTATCAAGCAAAAAAGTACGAAAGATCATGTACAGTGTAAAACTTTAGTAAGGCCTCACTGAGACCTAACCTTTTACAAACAAAACAAACAAAAACTGACATTGAATTGGAAACACTGCATCGTCAATGCCGAAACTCTATGCAAGATAAGGAAGAGCTGTACAGCTGTCAGTCGTGAACACCACACAGGAGAGCAATGTTAACCATGAGTCATCAAGGAATAAGCACAGCGTTTCTTTCTGTGGTCATTCGGCCTCAGAAGAAATATTTGTTGTCCATTTTGAGCTCTCAAGAAATCAGGATCTGAGCTGGCGATTTATTTCCTTCATGAATGAAAATAAGTTTTTCATTTTTTCGTTTATTTTCTCTCTTTTGTCATTAGCTCTAAAACAAATATAAAAAGAAAACGAGCAAAGAAGGTAGTTTCTTTCGGCACGTAACGTGCTATTTTTACGACCATATTATATCCCTCTTGTTTACTTTCAACGATAAGGACGAATGTTGGAGTGACCAGAAAAAATGAACGAACACAATAATCTCTTAAATATTACCAAACCTTCGAAAATAGATGCCGGCCCCTGTGGCAGAGTGGTTACACATCGCGCTACGACGCCAGGGGTCCCGCCTTCGAATCCTGGCCTGGGCATGGATTTGTGAGTGTCCATTCATCAATTTCATCATGTCGTCACTCATCCCCATATTTGATTAAGTTTGTGTTTGAAGTACACTTTATGCACAGTAGGGCTAATCGGGACTGGATCTACAGTTTGAAGTGGGAACCGGGTATTGAACCCGGGAACCCTTGATCACAAGGCGACGATGTTACCACTGCTCCATCGGGGAGGCTTCCCTCATATTTGCAAATTAGCCAAAAGTGGCACAAGAAGCGAAGTAAAATAAAGCAAATCAATCAATCAATCAATCAATAAAACATAGGGTCTCCGGTTTCATAGAGCAGTATGCAAAGCACTCTGTTATGAAGACCCTCAAAATTGTAATAATAAGTGGAACAAAAAACCTAATATTAGAGTATTTTAAGAGTGTAGGCAGATTAACAATTCACGTCAACCTACAATAATTTCACCTGTATTGTGTGATATATGGTTCTGCCCTAATACGAGGGGAATGCCAAAAGTTTTTTAGCTCTGCCCACAATAAACATCCAACTGAAACCAGACATTTACACTTTTTCAAAGTACTCTCCATGGACACGAATACACTTTTGCATCCTTTGAAACCACTTAGAAAATTTTTAATTCCACACACTTTCGGCAATGTTGTTCACAGCCTCCAAATAAGCAGCAATGGCATCATCATAAGATGAAAAGCGACATCCACGCAACTGTTCCTTCACTTTGGGGAACACAAACAAATCGCACAAGGCCAGGTCCAGCAAATAGGGTGGATGTGGCAACACAGACTCCTTCGCGGCTCAAAAAGTCTACGGTTCTTGCAGCACTGTGGGAACTTGTATTGTCATGATGCAGCAGCAGATGACTAAGTTTTGATCTTGGGTGTTGGGCCTTTCATTTTGTGAACACATTGGGAAGGCAAACTGTTGAGTACCACTCAGAATTAACTGTACGCCGATTTTCAAGTGCAACTGTCGCAACATGTCTCTTCCGTGAGAAAAAAGATGCCACCATTTTCTTTCCAACACTTCGAGCTCTCTTCACTTTTGTTGGGGGTTCTTCATTCTCGAAGCACCACACTTGCGACTGCTGTGTTGTAAGTGGATCGTAATGGTAAATCCACGTTTCGTGACCCATGACGATGTTGTAAACATCACGACTTGCACCTTGGTTGAATTTTTCCAACATAAATTCACACAACTCCACCCTCCCCTCTTTTTCCATTTCTGTGAGTGAATGTGGGACACAGCGAGAACACCTTTTCCTGAGACCCAAGTGTTCATGCACAATTGTCTGTGCTGCTGTTGACCCAATGTTGAGAGTCGTTTCTATCTCCAAAAAATATATATGTTGATCATCTTTCACCATTTGCCTCACAGCTTCGATGGTTTCGGGTGTCACCGCAGTGTTAGGCCGTCCGGCAGGAAGTTCATTTTCAAGTGACACACGACCCCTTTTAAATTCTCGAAACCAATTTCCAACACTGGGTCGTGAAGGGGCAGATTTCCCTAAAGTATTCACTAAACTTTCAACGCACTGCTCTGCGGTTAAGCCTTTTTTTTTAATCGTACAAAATCATGGCACGAAAGTCACGTCTTGACAGCTCCATGACTAACAGCAACAATGGACGACTCGCGCTGCCTTATCGCTCTTACCTCTCACCCCACTATCGCTGACTCACTCTAGCCATTGTTTGCTCAAGGTCATTAAACATCAGGCTGCCAAATGCAACACATGCACAGTTGCTGCGATGTTACATTATTGCGCTGCTAAAAACTTTCGGCATGCTCCTCGTATAATTGAACGTGCTCTTGCGATAATAGTTACACATTTCCGTCTTGCAACACACAACCTCGGCTCGGCACGATATGTGCATTTCCTTGTCCCTTTTCTGTATTTTTTTCTATTTAGGATATATTACGTTGCCTTTTTGCCTCTTGGTTAATGAATGACCAATTGATAACATGAATGTGATGGGGCAAACATGCCTTAATTATGGTTCGAACTTAAAGACCTCTGTCTTCAAAGCACGTTACAATCTGCCACGTGTGTCTTTTCATCTCCAGTCACCATTAATTTCAAAAGGTAGAAAATGACGTTACTCAAACAAATTGTATAAATAATTTTCATGACCATAAACATTTGTTGCACTTGTTGAGAGAAATCCATACCCTCGTAACGTTATAAGTAAACGTCGACCTAGTTGATGTCCCAGGAACCCTTCCTTGCACGAAAATTACACTGTGTCCACAGGATTTACGACTGAACGCTTACTAAAGTAATAGAAATGTGCATCCCCATTTCCATTAATCGTTCACTCTTCGTATATTTTGAGGTCAGCTAATTCGAACATACGACCCTAAGACAGCTACACACTGCCAAAAAAACTGCAGTGTCAACAAAGTAATTACTGTATTATATTTATATATATATATAATTTTTGGTAATGGAATATTTTTCCCTTCAGCTTCTTATTTATGTTTGATTTGGTTTATTTTACTTCGCTTTTCTGCTACTTCTGGCTAAACGCGACGATGAGGATGAGCGATGAAATGATGAAGGGACACTCACAATGAACACCGAATGAACACAATGCCAAGACTGTGTTTGAGCAAGCTGTGTTAACCACTCTACCGCGGAGGCCGGAATCCTGTTTAGTTAGAAGAAATCGTTCCTTCACAGTGAACTAAGAACAGTTAATGTGTGTCATGTCAGAGTTATAATATTTTAAATTTTTAACAATCAATTGGGATTTACTCTTAACCATTTTTTTGCCTACATAAAAAACTTCCACACAGTTAAGATCGTTTACACTAAGGACAACAGCGTTAAAGTCTATGCTTTAAGGAATAATTAAGAACACTATGATGGCGGAAAATAATAATTCACATGACTATAGTGATGCATTACATCGGTGAAACATTAATTTTCGATCAGGAAGAAATATTGAAAAACGCAGGGACAGAATGACCAATTGATTTATTTATTTTACTTCGCTTTTCTTCAACTTGTGAGTAATCACATAGATAAGGATGAAAGGTGTGTTAAGATGAAATTTGTGAAAGGCAATCACAAACGTAGGGCACAGCGCAAACTCCTCAGACCATTATATTGGCCTTGTGCCTAGACGCCAGATCCATGTTAGTCTGCAAAATACACTCCATTGTCACAATGACGTAAGCATTCGTAGAATAAATTTGTATATCATTCTCCCCCCTCCTCCCAAGAAACGTGAGCTAAACTAGTGCGCATTCTGTGATATGTTCATTACTTCTCAGGAACCACTCGCGGCCTTCAACTAGTTTATCCTGAAAAGAACTGCTGGTTAGGATGTCAACAGATACTTCAGGGACAATATCCAAAGAATACTGTCACATACGCAGAATGTAAAACATTTCTATTTTCTCATTTCTACTACAACCCTGGCGAAAAAAAGGCGGCTGGAGCGTGGTGCTGATCGTATCACCTCCAAAATGGCCGAGCTCGAGAATATGCGGTGCCCTACTACCACATCCCTTAAATGTGCCTTCATGACACGTTGCTATACGCACGAGGATCTTTACCTATCCTTTACTACTACTAACTACTCATGCCAGGAATTTTGTAATGTTTTATACTTTTTTATTTGCCCATTGCTAACCTGGATTATTCCCAGCCATAACAGCAATTAGTCGATGCAATAAAAATACGCCAAACTTAAAAAGAAACGGGTGTCGGCGCGCCCGCGACACACACACACACACACATACACAGAGGGGGGGGGGGGGGGTAGGAACACAAAATTCTTCCACAAACTGCCCAGATCATGCCTGACACGACTCCAACAGAAATCTTTGAGGAAACAAGTTTACGTGCGCATAGGGTAGTGATGGCCTTGTCTGCAACTGCCTTCCCCCACTTTGTTATCCAATACGGAGCCATGAAGTGTTTCCAACTACCTTCCAATCTAACTAAGAGGAGGGAGATCTTTTTTTTTAAAGTTTGCCAGTGTACCACATAGTTAAGCTTCTAGGGCAATTTACAAACCTCTAATGAGAGATAAATTTCTGAAATTAAATGAAATAACTCCTAAAACTAATTAACAACGTGTATCAAATAGATATTTTGTAAAATTGCTTGTAACTAAAAAAAAATATATACAAAACCATTAAGGTGGCCTCAAGGTGGCCTATGACTTAAAGTTGCTTAGAAAATACATTTATTCATGTTTCTAAAATTTATTAGAGAAAATTGTTAGTCTCAAACTTTTGTTGTTGGCATGCATTATATACAGTAACGACGAATAGCCGACCTCCGTGAAAGAGTGGCTAGCACAGCCCCTACAACGCCAGGGTGACTCGGGCTCGAATCTCGGATTGGGTTTGGGTGTTATTTTTGAGTGTCCCTTCATCAATTTCATCATATCATCACTCATTCTCATCTTCGCGATTAGCCAAAAGTGGCAGAAAAGCGATGTTAAATAAACCAAATCAGCCATAGCCACCTTAGGAACTCGCTTCTGGACCACAATTAGATATCGTTGCTTTGACAAAAAAAAATGTAACTACATGATCGAAAAGATAATTAAATGAGTTTTCAAAATATGTATAATGTGTGAACATTCCTTAATTTCAAGGATGTACAAACACTCATTTCCTACTTACCTGAAAATAACAACGCCAATATTCTGCTCGCTCCCCATCACAATAACTTAAAGAAAATGGTTACTGGCAGCCCCAGACAGTTGGTTTTAATAGCAGATAACAGACATTCATTTTCATTTAAGAAAGTGTTGATTGTTCAATTTTATTGTCAAAATCCACTGCAATTTGTGTTTTCATTAACAATACGGGATAAAATTATTTTTTGTAATTTGATATTAAATCAAACATTCTTGAGTTCTGTAGTAATCAGTTTTTCTTACAAGGAATTACAGAAACTTAAGACATTTTGCACTGTCATCCATTAAATTGCTCGCTAAAGTAAACAATAGGAAAAATAATCTTTATAAAATTAAGGTAATTTTTGAGAGTTTTGGATATTTTTTTCATATTGTTAGAAGTTAGATCATAAAATATACATAGTTTATTTTAGCATTTTAGGTCATTAAATGGCTTGCCCTATTAATTATATATTAGCGAAATTGCTTGAAAAGTGAATTATTTATTGTGTTTTGATTACAAGTCGTAATTATCTCTTGCTTTTTTCAGGTACGCGATGTCCAAGATGCAACGTTCTGTGGAAGAGAGGCAGCTGCGTGTCATGTGGGCTGCAGTGAGATGTGTGGAGTGTTCCGAAACCTTGTTGGCTGAAATATACGAATGTCGAAATGGTCATCTGGTCTGCATGGAATGCCTTCAAAAATTGCGCGTGTGCTCAAAATGTAATTCAACTTTGCCAGGTTTTGCAGAAGCTAAGAGCAACAAGTCGTTGGAGAATATAGTTTCCAAAATGATCCTCCTTTGCTCCAATTCGAAGTTTGGTTGCTCAGTGCTACTTGCAGGCCAGGTCCTTCCACAGCATATCATAAACTGCGATTTCACCCACTACAAGTGCCCTTACGATGACGATCCTATGTGCGAGAAGAACACCCGCTTAGATAAAGCAAACATGGAGAGTCACCTTCTGGAAATACACTCCGAGCATGTGAAGTCGCCAAGTTTCAATTCTCCGAATAACAGGTGGGAAATTAAAGTAGTCGACTGGAATATCAACCCTGTTTGTTTCCACATTCAAGATTGGGGAATATTTGTCTTGTATGTCTTCAGAGAAAATAACAAACTTATACACATTCTGTATTATCTTGGAACAGAAAATGAAGCAAAAAAATATTGTGATGGAATCTATGGCTACCAGGCAATATCTGTGTTGTCGATGAAAACTTCACCTGCTGCACTCAAGCTCGATGCTGGAAAGGAAGTAATCAAGAAATGTACCACCTACATAATAAAGGGTAAATAATAGTATTTTCTCTCTAAAATACAATGGAATGAAACACAAATTTAAAAAAAAAACTGTGTAGACTTTCAGTGAAACACACGTTTGTAGCAACACCAATGAAAACATTGAGTGCATTGAACATATGTACATAATTGGAGAAACCTTCCCATATCTTAGATTTTTAGATTTAGAAGAAAAAATATTTCTGTATTATAGTGAGATTTCACAACTTGTGCGAATAATTTGAACTTATTACAATGCATATTATTTTTTTTACATATAGGATGATTATGATCTCGAGAACATGAAATTTTGGATTAAAAGTGTTGTGTGATTCGTCACAATTTATTATAATTGATGTGAATTGTCCTCAAATTTCAAAGCCTCACTGCCAAGGTGGTTGTAATTCTGTACTTTGTAGTCTGAATTAGAAACCACTTTTGTTTCATAAACTAATTGAAATTAGGGTGATAATGAATTAATTATAAAAGCTAAATAAAAGCAAAATATATATTTTTTAATTTCAGCTATACATTTTAGTGATAAATAGCAATGCTATTTAAACTACCATAGATTTTTGTGGGACACATTAAAGAGCTTTTCCTCGGTACTTTCTTTTTAAGTTTACTTTATGCACAATACGGCTAATCGGGACTGAATCTACAGTATAAAGTGGGATCTAAACGACTTGCGCCTCCAACATCGGAAATGATTGGCTGGTGCGCGTTAGTATATTCGCATATCAATACCTAAGGGACATCCCTCTAAAAGAAGTCCATTTCCCAAACCGTAGCCTCTCCTTAGATGAAACCAACAGAAATTCGCAGTTTGTGACTTCTGTGCCTTTTCCTGAAAAACCCTGGATATTGTTTTCAGTTTACAATTTTAGTTCATCAAACTAACCTGTGTTTCTCTCTTATTTATTTGTAGTAATAACTAAATTCCCATTAGAGAATAAAAATTCGTTTAACTGTTCATAAATCATGCATTGTTGTCTGCAGTTTTCACTGCAACAATCAAACTTTATAATCGTTTATCTTACGCTTCTCATCAGGGTACGATCCACTTAATTTAATATCATTTTTATAAGTTTGTTTAAGCGAAATTTTCAGATTTTTTTTTTCAATCTATGCTATCGATATCACATTGCAAAAAATTATTAATGCTTTTGCCGGAATGTCATTTGCCGGAAAAATAAGTTTCATATTGTTTTGGATTCGAACATGCAAACGCAAGTATCAAATTGCCGACCCCCGTGGCGGAGTGGTTAGAAAATCGCGCTACAACGCCATGGATCCCGGGTTCGAATCCCGACCTGGGCATGAATGTTTGTGAGTGTCTATTCATCAACTTCATCATATTTTCACTCATCCTCATCTTTGCAATTAGCCAAAAGTGTCAGAAAAGCAAAGTAAAATAAAGCAAATCAATCAAGCAAGCAAGTATCAAATTATTTCCTGATCTTGAAACGTGAAAAGATAAGCGGGAATATTAGTGTATGTCGAATGTCGATAGAATATAGCTACTGTCATTCTCAACAAAAATGATGCCGTTTTCGCTTTAACGTTATTACTGACAACCTGATTGATTGATTGATTTGCTTTATTTTACTTCGCTTTTCAGCCACTTTTGACTAATTTGCGAAGATGTGGATGAGTGATGATGACATAACGAAAGTGTTGAATGGACACTCACAAACATCCATACCCAGGCCAGGATTCGAACCCAGGACCCCTGGCGTCGTAGCGCGATATACTGACCACTTCGCCACGGAGGCCGGCACATTGATAACTAGGAAGAGATCTCAACTGTGGTTGCATGTTTTTCGCTAATAAATAATTCTTTGTTTCAACACTTACAGAAATACACCGTTGATTCGGAGCAACAAACCTTCTTGCAAAATTTTATTTTTGCTGCTTAGATTACCGACATATGTAGTGCCATACAATTTAAAAGGTTTTGAAAGAGACCTCAGTTTTATATATCAGGTGGGATGGAATTAGAACCAAAAAAAATACCTTCCGCTGCACAGTGATCCAATGCCAGGAAAATTGGCAAAAATCGAAATATTTACTTTTCGGGAAGGAAATAAACATTAACAGGTCTCTATAAACAACTAAATGGGACATAAAACTGCAGAGAAATTTCTCTCTAAATCGATAATTTGTTCTTGCTTTCGGGCCGCAAAATGGCGGCTCGTGAAAATTGAATTTTCGTCCTATATTTTGTACTTATTTTAAAGACTTGTTGTAGCAATAATTTCTTCGCCGTACAATATAATTGTGGTAGGTAGACTTCGCACTAATGCACATAAAGAGAATATACATTTGATTAAAATGAAATGTTTTTTGACTTGAAAATATGAAAGTTTTCTTGAGTTAAAATAGGTTTCGCCGCTATTTCCCGTGACGAAGCAAGGTATACTTTAAGGTATTGTGAAACTGACACGGGACAAAGGTTTTGCTACTGTTGGCTAATTTAGAATCTTTGTGAAACCGTGCTCCGCCGTTAGCGAGTCATCTGGCAACCTTGTACGAAACATGAACACGTGTGTGGGCTTTGTGAAATGAGATTCCTCCGATATCGCTATCATCTGATGCTAAATACACATAGCAGTTGTGCGGTATAACATTTATTTATCAATACACCCCTAGCCACCCCCAAAAATTTCATCAACAACCCTTCATAAAGTTTTTCACAAAATCCAAATTTATGGTCATTTTAGCTCCAAATGGACCCTTGCACTCTCCTAAATACGAACTTTACCTCCCCCCCTCCCAGTGTAATGCGACTGAATTTTTGGCGGTATGAGTAATTATCCCGGTAGAACTCTCACCCTCCGCTAGGACACAAGAAACCGTGCTGTGTAAGTATCACCCAGAAGCAAAATTACTTCGTAAGACCGAATTATAATTGTCATGAAGCATTTGAATAACAATACCTTCACCGATTAAACTAATTGTATTAAATTTGAATATTTTTATTGTATTACACAATTGATAAAAATTAGAAAAAAAGAACATGCTGATATACTAAAATGAAATTTATGAGAACACGTTGGGTGAAATTTGCCCAGGTAGTGTGGGTGGAACTTACGAGTACAAAGTCGCACAGCTGATTCAACGTCGCGATAGACGGAGCCTCAGCCACTTATTGGAAATGACTAAAATATATAGTATTTCAAAATCGTGTGGGTAATTTTTACCCATACGTGACTCCTACGGGTTAACGGTGATGCGTTATGGAAATACAGAAAACGTCCTTCGTGAAAATTCTGGGAAGATAGGAATGATCGAATAATAATTCGTTTCATTCTTATTAGATTCTATAAATATTGATAATGTTAGATTGTGTTAAAAGAATAGTGCTGCGGTTCTGCAGCAAACTTATTTTAAAGATATGAAAATGATCGCCAAATTGAAGATACGTTTCTTTCAAAATAATTTCAATTGGCTTGAAACGAGTGAGGTGTGCGAGGTATGTTTCTCTTTCTTACTATTTCTGTGTGTTTTCGTCAGATTTATGGCATTTAGTGACTTGATTTGAACAAAGTAAATAAATCAGTGAGGTGGACGGGAGTGGAGAATTGTAGCTACGGATCCATTGAGAAGATATCATAATCTTCGATAGAGAACCTCTATATCCTATGAGAAGAATGAAAGGACAGATTAAAAGATAAAATTTGATGGGTATCCTTTCGTCAAAATACCTGCAATTCAATATTACATTTTTGTTCTCTGATAGAAAAGAAGAAAAATCTTTGCTCTTGCTCGGGTCTCTATGATGAAAGCTCTGTACGCTAACCAAGACACTACCAACAACACTACATTGTATTTTATTCCACTCAGTCTGTTTCCTTCCTCAACACCTGAAGAAGAGAATGCATCTTAATTTCTCTCACAATTGTTTCATTGTCTATTGACAGAAACCAGGTATGTTAAAAATAGACGCATTCTTGTGAAAAATTCTGTTTTACATAACTTCCTTCTCCATTTAATGTTATTTGGACATTCACTTGGAAGTTAAAACTTAGCTTTGTTTGTTTGTTTTCACGTGCGCGTGTGAGAAAAGTGTGCACATGTGTTGGATGTTTCTCTAAGTATTATTGACGTCCAATACGTTAATATAATTGTAAACTATAGAGTTTTCAGTAATGCAAGGAGTGAAAATATAAAGCAAGTCCGTCAGGTACGTTCCCAAACAGTAATAAATAAATATACATAACATTCGAGGGCTTACTTCAATGTACTTTGAATAGGCTCTTTTCTTTCCAACCCAGAAGTGCCCGTGACTGTACTATTGAGTTCTTCCAAATCCGATCTTCATTGCTATGGAAACAGCTTACAAGGTCAAACATATGACACTACATGTTTGGTCAATACACCGACGGCGCCAGATGGACGTGTAAAGGGTTTGACAATTCGTCCGGGAGACCGAAGTCCCCAGTTCGAGGTGCCAAACAACTCTACCGCTGGTCCGTTGGTTCAGGGTTCCACGGCCGCCCGATTGGACGGTCGTCGGTCCTTGGTTCGCGTCTCCGGTTAAGGAAACACGAATCCTACCACCAGCTAACGGATTTATTCCAGGTTCGTGTCACCGGGTCGGTTATTTACACCTCCGGCGGTAAGCCACGTCGTGCATAAAGTGGTGCTGTTATTCATTTATAGCAATAATAATAATAATAATAATTGTTGTAATAATAGAAAACTATAACCCTTCTGGTCAATGCAGACAAGCTATACAGCTTCAAACTCAGGACTAAAACCAAAAATATCGACCATACGAGGATATACATCTATACCTATATATAAATGAATCAAGAACACCTGTAGGATAACGAATATATACGTGTATTCGGTAAAAATAAACACAACAATGATAATATAACACATTACATATCCCCTCGCTCTAATTCAATCATGCACTCATACACTCACGCTGCAGGGGTGAACACAAGATACAATTACATGATAAAATATCTAATCGCCTCTTTGGTTTATCTCCCGTGTACCTTCGAACATTTGAGATTTCTATTAGCCCCTTAGGCTTGCTTTCAATGTAAATACGCGCGGCCAGCGCTCTGTCACATACGAGACGCGATAGGCTAGGCATCATAGTTTCCAAAAGTAAATAATAATTGACATTACACTTGTTGAGGCACTACTACGCAAAAAGAATAAGCATACATTAATGAATGACAAGAGGAAATTAACTTGATTACAAGTACACGATTGCTGATAATAAAAACGACTGTAATATAAACTAGGATATATTAAAAATGAATAAGTCGGCTATACTATTTAGTACCTAGTTTTCTAATACCTATATATATCAAAGAGCACGGTAAAAGTTAAAACAAACTTATAATTAATCATATAAATACTCGGCGCGAGGATAGGAAAAACAATAACAAATCGTAGGTCTTTTACATTTATACAATTTGGAAGTGTGAGCGAAATAGGTTCTTAATTTTGAAGATTTATAGTACTTTTGATTTGATTGGCCAAAATAATTAGTAATTGCAGGCAACATTGTTCGATTTCATCTCGCTTTGTCTTATGACGAACAGTGGCGACGTAGGTGGACAACTGTTCACTCTCACACATAAAGAGATAACTGGCGAATACTATACCGACTCAATGGCGGCGTGGTCCTCGCTGACGTCAACGGTCCTCGTTGCGTCGTCCCGACGACACTCGTGGTACTGTGGCTATGCCAGTCTGCCCTCCTGGCGGGCGAAAACTGTCCTTTGGCGTACTTCGACGTAACATTCATATTTCTTCCTTTTCCATCGCAGCGACGAAGATGGGCGGAAAAAGCACTTCGCTTCCATCTGTCTGCTCGGGGCGTTGCCTCCGATCGTGGCTTCAATGGCCGTTCGGCGATACGCAGGGCGTCGGGTCGTCTAAGGGCTGACGTCGTTTCATCTATCTCTTTCTCTCTATCTCTTCTCCTTTTCTCGGCGTAGCATCCGTCTCACCGGTGTCGACTTTGTCGTACTGTCGTCTCTCATCTGGGTTGGCAATGCGAATTGTCGTTGCGGCGTGGCTTTCATCTCAGACGCCTTTATGCAAGCGTCGTGGTGCGGTTCTCTTTACTTAAGGCGTCGCATAGTTAAGCAGGCATCGTGGCTTCTTCTCTTGGCTTCATGGCAGCAGTAATCGGAAACCCGAGGGTTCCCTCCCTTTCGTAGTTTTTAACCGCCCATGTTTATTCACTGTCCCTCCTTACAAAAAAGGAAAAACACAACTGGAGCACGTGAAACACGTAATTAACACGGCCTCAATTCCTGGCACTGTCACTGTGATCACACACTCACGACAATTAACATTACGCGGTCGAAAAGTTAAAACAAAGCAAAGTTCCGTATCTCGCGCAAAGTGACGCGGAGATGGTGTTCGGTCTGGTTATGGCGCTAAACTGTGTCGGTCCTCTGGAGTGCAAGCAGGGTTGTGCCGTAGACTATAAGTTTACGTCTACATGCGTTGTCTACGCGTAATCTACACGAAGATTACATCAGCTATAGTTTACATAGTCTACTGTAGACAATAGATTTTATGTAAACAACAGGAAAGAATGATTTTAGTGCTATTAAACGAGAGAAAGTATTATTTTCTCCTTCAAACAAGTCGATAATCTGTGCATATAACCAACATATGACGTAGTCTGTGCTTATGACTATCCGAGGATTATTCAAGAAAAGATAGAAAAGGGGACTACCGAAAAAAAAATACGAAGTTAGGTGAACACTGATATAACTTTTTTCAACGAACGGAAGTCTAAAAAATATATTTTTTCACCGTGTTACTGGTTAGGAATATGCATTAGTCTTTTAATCAGATCTTTCCAAGCTTGTGTGAAATGGTGAAACTAGAAGTAAGCAAAGTTTGACCATTATACGGACAGCGCGTTTTTTATAACTGTAATCTTACTATTGATACCACTGCAAATTAAGTGATGGTGTTCATTTACCAGGCGAATCCCAAACTTTTATTAAATGCATTAAAATTTGTATTTGGATTATTACCTGTGCAATAAAATTGAATTTGAACTGAAATAATACTACTTGATTTGGGGTATCCTTGACCCTAGAATATTGGATATATACGTACATGTACTGCAGAGTAGTTTTATTTACCTTCAGAATGATTACATTCATGGTTGTCATTGTATAAGATTTCACGACATGGCACATAGATATGCAGTTTTATCCCAAATGGTGTAATCTTTTTATTTGTCATTGCACTTCTTTAACGTTCAAGTACTTACACAAAAATTCCGCTGTAGTAACAAGATGTTGGTACTATTATAGCCTGCGTAGAATGCATTTCGCGACTTTTACACAAGAAACTACTTAACTGAATTCGGCTTGCGAAAGATTCTTTAACGTGGGAATCACGTTTAATCACGAAAAAATCCATTTTATAGCCCCCCACACCATTCATGCATAGCCTCAAAAACCATTCACAATAGCCCCGAGGTATGCCTACAATGTTAGATTAGGTTCCATTAGCATAAAAAAAAAAATCCCAATTTTCGTGTTAATGACAATACACTCTACAGGAATAACACCAATAAACATCACACATTTAACAGATATGTGTTCAGGTAAGTTGTTTCTTGTGTAAAAGTGGTGAAATGTGTTCTACGCAGGCGATAATTTTACCCGGTACTAGTTTACTATCCTTCGGACAGATTTCTTCATTTCTACAGAAGAAACTACTTACCGTAATAAGTTCCTGTAGTATTGTCTAACATCTGGAAGGTGTTTTGTGTGATGTGGGAATGTTTCAGAGCAGAAATTCAACCATTGATGCATAGCCCCACGAACCATTCATACATAGCCCCACGAACCATTTCCGGTAAGGTTAGGTAAGGTAAGGTTACAATAGTTAAAAAATGGTTTCAAAAAAATATGCGTAGCCCCACACACCATTCTCGCATAGCCCCACGAACCATTGACACATAGCCCCACAAACCATTTGCGGAAACGTACGTTCTTCAGTTACAAAAACACTTTAAAAAAAATGATCAAAAAAACGTTAAAAAATGATCCACGAAGCAGATAGATAAGTAGAAATGTCAAAAATTGACGAAACTCAGAAGTTTAGGTGTCCGAAGGATAGTAAACATTTACCTTTTACCCACTATGTTATTACATTTGTAACAACATAAATATTGTCACAAATGTTGCAAGCTGCTCTCATAAGAGTACCAAAGGAAATATTTTTCACCATGCTAACTTAATTTTATTTATTTGTAGTTTATGCTTTTGGAGATAGGGTAACAGTACCTTCGAGGAACAACATATTTCTTCAATTTTACAGTAAAAATTACTTACGTGAACAAGCTTCTGTATCATTTGTGATGTTTGTTGGTGTTATTCCTATTGAGTGTACTGCGGAAAAGTGTCATAAACACAAAAAAAGGCATATTTTTTTGTTTTTTATGCTAATGGAACCTAACCTAACATCGTAGGCATACTTCGTGCCCATGAATGGTTTGTGGGACTACAAAATTGAAATTTTTTCATGATTAAACGTAAATGTAAATGCCATGTCAAACAACCTTTTGCAATGCAGAATAGGCAAGTTCAGACATAAAAAGTGATGAAATAACCGAGTAAAAAATGTGTTGGCCCTCGAGGGTACCGGTAATGAAGATAGAATTCTACGACATGGCTATTTGCATCAAATTTGTTTTCTGACCAGTGTAATACAGTTTTTAAATGCTGTGTTTGTCTGATAAAAAGCCAGCTTTTTTAAAGCAGCAGGTAATGGAAATTTTGCCCTCTTTTACCTTCCATTGCACCTCATCCATTTCTCTAGCAGTTTCAGTTGCGAGTTTAGAAGTTCGTATAATATCATATTTGAAACTGGCTAAATAATTTTACAGGGTGTAACAGCCAAGAACCTACAAATTTGTTTTGCCCTAGATACGTGTGTGTATGTAGACCTACCCAATGGCATGGTGTCTTTTAACCTATGTATCTACAGTGTTCGATCTCTGGTGCAGATGTAGTGGTTTACAATCTATTTCAGATAAATAAAGTGGGCTGTAAACATTGTGGAATTGCCTGTTGTCAGTCCTACTACAATGAAATTTGTTGTTAGCACCAGGGGCAATTCCTCCATGTAGGAGGAGTGAGGAACTTCCTACAGTGAATTTATAGTTATTTTCAGTTCTCTGCTTTTTTAAAGTTTAATGACGATCATAAAATTATGAGTGCAATATAAGTTCGCTACTTATCTGTCAGGAGTCAATCTGCTATCACTGGCTTGCTCCAGATCTGCTGTCCTGCCTGCCACAGAGTCAAACCTTTTTTGTAACTGCTGCTTGTATGAATTGTGTGCCAAAAGTTGTATTATAAATTTAGAACAGTGAGGCACTTTACATGGGCAGCCAATTTTCTGTAAAGTTGTCTTGCATAGATTCCTGCTGGATTTTCATGTGAGGCTTGAAGTTTTATATGCTTGGGACTAGACATATATCAAGAGCTGTTGGAAACAATGAGGTAGGAGAGATGATGAAAGACAGTTTAATGTTGAAAATCCTAAACTGAATATTTAGGTCTTTAGGGGCATGAAGCCTTTTCACTTTACATCATGTGACATGGTAGCAGCAGGAATCCACATCAAAGACGAGAGTAAACAAGTGGCTGCTCACAAAGAGAAGCTTAAGGAGAGAGAGTAGTTAAGACATAGGTGAGTTACTATATTTTTCACAAACGTTCACTATTCTCAACAAGTAAACAAGTGGATGGTAGCAGAGGCCAATAAAATTAAAACAACCTCTGCAAGTAAGTTTCGTGGAAAAAGAAAGTAACTCACTCACATCTAAGTATTATCAAACACATATTTCATTTCTGTAACATAAACACACAGTAAATAATCAACCAAGCCGATGAAGAACGTATTTATTAACTCATGTTAAAAAATCATTGGTACCATGGTTAGTTTTTAATTAAATAATCAGAACTTTGACCTAGATTTTTATTGTCTGGGCCACTTTTGGCTGACTGAGCAACTAAGCATGGAATAGCTTCCGAATGCAAAATTTTGTTTGGATTATTCTGCACATGTATTTTCAAAGTGATTTTATTTTTGATACATATCTTGAAAGATCAATCAAAATGCTTTACCAACTGCTTTTTGCATATTTTTTACAGAACAACATTTCCTTACATGCCCCTATACGCTATTACAAGGTTAGACAAGTTATATTTAGTGCTCTTTTGATTATAATTCAAAATTTGCAGTTTTCGTAAAATCTATCTAACATTCTAACCGAACTAGACGACGATTCTACAGACTTATAAATTTACCAAGTTCCTAGAATCCATGCTATTCGGTTTTGACATAGCAAATGTACACATTTCAAAAAATACATTTTTAGATTTAACAAGTTAGACCAGAAATCAGAGAATTGGGTTCATACATGTTTTCTTGCAGTGTTACTTTTTTTTACACCTCTTTTGTTTGGTATTTTAGCATCCCCACACTTCTTTTCCTCTACTGCATGCACCTTTTGTGGTGAAAGAAATAAACATGTTTGTAATTAAATACTGATTTATTGACATAAGAAAATAACATTTGTTTTGAAAAACAACTCCAGCATCATTAATACTACAAAATAACATTTTAGACAATCCTCATTTTTCAAATAATTGACAAATGATTACATAGAGGCTAAGTTGCAATTCTGTTGAACTATTAAAATTTTCATGTCTACTTATAATCCTTATCTCAAAAATACAAAACTTTTACAATGCATGTTCTAGTTGGAAATAGTTAAAAAACAAACACATAATGTTGCTGTTGCTATTTCAGCTTTTTTTTTATCATGCTGAATGAGGCTATTTGCCTGGAGAGAGCTTAGTGTAATTAAAGGCTGAAATATTGCCAACAAAATAAGAGCTTTTGCGTGTTTTCAAAATAATTCCCACAAAATAGGGCGTAACAATAATTTCAAAGAGAGCAAAAAACTAGAATGAAGTTCCACACATCAGCGTTGCTATTTTTTGTGATAGATCAAATTAATTTCAAAGGCCACTGGCTTCATTAACAATGAGTAGTATGCTTGATTTTGAAACTCAAAGAATTTGGCGGTGTTTTATTCTATTTAGAGGAACCTATTCCATGATCGCTATTCTATCCTTTTTTTGACGTATTTTAAATTGTTCAGGTTGTATACCACCGTAATTTGAGGGTTTAAATATATACTTTCTTTTTTCTAAATGTTACGGGATCCAAGACTGAGATGGTAACACATCACTACTTTGTTTAGTCCTGGTTGTCATCCTATCCCTTTGTACTACTTGACACTAAACTTTGTTAATGAAGGTAGTTGACCCTTGAAATTAATCGGACCCATCCAAAACCAGCAACACACATATACGAAAACTACTTGCACAGTCATAAATAAAAAATAATGGTCTCTTTCCTTATGATCACACACAAAAGTACCTAGTACTCATCTGACTTGTTTGAATCGATTATCTTGTATGTGTAATACACATGCAGTAGCTTTTTCGAACGCTCGAAATCAAGACGGTTTCTTGTTGAAGAATGCACATACGACCAATTTGAAAAAATCCTCTCAATTTGAGCTGAGGATGCTGGAATTTTCACAAGTTTCAGCGCAAAAGAGGCCAAGTTATTGTGGTGTATCTTGGCCATGTTCCAGAACACAATTGCATCCTCTATGTTTTTCTCAAACAAAGTTTCGAATATCCCCCTTTTTTGTCGAAATGAATGGAGTCCATTTATGCCTTCAGTATCAAGGCTTTCCAGCAAAAATGTCTGAACCATTTCTAAGGTTTTATGTGGTAAGCTCTTTGCCTCATCAGCATATCGAGGATGAAGGCAGTATGCTGCTAGCGAATAAATGGTGAGTGCCATGTCCTTCCTGTGCTGCACTCTGTCTTCACAGTGAACATAATGTTGTGGTAGCTGGAGTTTACACCACAAATGTGCTGAATCGGCGATGGATGAATCTGTTCTCTGTGAAACATTTATAAGTTCACAAATGGGATCCAAAAGTTTAATGTTGCCTCTAACTTCCTCAATAAAATCATCATCAAAAACCAGTTGCCTTGCTTCTGCCTTGACCCTTTTACATCTTTTATCATTCACAATTAACACCTTCATAAAATGGATGTTATTTACCAAGCACACATAGGAGTCACGATACGAACACCATCTTGTGTCACATGGCAGCTTGATTCTACATCCCCCATTCTGGACCAGAGCATATTCAAGATCAGGCTGCTTGAACTCTTTTAGTATCAGCTGGACCTTTTTGGTTATGCTTTCACTTATAATATCCTTGGCTAATAAATTTCCTATGTGACTATTGCAATTACTGTGCCAAATAGGAACTGTTCTTCCCATCTTCAGCATAGTTGAAGCATTGTCAGAAACAACAGCATAAACTGTTGTATTATACAAAACCTTTGCTTCTGCTATGGACTGGGTGACAATTTCGGCTAGCTTGTCTCCTGTTTCTGCCTCTCCTGTAAGATCCCAGGCATTGAGGAATACCTGGGATCCTTTAGCATTTTGCAACATTGTCACAACCGTTTTACTGTTGCTGGAAGTATTTCTCCAACCATCTATAAGCAGAACAGATTCTTCATCCACAAGAGTTCTGCTCATGTTAACACATTTTTCATTTTCCTTATCAAGCAAAGTTGTAGACAAAGCTTTCCGTTTAGGTAGATGTGATATATACCCAGGCCGTAAAACTTTTACCACGTCCCTAAAATGGTCCGAATCTATAGTGCTAAATGGTATATTACATCCGAAGAAAAATGCAGCTACCTTCGAGTCTATTTCCTGTATTTCATCACTGTTGACTCTGTCTATATACCTGTGTAGAGAATCCTGATGTCTTCTTCGTTTTGGTGTTCGTGCAGGAGTATCCTTGTTACTTACAGGAGTGACGGAACTTGAAGATGGTGTGATGGTTTGGTAAAATACATCAAAATACCTGTTTGAAGCATCAGAATCAGACTGAAGAGATGGCACATCTGCAGTTGCTTCATTTTGTTCTCCAATCCTGCCTGAATTATCATCCTAGAAAAAACAATTGAAATATTACAGATAACTTTTAATAAAACCTTGATATGATTTTTGTAATTATGGTCAGGGTATTTTCCTCTGTTAACTCTTTGGTATCTAGGCATTTACATGCTGCTACTACACTGGCATGACATTTAAACTCAAAAAGCCAGAAAATGCATGGATATGCATATTTACTTGATAATTGCAAGAACAACTGAAAATGTATAATCACTGGAGGAATATCATGATCAAGTTATTTTAAATATTCCCTAGTGTGGAAATGCCCTCCCCTCTCCACTCAAAACTGTGCAGTAACAGAACATGTGATTGCAAAATATTGACTCTGTGTCCGGGAATACACCTGCTTGACCTTGAGGCTATGCTCTCGTCAGCTGGTAGAGAGACTGGGGAAGAATGACCCAAGTTTTTCCCTGTTTGCTTGAATCTACTACAAGCAAGAAACAAAGACAGAAATGTTTGGATTTCTCTTACCTTGATGGTAACCTGTCAGCAGGCTAACAATGAAAGAAGACCAAATTCCTTCACTCCACTTGCTGACACAACATTTGTCTCAAGGTCAAGCAGAGGATTTCCCTCAGACGAGGTCATGAGATAACAATTGCACATTGAGTCTATACAGTAAGGACAGCGAATAATGAACTAGTTTATTTTGTGTCACTTTCTGCCATTTTTGGTTAATTTGCTATGATGGAGATGAATGGTGACGAAGGGACAATCACACATACATTGTGACAACCAGTGGTGACGATTGGGTTCTAAAACTGGGGGCAAGGTGCCCAAACTGGGAAGGGGGGCAAGGACAGTTTACTTTCCTTTGGTAGATAAGATTTAGCATAGTGCAAGGGCAAAAGTGGCAAACCTCACCCCCGCTCTCGTTGCTGCCACTGGTAACACTAGACACAGACGATTATACAGACTCTAAGATCAAATAAGTGAAAAACATGAGTACAATAGAACAATTTTACTAGGCATTTTCAATGTTTTTAATATCTTAGTTCAAAGACACAAACTAAGCAAATAACAAAAAATTCAGCAAGAAGCATTTGAAAGGTAAATTTCCATACCAGCATCAGCAATAATAATAATGAAGGTACTAGTTCTGAATGTGTAATTATTATTGCATAAATTTAAACATCGGAGAACGTGAGTAGTACACATAAAATTTTAAAAAGTATTATATTCTGTGGAAATTATGATGTGAAAAGTACCTAACACAAGTCTGAACTAGGGGTGGCCAGATCCGGATCCTGGCGGATCCGAAATCCGGATCCGGTTGGTTCCGGATCCTTAGGATCCGGATCCTAAAATTTTTCGGATCCGGATCCGCGGATCCGGAATTTTCAGATCCGGATCCGGATCCGGAATTTTCAGATCCGGATCCGGATCCGCGGATCCGGAATTTTCAGATCCGGATCCGGATCCAGAACTTTCGGATCCGGATCCGCGGATCCGGAATTTTCAGATTCGGATCCGGATCCAGAACTTTCGGATCCGGATTCAGAACTTTCGGATCCGGATCCAGAATTTTCGGATCCGGATCCAAAACTTTCGGATCCGGTACTTTCAGATCCGGATCAGGTACTTTCGGATCCGGATCCGGTACTTTTGGATCCGGATCCGGAATTTTCGGATCCGGATCCGTTTTGCCATCCCACATGCGCTTCTTTGGAAAGTAAGAATGTGCTTATAACATATTGTTACCTGCTAATATACATATATATATAATATACATACACACACATATATATATATATAGTGTGTGTGCTCGCGTGCGCGGTTTGTAATTAATTAATACACTTACTTACTAGGGAGGTCTAAGTCTCCCCCTCCGATTTCCATGAAACTTGGCAGGTGTATAGAGCCCCCCCCTCAAATGTCAAGATGAGGAGAAATTGAAGTCCCCGAAACCACGTAAATATGGCATAGGAAGAAACAGGGGGCATACGGCCTCTCTATACACCTGTCAAATTTCATGGGAATCGGAGGGGGACGCAGGGGTCAGATGATTCCCACGGCAATTTGTCCTAATCTTGACATTTGAGGCGGGTTTTGCCCCCTAAAACAGTATTTTAGCCGAAACAAAAAAACACGTATTTCTTCCTTTGGGCCCCTCTATACACCTGCGAAGTTTCATGAAAATCGGAGGGGAACACAGGGGTCAGATCCTTACTTCAATTTGTCCTCATCTTGACATTTGAGGGGATTTTGCCCCCTGAAACAGTTTTTAGCTCAAACAAAAAAACACGTAATTCTTCCTTCGGGCCCCTCTATACACCTGCCACGTTTCATGGAAATCGGAGGGGAACTCAGGAGTCAGATCCCCACTTCAATTTGTCCTCATCTTGACATTTGAGAGGAGGTTGCCCTCTAGAACAATTTTTTTTCCGAAACAAAAAAACACGTATTTCTTCTGCCAAGTTTCATGGAAATCTGAGGGGGACACAGGGGTCAGATCCCCACTTCAATTTGTCCTCATCTTGACAATTCAGTGGGTTTCGCCCTGTAAAACCGTTTTTTAGCTGAAACAAAAAAAAACAACATGTATTTCTTCCTTTGGGCCCCACTATACACCTGCCAAGTTTCATGGAAATCGGAGGGGGACACACAAATCAAATGCCCACTTAAATTTGTCCTCATATTGACATTTGAGGGGGGTTGCCCCCTAAAATCGTTTTTTAGCCGAAACAAAAAAAACACGTATTTCTTCATTTGGGCCCGTTTATACACACACCTACCAAGTATCATGGAAATCGGAGGGGGACACAGGGGTCCGATCCTCACTTCAATTTGTCCTCATCTTGACATTTGAGGGGGTTGTGCCCCCTAAAACCGTTTTTTAGCTGAAACAAAAAAAGCACTTATTTCTTCCATTGGGCCCCACTATACACCTGCCAAGTTTTATGGAAATGGGAGGGACACAGGGGTCAGATCCTCACTTCAATTTGTCCTCATCTTGACATTTGAGGGGGTTTTGCCCCCTAAAACCGTTTTTTAGCTGAAACAAAAAAAAACACGTATTTCTTAATTTGGGCCCGTTTATACACACACCTGCCAAGTATCATGGAAATCGGAGGGGGACACAGGGTCAGATCCTCACTTCAATTTTTCCTCATCTTGACATTTGAGGGGGTTTTGCCCCCTAAAACAGTTTTTTAGCTGAAACAAAAAAACACGTATTTCTTCCATTGGGCCCCACTATACAGTATACACCTGCCAAGTTTCATGGAAATCGGAAAGACACAGGGGTCCGATCCTCACTTCAATTTGTCCTCATCTTGACATTTGAGGGGGTTTTGCCCCCTAAAACCGTTTTTTAGCTGAAACAAAAAAAAACACGTATTTCTTCATTTGGGCCCGTTTATACACACACCTGCCAAGTATCATGGAAATCGGAGGGGGACACAGGGTCAGATCCTCACTTCAATTTTTCCTCATCTTGACATTTGAGGGGGTTTTGCCCCCTAAAACCGTTTTTTTATCTGAAACAAAAAAACACGTATTTCTTCCATTGGGCCCCACTATACACTTTCGGATCCGGATCCAGATCCGGAATTTTCGGATCCGGATCCGAATTTCTCGGATCCGGATCCGGGATTTTCGGATCCGGATCCAAGTAGATCCGGATTTCTCGGATCCGGATCCAAGCAGATCCGGATCCGGATTTTTCGGATCCGGATCCGTTTGGCCATCCCTAGTCTGAACCTGACCTGCCTAGCCAAACACTTAAAGACTCTACAGGAAAAAAAAACAATAAACAATCACCTTGCTAAAAAGATACATGTTAGGAGAGAGAGAAATCTTATCATGTAAAAATCATGCATATTATTATAATTTAAGAATTACATACACAGAACTAGGCCCATAATGAAGTTCACGAGCACAAAACCATTGTCTTAACCTTCATTAAAACTGAAGTCAGCATTAAATTTGATGTTTGTGCCAGTAAGTTGTAATCAGCGATATTATCTCAAATAAAAAAATCTTAATTTGCATTGCTAGCTATATGAACAGTACTTGGTGTTTCACAGAGAACAATTTGATTTAAAAATAATTTCAAAATGAATTGAAAATTGAGTTCCACATCTTGCATAAGGTAAAATTAAAAATATGACGAAAACTTGGAAAGAAAACTTCTACATTCAAATTTACCACAGGACACAATTAAACTTTCATTTCTATTGAACTACTGCCTTGCACAGTGTGAAAAAATCTACAAATTATACCATGTGACTAATTCTTCCTAATTATGTAATACACATGTCTGTGTATCTCATGTGTCCATAACTGAAATAATTTCTCACTTTCCATCATTGCAAGCAAAACATCAGATATGAAAAATAATGTTAATCAAAGTTAGTCATGATTTTGCTAGCTTAAGTATAAACGAAGATAATTAGGTAAAACTTAACATGAGCCTGAACGAATTTCTTCATTTTTACAGGAGAATTTACTTATGTGAACCAGTTTCTGTAGCATTTGTAAGGTTTGTTGTTGTTATTCCTATATAGTAGAATTAGGAAAACCGTGGAAACACGAAGGTAAAATAAACGACCTACAATTGGCATATCTTTCCTCCTGAACCGAATGATGAGTACGTGCAATGACGTAGTGTTTCTAATGGTGCACTTTTTTCACCAGAAAGATGAGGTATGTGTTTTTTTTTTTGCGTAAACATTAATTTGTTAATGAGAATTTTTATTGTATTTATGCTAATGGAACCAAACCTAACCGACCTAACCTCGTAGGCATACCTCAACAGAGGGGCTACCTAGTGTGTTAATTTTTTTTTGCGTAAATATTACTTTGTTAATGAGAATTTTTTTTAGATATAATTTAACAATACAAGCAGAAGTTGTTATTTTTCACTTTGTTTGCTTGCGTCACAATACGGAAATAATGAGAGGCACGCGCGCGCGTAGCACATCGTTCCGAGAGAGGTTTACAAAGGTCACGATATATAAACATTTGACCGGGACTTGGAAAAAAATTACGATAAGATGCATTCATCCTTCAAGGATTATTTACTCATCACGCTGTGTCAGCGCAACGAATGAATGCGCGGAACGTGGAGAGAAAGTGAGGTTTTGAGGTTTTGGTGAACCTCAATTAATAAAAGTGAGTTTTTTGAGGTTTTGGTGAACCTCAAATGAGTAAAGTGAGTTTTTGATGTTTTGGTGCTGTTTTCTTCGCTGCGAAACATCGTCAGCGCAATAAATGAGGCGCGGAACGTGGAGAGAAAGTGAGTTTTTGAGGTATTTTTGAACCTCAAATGATGACGTTCAACCGGGGCACCTGCACTACTATAGAGGCTCTCGTGTAGTTTAGCACGTAATAAAAAAAAGGATAGGTTAAGTTATATCACGTAAGATCGTGATATACCTACAAGTGTGAGGTGGGAAAAAAAGGGAAATTTTACTAAAACATCGCTAAACGCTAAAACATCGACAAAAAATTGTCAAAATATGTCAAAAACTGATATTCAATTGATCAAAAAGAGGATACAAATGCACTCGTACCAAGTGTGAGGTGGGAAAAAAGGGAAATTTTACTAAAACATCGCTAAACGCTAAAACATCGACAAAAAATTGTCAAAATATGTCAAAAAGTGATATTCAATTGATAAAAAAAGAGGCTACAAATGCACTCGTACCAAGTGTTATTTTGAAACAATACACTTACACTACTAGGAAGGGCCGATTGAGCGATTTTTGAATTTTCTCGGCCTTTTGGGACGGTTTCATGGGGGGTCGTAATCGGTCATTTTTCGCCTCCGGGGCTTCCTTCATGGAGAACATTTATGTCAGTGAGTCAGTCAGTGGTGGGATTGGGACTTTATATACAGGGTGACATTTTAATGGCGCCCACGGACCACAGATTCGTGTAGAGGACATCAAAACAAACAACTTTTCTCAGTAACATTTTTCTCGTTGGTGCGTCAATTCGACGATACGGCCGTTTAAAAAAGACCGTTTTGCCGCCTGGATGCTGGCAACCCAACACAACATTTGATCGTATCTGTGACGTCATTTCCTGCGGCGAAACAGCGCACGGTAGGGTTGCAAGGAATACACAAATTTTGTGAAAAATTACAAACTACCAACCACATTATTAGCTGTAAAACGAAGCGAGAAATGCGTCCAGTAAACCGAACATGATAGCCTATCAGCCAGAAGATCAGCAATCATCTCAGGGGAAGGGGGAAGTGAACCAACGATATGAGAAATGGTAAAAAAACGTATTCAAAATGAAGTGTCATTATCGGATTTTAACTCAGCCTACATGTAAAATATCAACAACAATAAATTTTATTGTACTTACAACTTACATTTGGCTGTTTACGCCCAGCTACGTGTCAATTATATTTGCTTATCTCGTTGCAAGGTTGTGTCCAGATGCCTTGTGGTACTTTTGTGGTGATAACGAAGTATCTGAGGTTCACGTTCTTACATTACGACTAAAACACGTACAACCACAGTAACAATCTAATGATGAATCAGTAGCGAATATACTGCCCTGTTCAGAGTTGCAAACTATTACATGTGTATCCGGTGCGTAGATAAACACAGTCGTCGGAGAGTTTGTTTTACTACTATTTATAACCAATTTTTATCACTTGCCTCCTAATGCCCTGAATATACATTATGTTATGTGTTGCTTACCTTTGGAATTGAGTTCTTTCATTTATATTTTGTCATCTGTTCAGTGTGTCACAGACAACTAGTATCAGAAGGACGAAGTGGATAGACTAAATTGTAGATACCAACTTGGTAACTAGATTTGCAAATATTTGATATGTAAACTAAGTCAAAATTCGATATGACTACTTCCACTTGAATTCCATTTTCTTTCTACCATTTTTCGTATCGTTTGTTAACTTCCTGTTAGGTTACAGAACGTGTTTTCTCGTTTTGTTTTACGGTACATAATGTGTACACAATATGTGTGTTCCTGGCAACCCTGGAACGCATCGCTTCACGACGGGATATGACGTCACAAATGCAATCAAATGTTGTGTGTGGTTGCCAGCATTCAGGCGGCAAAACGTTTTTTTGTTTTTTTTTGAACGACTGTAGCGCCGAAACGATGCACCAACGAGAAAAATGTTACTGAGAAAAGTTGTTTGTTTTGATGTCCTCTATACGTTTCCGTGATCCGTGGGCGCCATTAAAATGACACCCTGTATATTGGATATACTACAAAACATCATGTAACAGGTGCTTGCTTGAGTTCCGCGCTTGCAAAACGGGGCGGAAAAATAACCTAAACTTTCTCGCTCATCTAGCACCCAAACGAAGCATCCTAGAAGAAAAATGCACAGAACATTTTTTGTAGAGAATTTTATGTAGATTATTTTTCATCAAAACCTCTTTTGTTGTAAAGTGCTTTCCAAGCGAGATATTTGCAAAAAACTGATTTTAGGCGCCATTTTTCAAAGATGGCGGCCAAATCCGGGGTGGTACAGGGGTGCAAAATTACTATGTTGTTAAGAACCCTAGTAGTAGAGGACCCAGCCAAGGACTGTTGCTATTTAATATTCGCAATTAATTTGCACGTACTTATAACTAATTTGCACGGGTTTTAATTAATTTGCATGTACTTAGAACTTATTTGCACGTAGTTAGAAATTTAACATGTTCTTATTAATTTATTTTTAATAAAAATGAATTTTTATAAATGAAAGAATTAAACTTTCTCCAATGGTATCAAACCCCATAGTGCAGGGTGATAGGGTCGATTGCCCCTCCGAATTTCCAGGCTTTTGGATTAATAATTATGCCTAATATTTTTGTAGCTTCAAATGTTGTATTTTATCACCAATTTTAACAGGCTCGAGAATATTTTTTTAAAGTTCGATTTAAGTCCACCTTATGTTCAAGGTAAGCAAATCGGAACTAGACCAACAGTTTAAATTTAGATCCGAACCACTCTACAATATGCTTCAAGAAGGGGATCGAACATCTATTCAGTTCTAGACTCCTATTTTTTAAAAACAATACTCTAAACTCTGGACGATCTAATCTCTAGAAAATCAGATTGGTTCCCTTTCGCAAGATGATATTGTTGATATAAAACAGTAAAAGCACAGACAAGCACTTGTCTGTAGTGAAAGTATGTTAGAATTGATTCTCGGTCGGTGAGGTACCCGAATGAAATTCGTCCCTTCTAACTGTAACTTCTGGATCCGTTACTGGGGTAAGGCTGGTATTTTTAAGTGTAACTTCATCGGTTTCATCTAATCATCAATGATTCTCATCGTCGCGATTAGCTATAAGTAGAAGAAAAGGTATGCTAAATAACAAAATTGCAAATACAAATACAGAGAAAATTGTTTTTATTTTCAGATATTGCAGCTGGAAATGAAATCTTGGACCAACAATCCCTTATTGTGGATGCAAGAGATTTGCATGATATATGGTCATCGCTACGATGTTCTGGTTGTAGTAAAACATTACTGGGCACACAAAATACATATTACAAAGGCATATTCGAATGCTATTCTAACCATCTGATTTGCGAAAAATGCCAGCAAGTCTTGGCTCAGTGTCCGGAATGCCATCAGGATTTGCGCAAGTGCCCAAGATGTCACGACAGGAAGCCTGACTTTCGACAAGGTATGAGAAATGAAGCGTTGGAGAAGATTGTCAGTAAACTCCCCTTCCCATGCCCGAACATGCCATATGGATGCAGAACGATCGTCACACGCGCCACGAGCCACGACTGTCAACATTCTCCTGTTATGTGCCCTTACGTAACTGATTTGGTGTGCCCTGCAAATGCTCCTATGACGAAGTCTCACTTGGAGAGACACATTCTTGAAATCCATCCCTTTCACGTAAAGACCGGAAGTTTCAATTCTGAGACCAACATTTGGAGAATTCAATGTTCTGATTGGAAAGAAAACCCGGTGTTCTTCTTCATTGAAGAATGGGGATTGTTTGGCTTTCACTGTCGAAAAAAATCGTATGAATCTGATCCTAAAATTCCTTATGAAATGTATCATTTTGGTAGAGCCACAGGTAATACTAAATATAATTACCGCTTTGTCGTGGATGACAAATGTAAGTATACTTCTCCGGTTGCCTCCTTGAGTAACGTTGGAAATTGCACTGATACAAGCGAGAATGGGATCGGGAAAGAACTCCAAATATCATATGGAGAAGAGGTAAACATTGAAATATTCGTTGAAGAGGAGGTTCGAGATTAAAAACACCAGCAAGCTAATAAGTGCACGATCTTGAAATGTATCTTATCCAAGTAATTACATTATATCCATTATTGGCCATAATTTACATATTACGATGTTTCCTGCAATGTTTGCCTTACTTTGGTATGTTCAGTATGTTTAAACAGTTTTTTTTAACATTGGTAACGAATGGGTAAAGTCATGTTATTAATTATTGAAGTTACATACGTAATTATGAAGGACAATCACTTGTTCTACATTTGTTGTTGAAATTAAGAAGTATCATGTATTCATGCTTTTCTTATTTAGCAATGGTTGTAGCTTGGTGCCTTTGAATTTAAGAAAAAAAGCACTTCATGAAAAATGTACTCAATCTTAATAAAATTGTGTCGCACGTTGAATTTTGATGGGTCCTGTTGAAGCACACATGTTTACATACGAAGAGGCTCTCTAGAACACTGAAATAATGTAAATTATAAAATGAAATATATATTTAAATATTAGACTTATTGTATGAATCTGATTGTTTCCATAGTCATGCACAGACCTTCTCATTTTGGGGGAGGCAAGAGCCATGATGAAAGTTCAGCCGTGGAAACAAAACCTCACTCCATCTCACTGCTTTATTGAGTTGATAAGTACGAAAAAGGGGCACTTACTCGTATATTTAAATGTTCAGGAATCGTAGGAAACAAGGATATAAATGTCCGTTTTCAATGAAATCTTATGTAAAATTGCAGAATATTGTTAGGATATCTTTAACTGTAAAGGAATCTAATTTCAATGAAATATGATGCTACTTATTTATGTTCCTCAAAATTTTCAACATAGGTTAGGCAAAAGACGTAACGAGGATATTACCCGGTACATACGGTACTTTCCCTAAACAGAGATAAGACGCGTAACTCTCTACTTCTTTCACTGACCCTTTCAGTAGAGATTTCAGATGCTTTGGGTGTTCTTGTTTTCGAATTCATTTTCATTTTAAAGAATGCTGTCTTTCTGGTCTGGACAGAATGTTTCTATAAATTAAGAAGAGATAACAATACCGCCTTGATGTCTGGTAACCTTACAAAGAATGAGCCTCCATATAGACCGCCGACCTTCCCGTCTCCCCTACCTCTTTGAAGGGCGCAACGAACAAAATATTGATTGAGGAAATGTGGTGAGTATAAGCACTTCATATTGGCCAGGAAAACTTTATATTTTTACAATACAGGGCACATGACTACAAAAAACAGAAAGTGGAGAAAAAAATCAAACATGCATGTTACTACCAGTGTGAAGCCAGTGGCGTTTTTAAGGAGGAGTTAGGGCTTGAGCCCATTTGCATAAAAAAACATATTTATCTATTTACATAAAACATTCCTACAATATAGAAATTCTTCAAGTTCTTCGCATGAAATAACATTTCCAAGCCACTTACAGAGAAATATATCTATTATGTCTGCCAGAGACGACCATTCAGTGCCAAAACTAGGGAGGGCAAGGACAGTTTACTTTGTCTTGGTAGGCCAGGTTTGACATAAAGAGACCATATAGTGCGGGGCAAAATTTGGCAAACAGTGGGGAGGCCACCACTACCGCCTGCCCTTGTCAGTGACTCTCTGTCACTATTTACACAATGGATTATTTACTTCGGAATGATGCAGATCAAAATGTTTCGGATAGTTTGCGATCTACAACTAGTGGCAAAATTGTGATAGGCAAACAACATTGATATATATTATTTATACAAAGAAATGTTAAACCTTGTGGAATGAATATAAGTAAATTAGAAATTCTTATTAAGTCAGTATGTTGATGTAAAAAGTGAAGCATTGACTGGAATATTCATCTTCTTCTACCATGTTTGTGCAACGAATGTAAATTAGTTGTGCAATGCATATAAATCAGATTGTTTGATTGGGTTAGTTTCTTTTACTTCACTTTTCTGTCACTTTTGACTAATCGCGTAGTCGAGGTTGAATGGTGATGAGATGGATCATAAATGTGTGGGGACGATACAACAGAACTCCAGAGAGGATCAAACTGGCCGTCCAGACGCCAGAGCCTCGCTAGTCTGCAAAATGCAGTACAGGGTGCACTACGTGGAAGGGTGATTGTCATATGGGTGTCTTTGCCCACCTCTAAATTAAATAGAATTTCCTAAAGTCCATATGTCCATGTCAAGTCAAATAATGTAAGGAATAACAAATCCACTCAGTGAACTTTGCACAACTCTGAGAATTTACATGGTAAAAAAGGTTATAACTATATTTTTGCACACTGAGAAACATTTTAACATAACTCAGCACATGCACTTTATATTTCCTTGGCTACAGCATTACTCCAGCCGGCCCCCGAGGCAGAGAAGTTAGCACATCGCGCTACGAGCCAGGGGTCTCGGGTTCGAATACCGGCCTGGGCATTAGGGTGGAGTAAAAAAAAAAAAATATTTTTATAAGCTAGGCTATGGAAAATGTGCCATTTGTCCATAGTAAGAATCCTGTAAAATCATATTATTTTCTGTCAACTCCTTGATCGCCCTTCACTTTATTGAAATAATTGGTATTTTAACCATTTTTATGACTTTATAGCCTGATTCAATGTGATTTCAGCATGGCTTATTAAGTAGCGAATCTAAGCGAGCTACTTATTAAAAAGGTTTTGTCCATCTTAAGCTTACCTATACATTGTATGGGGATATCCTGAGGATAACATGATGTCCCCAGGATATCCCAAGGACATCCTGGGGGTAACGTGTGTTGTATAGTAGGGTGGAGTGAAAATTTTTATTTTTTAATTTTTAGAAGCTAGACTATGGAAAATGTGCCATTTGCCCTATAGCTTACCTATACAACACACGTTATCCCCAGGATGTTCTTGGGATATCCTGGGGACATCATGTTATCCTCAGGATATCCCCATCCCCAGAACTTCCATTATCAGAGAGATGGCAGTTACAAGAGACAAAGTATCGTGCGTGATATTTGGCGCTCCACGAAACCTACCGACCAATACTCTGCCGACCTACATCAATCACGTGAAGAAATATATTGAACTGCGACAAGACCTGAGGACGGACAATGGAAAATACCCATATTTTTTGGACATATCTCACAAACTGTGCTATGAAGTCGAAGAGATCTGGGAAAGTGCCTGACTTCCAACAGTAACTCACGCACAAGCGATTGAAAAACTCAGATCGTTCCACGACAAATACAACACAATCCTAAAGGTCTACAAAGGGATCAACACAACTACCAACGGAGAATATCGGACTTTCGCGACAGAGGTAACACTCTGTTTAATCTCAGCAAATGCAAGTGCTTCGACATGGTTTCCAACTGCAAATGCGCGAAATAATTCAAAGTTCCGGCAAAGGAACGCCATTTCCTTGAAGACCAGAGAGGACCAAGAAAGATGATAATCGGCGGTATAGATCAAGAGGAGACGTCAAAATTGAAGAGAAAATCTGAAAGAGAGGAAGCCAATCTCAAACGAATGAAGAAGCAGAGGTACATGCTTTTTGTGGAAAAATAAATTTACACTTTCACTTACATTTGGCAACACTGCATGAACAACACTGCACCCCGTTTGTTGTTTCTATGTTTAAAAATATCTACTTGGACAGGGCTAACATTTGGTGTATGACTTATGTATGTACAGGTTTCGGTTACAAAGTAACGCCACTCTTAATTCCCAGTTGCGCCGTTCGTGGGACACCCTGTAGAATCGTACTTAGTGTAATATTGACTGGAATCTCATTATTGCACTCTATATACTACAATTTCGACAGAATTATCTCATCTTGATATTTTGGTGAATGAAACAAATAAGAAAAAGCCAGTTATATTAAATTACAATTACAGATAAAAACAGTCGAGATGGGCAGCCTTACAGACAATTTTGTCTTCGACATGGCCGCCCTGCAGGACCTGTGGAGGACCTTGCAGTGCCCGATCTGCAGGGAGATCCTGACGCCCCCAATCTACGTTTGCGTCCGGAATTACCACATCTGCGAGAGCTGCTTGCAGGACTCTCAGAAGTGTCCGCAGTGCAAGGAGATGTTCTCGGACATCGACGAGACCGACCGCAACTTTCTGGCGGAGTAGATCATCGCCAAACTGCCTCTGCTGTGTTCGAACCGAAGCGCCGGCTGCTTTGAAATTCTCAGCGGCGCCGACAGGGAGCAGCACGAAGGCACCTGCGAGCACCGGCCGTACAAGTGCCCCGCGGCGAACTGCAGCGACGAGCTACGGAGGAGCGCCATGATGAAGCACGTGGCCACGAAGCACGCCAACTGCCTTCGACAGAACGACGCATCGGCGCACGAGGCTACGGGACGCAAGAAGTGGAGGTTCCCGCTGTCCGAACCCTTCGTCGTTCTCGAGGTCGCCTCCTGGGAAGAGGTCTTTTTCTTCTACTGCAAGGAGGGAAAGGAAGGCTCTTGGAACCTCTGGCTGCAGATGCTCGGGACCACACGCGAGGCCTCCAGGTATCACTACCAGTTCACGGTAACGGACCAGGAACGCCAGCAGAAGACTGTGTTCACTAGCCCAGTGGATTCGCTCTACGTTTCCCACAGCAGCATCGTCTTCAACAACAGCTGCCTCTCTTTGTCTTCCAACTTGATGCAAAGGTACAAGAGCAAACCCCAAAACTTTCAGTTCACGGTCAAAATCAGGAATGTTGAGGAGTAACGGCTATGGCAACACTGTTCGTCTAATTGTCACTCTTTCTGCAATAAATTCTGTTTTGAAAGTATATACACTTCGGCTGCGTCCGAAAGGCGCAAAACAGTACTTGAAGCGAACATCCTCCGAGAATGGTCTCGCAGTTCGGTCTTGAAGTCGTGGACTGGAAGTGAAAGTCTTTCTAATTGCACTTTGACTGCAGCGCCAAATACCATTAGTATATAAAACTGAGGACACGTTGTTCTTCCCGCGTTTTAAACATTTGCTTTCCACAATATAAGTCACATAGCATTTTAAAATGTTCTCATAAATACACCAACAACTTGCTGACTTTCTACCTCCGTGATTTCAAACAAATCAACAACAAGTCCACGAGTCAAGTACTCAAGCCTGCAATGATGCGTGCCCCGCACTGTGGTCTCGATTGCTCGTTTAATTCGCGCTTTCGAACTGGACTAGGTGACGTCACTTCCGACAAGACCATGCTTCCAAGTCTGCTCTTTGTACCTTTTGCACACAGCCATCATATCACAAGTTTACTTGGAAAAAGTAATACAGGGTGACTACTGTATTTCCCAGATAAAATTCAAGCATAATTACAGGTTTTCAACGCGAATTTTTCAAAAATTCAAAGCAAGAAATTATAGTTGTTAGAAATTGATACAGAATATATTGTAATAATGATGCCATTATATATTATGGATAGTCAAAATGTAACCACCTTGGCCCTCCTTCAGTGATACAAAAACGCCACGATGTAGAAAAACGCACTAAAATACTTCTAACAGAAATAGTTGGTTGGTTGATTTGGTGTTTTAAGTCCACTTTATGCACAGTAAAGCTAATCGGGACTGGATCTACAGTTTAAAGTGGGATCCGAACCACTATGTGCCTCCACCAGGTATCGAACCCGGGACTCCTTGATTACAAGACTACGGCCCCCGTGGCGGAGTGGTTATCACAAAGAGCTAAAGACGCGAAAGGTCCCGGGTTCGAATCCCGGCCTGGGCATGAGTGTCCCTTCATCAATTTCATCATTCATCCTCATCGTCGCGATTAGCCAAAATAGCAGAAAAGCGACGCTAAATAACAAAAATCAAATCAAATAATCATTTCCAGAACTAAAGCAATTTGTTTTAATTTAAAATAAACTTACATATTGAAGCAGGTAATTTTCACTAAATCTACACCGTCCAGCAGGGTCGCATCCCTTCCCTGTGCTCTTCCAGACGCTCATAGTTTGTTTAGACACAATAATTCACAGAAGGAAATGTTACCAAATAATTTTAAATTTACACATTTTCAGTTGCAAATATGTTTAAAGAAATCCTTAAATATATATAAAACTCCAAAATGTATAATCAGTAACATTATTATAATAGAAAAAGTAATTTCTTTCTCGTTTCCCTCTGCAATCTCCCCCCCCCCCGGACGCCTTACATAAAGCTAAAATGTAGGACATGTCTGAGAGTACTAAGAGTACTTCTCAGGCATGGAGCCAGCTTTGGGGAGGGGGGAAGGGGCTCATCCCCAATCAGCAGCTGCCATCCAAGGGCGAAAAAAGTGGAGCGTAGGAGCCTTGAAGCTGAATTTCTCAGTATATTACAACTTTTATGTAAAAGATGTTCAACCCTGCTAAGGAAATAACATTAATTGTCACTATACGCTATTTCCAACGATACATTTCTAAGATTTCGGGGGGGGGGGACTTCATCTCCCGGAACCCTCCCCTGCTTCTTCTCTACATATAGTAGAGTGCCACACACGTAAATTTGCCGTTGCGTAGAAACGAATTTTCGTTTCGTCTCCCTCTCTCTTAGCATCATGTGTTCTACCCTGCTCGAAAACCTTCGCTATTGTTGCCATATTGTCATTCCATTCCTGAACACACTCGCGCAAACATCATTGAAAACAATTGAATAGCACTCCAGTTCGCGGTTCCCACCGTTCGGTAGGGACGCTAATGTGGCAGTGCTTGCTTGTTTTATGCAGTGCATGTTCATTGGCTAGCTAGTAACTAGTGTTGCCAACTGTAATAATGAAGCACTATTTCTGTCACGGAAGGGGAAAAGGCGGGTAAAGTGGCGGTGAGTTTTGTTGGATTGGAAGCACCATATTTTTATTTTATACTAAGTATTTGACCGGTTTGACGTTGTGTGCGTGTATTGCGTGTGTGTATGTAAAAGTGTGTGTTTGCTAATGAACGTTAAATTCCATAATGCCTCCAGTTCTGTCGAAGTTGAAATCAAAAACCTTGCATAGCCAAGCTCGGGAAATTCTAAGCAACGTGCACGAGTTCATGAAGGAGGAAGCCAGTCATGGTGTTAGCATCCCAATAAAGCATTTTGGCAAGAGAGCAGCGAACAGCAGCAACAAATTGTTCATATTTCATAATTTTGGAATTATTCAAAATAAATAAATTATGTGGCTCCAACATCATTTCAACTCTGGCTCCGGCACGTGTTCTTGTAGAAATTGCATAGACGAGGCTGTCATTTTTGCTGCTTAATGCGATACATATTGTTTTCTGTGTTAAAATTGCCATGCTTTGATGGGTGACCAAGTTCATAGCAGGGCCGGCGGAAGGGGAGGGCGTACCGTGCCATCGAAAGAGCGGCAAACTTTGAAGAGAAGAAAAAAATAAGCCTATTGAAAACTGTGATCGAGCGAGATATTCTTTTGCGCTGAATAGTATTGAAATAGCATAAGAAGTCTCATTATTTATTTTATATTTTGATGAAAGACAAAAATTTGCAGAACATTTCCAAGGAAACTATAATAAGTTTAAAGCTAGTTGTAACAATAAGGATGAGATGTGGGATGGAATAAAAAGCTGCTTACAGAAGGCAGTGGATGAAACAATAGGCTACAGGGAAAGGAAAAGTGCAAAGAAACCATGGATTACTGAAAGTATGCTGGAAAAAATGGAGGAACGGAGAAAATGGAAGAATGTAAATACAGAAGAGGGAAGACATAATTACAAGATACTGAATAACCAGCTAAGAAGATAAACTGACAGGGCAAAAGAACAATGAATGAAACAAAAATGTGAAGAAATTGAAGAACTGGAAAAAAGAGGAAGGTATGACTTGATGTATCGTGAAGTAAACTGCTTGGGCTTCCAAAAGAAGAAATGGAAAACAATGTGGATGATAGAAGACGAGGAAGGATGTGAAATCACAGACAAAAAAGGAATATCGAATGTGTGGGGAAAGTACGTTGAAGAGCTCTACCAGAAAGAGAATCGCCCAGACAGTCTGAATGTAGAAAATGAAGACGACGTGCCTGACGATGAGAAAGGATACTATATCCTGAATGAAGAATTTGAGCAAGCACTCAAAGAAATGAGGAATGGGAAAGCAACGGGCACTGATGAAATTCCTGTTGAACTTATCAAATGCCTGGGAGATGGAAAAAGAGAAATACTGCACTTATGCAATGAAATCTATGAGAAAGGGGATTGGCCACAAGATTTCACGGAGACTGTTTTGGTACCTCTGCAGAAGAAAAGCAATGCCAGAAAATGTTCTGAGTACAGGACAATCAGTTTGATATCTCACTCGGCAAAAATTCTTCTAAGAATTCTGAACAGACGCCTATACTCGAAGGTCAGTGGCGAGTTAGAGGAAGAACAGTTTGGTTTCAGGAAAGGAAGAGGTACAAGGGATGCAATTGGTTTACTGAGGACCATTGGGGAAAGATATTTAGAGAAAGGAAAGGAGGTGTTTGTAGTATTTGTAGACCTGGAGAAAGCCTTTGATAGAGTGAATTTGGTTAAACTTTTAGAAATTCTGAAGAAAATTGGTGTAGATTGGAAAGAGAGAAGCCTTCTAAGCAACTTATACATGAATCAACGAGTTAAAGTGAGAACAGGAGACGAAATGACAGAAGGCTGTGAAATTGGAAGAGGAGTACGACAAGGATGCTGCCTATCGCCTACTTTGTTTAATATTTATTTAGAAGATATAGTGAAAACTTGTTTCCAGGGCACAGGAGGTGTCAAATTCGGAGGAAGAAGAATAAACTGCATAAGATTTGCTGATGACATGGCATTATTCGCTGAGGATGAAATAACCATAAATAGTATGTTAGAAGAGTTAAACAGCAGCTGTGAGCAGTATGGGATGAAGATTAATGTAAAGAAGACAAAGGCAATGGTTATAGGACGGAAACCAAGGAATATTAATGTGAGAGCAAACAGTGAAAGAATCCAGCAAGTGGATAGCTTCAAGTACCTCGGATGCACTATAAGCAGTGACATGAGCTGCAACCAAGAAGTGAAAATGAGAATCGCAATAGCAAAAGAAGCTTTCAATAGAAGAAAAAATGTTTTTTGTGGACCCATGGACATAGGTCTAAGGAAGAGATTAGTGAAATGTTTTGTGTGGAGTGTAGCACTATATGGTGCAGAAACCTGGACGTTGAGAAGAAATGAAGAGAAACGACTCGAAGCTTTTGAAATGTGGACATGGCGAAAAATGGAGCGTGTAAAATGGACGGACAAGGTAAGAAACGAAGCCGTACTGAAAAGAGTTGGTGAAAAAAGATCTATACTGGAGACCATCAAGAAAAGGAAAAGAAACTGGTTAGAACACTGTCTAAGAAGAAACTGCCTGCTAAGAGATGCCTTGGAGGGAATGGTTGAAGGAAGAAAAGTCCGTGGAAGAAAGAGATATCAGCTTATGGATGATATTAAATTAACTGGGTCGTATGCTATTACGAAGCGTAAGGCAGAGAACAGGGAAAGCTGGAGATTGCAGTGAAAAACCTGCCAATTAGGCAGAAAACAATGAATGAATGAAAATATTGATTTTCAATTTTCCGTTGCTGCGAATAGATCCGCCACCTCCCAGGGAGGCAAAATGACTAGCGCCGGCCCTGGTTCATAACAAAAGAAAAAGCCGCGCAGCTTATCGTCTAGTGGCAGTATATGTACTTGTTATTGTTGTGGAAGCCGGCATCCTTTGTAAATGTACAACAAAGGCAACCGACTGTCGCCGATCTCAGAGAGGAAATAATAATACTGCTTGAGGAGGAGTGTTATGGTGCAATTGTAGCGGTTTAACACGTTGGCATGTTATTATCTGCCGTTGCAGTTCCATACCAGTGTATACGGGTTTGGGAGTGAAAAGTTAGAACGCCACCAGTGCATTAATGCAATGAAAAATAATATATATATATATATATATATATATATATTTATTTTGTTTGAAATCACTCAAATAAGGAATCGTATGAAGAAGTCTTCTTTGCAGCATTTTTGGTAATTTTACTTATGTGTTAGTTCATATTTTGCGAATTTTTAGTCCATATGTATGTAGCTACATACAAAGCCACTTGTTAGTACATATTAATCCTAGTCCTGGTATAATGCATGACTTTAAAACTCAACGTTAAATAGACCTGAATTCTCTAATTTTCTTGTTGTACGTAACAGCTGTGCATCGGCGCACTACAGCGATTTTTCTATCTGCTCCATTAGCAACACTGCTTCTTTAGTTGTTTCGCGCATCGCACGGCAGAATTATCTGCGCTGGACTCTTATGTATTGCTGTAATCTTCACAAGAAATCTCCTTAAAATGGGTTTTATAAAAGACGGTGACGCAGGAAATAGCCGTTATGTTGATGCATCCGCCAGGTTTTTATCGATATAAAGTGCAATAAAAATGTCTTAAGTTGGAAAAAAACAACAGAAAATCAAATTATACTGTCAATGTAATCTGCTACGGCAAGAAAAGCAAAGATGAGGTAAGCGAATTAGCTTAGCTCGGTGAAAAAAAAATATATATATTGAAGTTGGCCAAACGACATGTGGCAACACTGCCAGCTGCTCTTCACTGCAACGTCTGCGGGAAGTGACGTAGCACAAGAGAAGCGTGACCTTGAGGCATGTTGTAGCTGTGCTCGTGCTCATCGCTTGTGTATGTGGAACCCGAAGTTTGGCGTTCATAAATTTTGCCTTGCAAGCAATGACAAAAATAGCTACTACGAACTTTTCGTGGTCAGTAACATACACTTTACGAATGTTTGTGACTGGCGTACTGTGTGGATATCGTGTTGTTGAAAGTAGCTTACCAAAACGAGTAATGGTTGTCTGATGTTGGTGCTTCGCGGCTGACAACAAAAAGCCTGGTTTCCCCTTGCACGCCACCAGCTTGCGTAATAGGAACAAGATTCCGTAGAGGTAAGTTTATATATATATTTTTATCATTATTATAATTGCGGCAAGATGCCGTGATGTTTTTTCCATTCTCTTAATATCTTTATTAAACTTTCTCACACACGAAATATTTCAACTGCCTAATAAGTTCCTGCAGTGCAGCCAACATTTTAGAATATGTAAAGTTAACAGACGTTGTTGACACGGGAAAAGAAGGGCATCGAGCAGTGAATGAACTTCCGTGTATCTGAGGAGGCAGGGAAGGGGGACTCAATAACACAAATGCTGTATTACGAATGCCAATGCCAATTGCAATTTTAAATTTTGTAATAGTTTTACGATTTTTATGCAACAAAAACTTACCGTGTCGCCTTGTAATCAAAGGATCTCTGGTTCGATTCCCGATGAACGCACACCGTACAGTGGTTCGGAGCGCTCTTTAAACTGTAGGTATCGTCTCGATTAGCCTATTGGAGCATGATATAACTATACTTCTTTACTGAAATGTTTTCAAATTACGTTCGAATAAAAATCCAACAAGATTTTTTTTTTTACTTTTGCTAATCGGGACTGATCTCAAGTTTTTTAAAATGGGATCCGAACTACTGTTCAATGTGCTTCCACCGGGTATCGAACCCGCGATCCCTTGATTACAAGACGTCCAACAAGATTTTGTCTCAACTTTGTAGACTTATCAAGTGTATTCACAACTCACGAGCGACTTCTTAAAATATTTTAAACAACAATAATAATGGTGAAAGGTGTGTGCTGTTATTATTTCAATTGGCACATTTATGTTAGTATCGTTTTGTAGGAATGCTTGTTTCGAACAACAACAAAAATCGCTTTTGTGACAGCAAAGTCAGTTTCGAAAATTCCTCTTCTTTCGAAAAATCGCTATGATATTACAAATTCTGAAAATTATAATCTGAGTAGAATTCCTTCTAGATTCTAGATCATTCAAGTGAATTTTCGTTTTGTTTGCTTTCGCTGTTTAGATGTCTGTCGTAGAAAATAGCACGAAACTATCCCAAATATCTAGAAGGGAAGGAATAGCGAATTTGTTAGCGCAGTCACTCGTATTGTTCACAGACCGGTGGTGGAGGTTTACACCCCCCCCCCCCCCGCTTACCATTTCGCCTCCTCTTCCGTCCAGCAAACAAACAAAACTATGTTTTAAAAATGCTGTTTAGTGCCATGGTGCATTTTTATATGTAGGGATATATGAAAACCAACTCCAGTACTCGCGTGGGTTTGGAATACCCTCTTTACCCACATATTGTTTCCTGGCGTCAGTAGTGGTGTGATTAGAAATACATGAATGTCACCGTGTGCTCGAACTGAAAATCCGTATAGCTATATACGAGTTCGGGTATGTAGGACCTCCCCAATGACGTAATGGTAACGTCGTCGTCATGTAACCAACGGGCGCCGGGGGTTCGATGCCTGGTAGGGGTACATATGATTTGGATCCCGCTTGAAACTGTGGTTCAATCCCGATTAGCCTATCTGTGCACAAAGTAGACTTAAAACTTCGTGTTTCGGGTAGGTGCGAAATATTCTTGTCCACATTTTCTTAGCTGGGGGAATGTCACTTCGAGCACTGTCATCGGCATATTAACTATTAACGTATTAACCACGTAACGTACGCCCTATTTTAACGCATGTAGAACGTGTCTTGACTCGACCGAGCACCGCAACAGCTGAGCACGGACATGAATCTAGAGGTTATCTCGCATCGTGCAGTGTTGCCAACTGCCGCGTTAAGTGGCGAGACACTAGGACTCGCTGCGGGTGAACAACATCCGGTCACAAGTCACGAACAGCTTCTGTCTAGGATTCTGATTCTTGTTTTCATGATAAACTGTAGAGGTGGAATTTGGGAGTAGTAAAAGGGGGGGGGGGGCACACTCACCTCAAAGCTAAAGAAAAAAACAGAAATATCATCTACCAAAACAGCAGTAAGTGCCAGTTTGAAAGTAAAACATCCGATATTTTGATCATAAGTCACTGAGATGTTTTTTTTTAAAAAAAAATCAGTATTCGCACTTACCTGGAAAACCTGGGAAGCCAGGAAAAAAAGCTTTGAAAAACCCTTGATACACTATTTAAATTAGATATTTGTGGAGCCCCTCGCCCACCCTGGCTACGTGGCTGTAAGTGAGATAAATTTAATTGCTTTTGTTATTGCCAGGATCAGATAAGGGGAAGAAACTAATTCACATTTTTCTCCAACAATCTCCTTTATTGTAGATGTTTTATGTAATTTTATACGTATTTATTTTCAACGATGATGAAGTGACGTCGAAAATTTGAAAAGAATGCTCTTTCCTGCTTCCTGTATGCAATACTAATTCAGTGTAGTGTAATTCAAAACAAATGTCACTTCCAAATCACCGCTATACAGTTCATCATATGCAAACGTCAATTATTATCAATTTTGTTTGTATGTTTTATATAATTTTATGTTGTTACGCGCAAAGTGTTATTAATTGCGATGCAATTTCAAATTACTTTACATTCCTAGGCTGAAGGTTCTGACCGGACTTTGACTGTTAGGTTGGTTGGTTGATTTGGTGTTTTAAGTCCACTTTATGCATAGTAAGGCTATTTGGGACTGGACCTACAGTTTAAAGTAAGATCCGAACCACTATGTGTCTCCACCGGGTATCGAACCGGGGCTCCCTTGATCCTTAGGGTTTTACCCCAAACATATCTATTTAATATTTATGTATTAATGTTTTAAAACATTATAATATGTCCAGGAAAGTTACTTGAAAATACCTGGAAACGTGCAAGAATTTTGTTTGGCCAAATGAGTGGGAAACACTGAACCTGAAGTTCATGTCGTCCTCGTCTTGTAACCAAGAAGTCCCGGGTTCGATGCCCGGTGGAGGCACATAGTGATTCGGATCCCACTTTAACCTTGTCATTCCAAATGTCATTACTAGGGTCCAGGACTTTATGTCCTCAGATAAATGCAGAAATATTCCCAGCAAAGCCACAAATATGCACAACAGTACTTTCGAATTTCTCATTCATGACATGGGAAGCTAGTATCTTCCAAGGAAGATCCACTAGGGTGGTGTGGGGTGGGAGGGTATTAAATGAAGCCAGAATTCCTTTGAGCAGTCACGTGTTGTACTTTTTACTACATAAATTTGCTTTTTTCACAAGCTTAATTTATTTTGTGCCTCCTTGATTATGTTTTCTTTGTTTTTATATTTAATTTATATATTTTTTGTTTTAATTTATTTTTATTGGGGAAGATTCTTTAATGATTTTCTGTTGGTGTCTTGCTTGGTCCGGGAAGCTTCCTGAGAATGTTTTTAATCTGACCAACTTCTATCGTACACCTACACAAATAGTTTCTAACTTCTTACCAAGCACAAATTCTGTAACAACACATTCTTTAAATTTTAAACCACCATCTTCTAAATTTCCACCGTCATCTTCAATCTCATTCTCATTAGAATGGTCATTATGCTCAATATTTTCTACACTCAGATCGTTGTCATCTAAATCACTAATTTATCTACATCGTCCTCCTCGCCTGAAGATTCTAGACGTAATCATTGTACATACTTGTATCTAATATCTGAGACATGTGGAATACAAAAAGGAAAATCACTCACAAAAAGTAGGACAAAAATTAAATACTACACTAGAAGGCGCGTGTTGTAAAAAGTACAACATTCACTCACGCTCATTGTTAGAAGCTTTATTTGCCACTGACAAACCGTTAAGGGAGTTGCTTGAACTTCTAGAACTGATGGGGGAGAGTCAAGAAAAAATATAGACGTGGGCACCACGTTACAATGTTACCAAATGCCTTTGCTAGAAACAAAACAACTCTGTTGTAAAATTTACAACGGCGCCCTTCCAGAAAGGTGAACGGAAGAATGTAGTGGAACAACACTGAAAATATTGTGAGGTTCACTGGAATTATCCTAAATTTAGGTTACTATTATGTCATTTTTACACCTTTGTGGAAACTAAAGTATAATTAGCAGCTCAATACAGCTCTGGTAAATCTAGGCAATCAATACACAAACACAACTTTTATAGTCAGATCTTAACTACATAACATCTGAAAAGCAATTTACAAAATATTTGTCAAGACATGTTACACTCGATATTATTTCTGTTCCACAATGCACATATCATCTTGTGGCAGCAATCTAGGGATTATAATGTACGAACATTTGAAACTTGTTTACTTTCTGTCCTGTAGTTCTGGGGCCCGCACAACAATAACAGAGAATGTTTACCCTGAAATTAGTGATTGGTCGTTCGTGAACGATCGTTCCTTTTGAACGACTCCCTCTTGGGAGCTGTGAACTGCCCGCTCCTTCGGGGTGAACGAGCAGTTCCTCTGTGGTCGTTCCTCGGAGTCGTGGGCTTTGCGTGTGTTGCTCCAGCAGTTCCCGCTCCCAGTTGTCGTTCACTTCCAAGTAGAATCTACCTGCGAGAGAGAGCGACGGTGCTTTGTTTCTGCTTGCGTTATTGTTGTGGCGGTTTTCCACAGAGAAATGCGCGCAACTCTATTTATAACAACAGTACAGTAGCGGAACAACAAGGGAGGGATGGATGGGCTGATTATTCACTTTTAACACTTACTGTGACATGTTTTCGCAACGTGAGAATAACTATAAAAGGAACTTCGGAAACAAGCTCCGATGAAACACACAGGGTTCCTGTTGTGTGCTCTTCTTTATTCAAATGTCTTTCAATCGGCAGAACTACTATCGTAAAGAAAAGGTGGGGGCGGGAGGACTGGGGAGAGCGTGTGGATTAAAGTGCTATTATTTGCAATCCAAGTATTCGTTGTATCCTCCATTCTCTTATGGGTGTTTGTTTGGCCGTTTATCCAATTGCATGGACATCCGTAAGTGGCGGGACAAGGGGACGGCGCCAGAAATTTTCGACCGGGTGGGCAGAAGCTCCTATTGATAGATTAGGGTGGGCAGTATAAATGTAAGACCATGTATGTGTACGTAAGACGTATGTATCCCCCTCTCTCTCACACTCCCGATTTTCCTCTTACTTCTTTTCCCTTTCCTTGTTTTCCTCTTTATTCTTTTCTAATCTATTCTCGCATCTTGTTCCATTTCCTTTCGTTTTGTCTCTGATGGACACAAGGAAGTGTTTACACACGCAGACATACCCCAGCCATACATTCTAATGTATGCATGTTAATACAGTGAAATAAATTTGAATTAGATTTAAGCTTGTGTTGCAAATACAAGGCACATACTTGATTTTATGTATTCGGCGACAGTGATAGAAAGTGCGATGGTAGACAATCGTGCAGTTTCTCGTAATTTAAATGCATGTTCCTGAGCATAGTATTTTCATCGTATGAGTTTTTGACTGAAATAGTATTCTTACTCCTTAGGGGTCACTTTTCTTAGCTTACAAGGTTTGTACAACTGAGAAATCTATCTGAATGTTTGTAGTAGCGGCGATTGGGTTCCAACATTTGAGGGGTAAGGACAATATACTTTTTCTTTGTAGAAAAGGCTTAGCATAAAAAGGCCATAGTGCAGGGGCAAAAAGTGGCAAAATTTGGCGAGGGAACCGCATCCCCCACTTCCCGGTCCTCCTAATCGCCGCCACTGAATGTTTGGATTAAAATGAACGTCTTATTAGGAATGATTTAAAACACACACGGAAATCAAATTCTTTGTTCATTGTCCATGAAGTATTCCTAGGCTAATGAAAGGCTATTTTGACAGAATATCACTCACAAACAAGTAAGATCGAAAAATCTGTTCAGAATTGAAGAGATTATTAGCTAAGTTGTTATTCATTTTCTGAACTGTCATGTTACTAATGCGGGAGAAGCAATACACGTATGGTTGGTTACATGAACATATTTTTTGAGGTAACAAAATTATTTAGGACACAAGGAATTCATCGAAGTTGATCACCGTGCCAGTAATTATTCATCTATTTTTCATAATGACTTGGGTTGCATGGCGTGACCATTTCGAACACACTAGAATGTCAACCTCTATCCTGTGCAGCACACCCTGGAAATTTGATTTTTCAGGCAAGGAGTTCCTGGTGCTTGGAACCACTGTCAAAGTAATAATTTATGAGGGTTTGTATTTTGAGTGTCAGCTTGTGTTTGATTTCGCCCCTTCGTAACTTTAATCTAATCACCATTGAACCTTATCGTCGTCATTATCAAAATTAGCAGAAAAATGACAACCTTTAAACAGCCAATGGGTCATATATGACCCATGGTGCGGATTACAACATTCACGTGCTTTTAGGACCTTCATACTTGTATGTGAGGTTGTAAACGCTGACAGATGTTGAGACAAGACATTGAAATGTCATGTGGAAGAAAACCCACCCCCTCCCCTTTTTCTAATAGGTATGCAAATTAGCTATTTTTAGCCAAAATGCAAATTGTACATATTGCTTCATATTTCAGCTTGTATGAGAACTAGAACTTGAAACAAGTTTCGCTTTGTTGCAAAAGGTCTACTCTTTGAAAACAATGCAAATGTTTGCGCCCTTTTTCCAAAATAACAGGAGAAGAGGGTGCGAACGCCAGATTTTTTTTTCATTGAAATTTTGGGACTTGGCCCCTCCCAACCCCGTTTTTCTCAATTGGGCTTTCTGAATTGTACACGGTCGCGTGCTCTGATGATTTTGCTTTCAAACAAAAGTTATCCGAAGTAGATTGCTCAAATAGTATCCGAGATATAACGTTTTTCTGAAATAAGTGTAAAAATTTAAAAATCGCGTGCAAAGGCCGCGGCGAGAGAGGGGTTACTTTCGAAAACCGGCTCGGCTGTTTAAAGGTTAAATATAACAAATCAACCACAACTTACTGTTCCAAAAATGGAGTTGCATTAGTTCATACCTCATAGAAAGGTGAGATGGTAGTTTCAATTGCACAGCGTTTCATTAGTGGATCAAGTCAAGGCAGCTAATTCCGTGAACAATGACGTTGTTTTCCCAAAGTCTCAAATATTTGCCTCAGGCAATCACCCTCGTAAAATGGACGCACCTTCTGTGGTGATAAAATGCCACGTTTGGTGCGAGTTATTTCTGTATATTTTTCCCCAAAGGCATAACGCTGTCGCATTATAATGAAGACGTCCTGTGTTCGACTCCCCCTCCTCTGGTGGAAGCACAATGCACACTGGTTCCACGTTAAACTGTAGGTTTAGTCCCGATTAGCCTATCTGAGCATAAAAGTGGATTTAAAAACAAACTAATAAAATCGTCTTCTGGATACTTCGTGACATAACTTTCTTTCTTTACTTCAGCTGCATCTACAGATTCTGTTAACATTTTCGGCTGATTCATGTGGCAAAATTTATGTATATGGAACGAGGATTTCTAAATAGGATAAGCCACTCATTAGCATTTGAATAATTCTGTAGCTTTTTCCATACATAACTGGTTTATCAAAATTTATTCACTGCAGTATTGTAGTGATTATTGTGATTCCTTCTTATTAGTAAAATGAATATAAAGTTGATATTTCGCATACCATATTGATATTTGAAGATAAGAAGTATATAAAAATTGTAATGAAATAAAAAAAGGGACACTTCTGGAATTTTAATGCAGAGCTAATTAAAACTATATTATACTCTCTAGGTTTATGGCTTCAGCAACAGAAGCCTTTCATCTGTCCCTATTCGGGGCAAGATCAATCCCATCTTTTCGATCCTTGCCGATTTCTTTTAGGTCCATCTCAACGTTATCCCTCCATCCTCTTCTTGGCCTTCCTACTGGTCTCTTACCATCAGGTTTCCCAACAAGAATCCTGTAAACTATTTTTTTCCTCTGCCATTCGTGTCACATGGCCTGCCCATCTAAGTCTTCTTGATTAAATTATTCTAATAATAATAATTAAAAAGTCAAAATAATGTATTGTGTTGCCGGTGGAAATAACGCTAAGATGATGATTTTATTTGTTTATTTAGAGATTATTTTAACCATACCCAGGCCGGGATTTATATACGTATGTGGAGGCCCGGAGCTGCAGTCCTCAAGTTCGACCTAAATTCTGATATAATCTTGATCATACCCTGCATAATTTTGAGCCTCCTAAGCCTACTAACTGCTTTTAATCATGGAAGTATTCATTTGATCACAGTTTTTGTTTCAATAGCTCTAGTATTTACTTTCACTTTCTAATGACAAAATTGGCTTTTTATGGGTTGATAATATGTGAATATTTCTAGCATAGATAATATTCACAAGTTAAATATACATGTTATGAACACCAGAATACACTTATTTATCGAATTATTCATATATCTCCAAGTATATGTACTTATTGAATTGGATTGGGTGGGCAATCGGGTGGGCACAGGAATTTTTGGGTGGGCGCTTGCCCACCCGTGCCCACCCCTGGCGCCGTCTCTGGGACGACGGCACCCTGAAAAATGATTTGCAAAATACAATTATATATTCAACACATATTATTTTATTTCAGTCGCAGTGACTTGTTCATTATTAGAATGGTGTAAAAGGAACATGACAATTTCAAACTAAAGGACTGTCCCACTATTGCATGGAAAAATATGACTCGTTTGCTTCCCCCCAGAAAAAAATACTGCGTACATCCATGTTTAATTGTCACAGTTAATCTAACGGTACGAAAACGTAAGCAACGAATCCAACGAGACCCGTAGCCAGAAATTTCATTTCGGGGAGGGGCTCATATCTTATCAGCAGTCGCCATCTAAAGGAGATAAAAGGGGTGTAGAAGCTCTGAAGATGAATTTCTCAGTATATTACAACTTATTATACAAGGTGTTTAATCTTGCTAAGGGAGTAAAATTAATTACCATAATACACTATTTAAATTACACATTTGTAGGATTTCAGCCTCCCGATCCGCTCCCCTGGCTATGTACCTGGATCCAACAAAGACGACGCAGAATCTGACAAACTTATCTCCCCCCTCCCCCATCAGTCTTCAATTATTTCGCACCCTGACCGGTACATTGTTTCCTTCCTCCTGTGTATGTTCTCTTCTCCTTTTTTTCATGTTGAATAGTAGGCGAAGTTCCATCCCTCCCTAATCCTTTTCACTCAGAATAACTCCAGCAACAATCCTCCCCACCCTCTTCGTTCAACTGCACGAAAAAAAAAACGGCGAGTGTTGTCTGTCGTTTCTTTGAACGACTCCCTTAGTGAGCAAGCTCCAGTGAACTGCTTTGCAAAATGAGCTGCATCGTTCCTTTGAACGACTCCTTGCGGTGAGCGAGCTGAACTGACTCCCGAAAAGGAAGGGCCATAACCCATCACTACCTCAAATGCTCACACGGCTATCAATTGTCGGCAGGATAAAAAAAAGGCGGGCGGGTATTATTGTTCTGTACTACATAGTTCGTAAGAAAAGACGGAATCTTCTTCTTATTTCTCCCTCCCTAATTTCATTATCCTGCCATTCATTATATAAACTATCCGTTGCGCTAAAGCTATGAAGAATGAATTATAAAATAACCGATTCTATGCAAGACAATTACGAAATTTTTCATATGTCTTATTACGAGAAAATTGTAGAAATGTTGTAAAAACGCGAAATTGGTAAAATATGCTTTGTCAAGTTCTCTTTCGGCTGATTTTCATCAGATACGTAAAGATCTCGCCCCAGTATTCGATCTGATGCCAAATAAGAAAAACATGTTATATGTTATTCATCACCATTACAAGAAGGCAACAAATGGAACATTTGAGGGGAGGGGAGTTGAATAAGCAGTCATATTACTCTTACAGCTTGCTTGTAATTATTGTTGTTGTATTTTTTGCACTTACATTTTTGTTTTCAACATGTCATTGAAGTGAATTTACTTGTGAGAAAACAAACGTAACGAAGCAATCATGCCCTAACAAAGAGACAAACTGAAGAACACCTACTTCGAAACTCCCCTAAACCACGGAGACAGCTATACTCCTTCAATCAGGAATAACACAAAACGTATTTGTGGTAATTCATGTTCAATGTTGTGGTATGATTCAGTGAAGGCAATTAAGTAATTTATGTTTGATATTTTAGGCTTTTGCGCTCCCACATTTTAGTTCATTTGTTCGAATGATGTAAAAGTTAGTACTTTAGGCCCAAAACTAGCCAGCAGAATTTTAGGAAAGAAAATAAAACAAGATGGCACACAAAACTACGATGTAAACAATGTAAAGCTACATGCCGTGAAGAGGGATTCACATGTTTACAATCTAGGCTAATTGTGGAGGTGATGTGATCAGCACCACGCTCCGGTCACCTTTAACCTGAGGCACGCTGAACTCCAAAGCCACCCAAAGTAGACAGCTTGCTTGGAAAATTCCCACCTGATATGACTCACTCCGGGAATCGAACCCGTGTCTGCCGCGTGACAGTCAAACACGTCATATTTACTGGACGGCCGCGACTTCTCGCTGTAATAAGGCCGTACGAAATATACTAGAAAAAACACGTAAAATAGTAATGAGCACACAATGAACACGCAAAACATTTTAATTTCTTGCTTTTGGGGCGATTTTCAAGGTAACTATTCAGAAAGAGATCTCTACTATAAAAAAGATCCAGCCTTAGAAATTTACCTCCCCCTAGGGCAGAGACCTGTAAAGACGTCTTGGAAAATCTTGGACTCTGTAGGTGTGTATCCTGGATATCGTTGAACAACACTGATGAACTTTGATACCGTGCAGTTGACATTACGAGTATTCTCGGATACAGGGTAATTCAAAATGAATAGTGCAACTTTACAGTTATTATGACGTTACTATTTATGATAGAAAATCAGACAAGGCATAAAGCAAAAACTGGAAGTTTTACTCATATGACTCACATTATAAAGATTCAACATGGGAACCCCATGTAACGCGGAAAAGGTCCAAACGATATTCAAGTACTTGCTATGCACGAGACAGCAAGTCGTTGTCAACGGTTTCGAAGGCACTAACAATTCGCAGTTGTAACTTTGGCAAATCTTTCGGAATAGTGAAACATTTGCGTTACTACCGAAAATCATGCGGAACTGTCTTTGCACCATTGTAATTGAATCAGTTCTCGATAGCTCCAACACACAATACGCCTTCTACTGGTCATTAGCCATTTTGCGACACTGGCGATCCTGGTGGAGCATCGGCTAAGCAGAATAAGCCCGCTAAGTGGGAATAAAACTTCCAGAGTTTTCTTTATATTGATGCCTTGTCTGATTTTCTATCATAAATAGTAACGTCATAATAACTGTGTAAAGTTGCACCATTCATTTTGAATTACCCTGTATATTTGTACTAAAAGCGACAACACGGGGGACGAGTTAACTGAACCTACCTTTCTCAAATGTATGGCCAAGTGGTTGGGACAGTGCGCTACGACTCCAGGGGTTTCGGTTTCGAATCCCGGCCTGTTCTTTCTGTGAGTGTCCCTATCAACTTACCTTCATCGTCGCGATTAGCCAAGAAGAGGCAGAAAAGCGACGCTAAATAACGAAAATGAAAATGAAATCTTGTGTGTACGTCAATGGGGCATACACTGTGGTTCATCTATACGCGTTGCCAGAAATACTCTACAGGGAGCGAGCGACCTGCGCCCTAAAGATTTAGTTAATTTAAAGACAAAGAGAAATAAATGTCAGTGGCAGGAAATGAGTCAACGACCAAAATGTTACAAACAACAATTGGTCGACTTTGTGTCCTCTACACGCTGTGAAAGTTTGTAGGTGTTGCCCAGTGAAACCATGAATATTAGAGTGTGTCGTGCCCAGGGTGAGGGGTTGTGGATTCTCTTTTATTACATTTTTTTATAGAAATGCCGGGCTAATGGAAAGGTGTTATGATCAACCTCCCCATGGGCACGCCACCTTATTAAGATAACTTTAGCTGAATCCAAAAAGCATGCTGACGTTGTTTCATAATGACATACTTAGTGATTTAGAAGTGCCTGTCAACTGCCTTCAGTTTTGAGTGGATCTTGCGTCAATGGGACATGCACTCAGGGTGTCTACCAGTCTGGAAAACATGGAAATCCTGGAAAAGTTAGGCAACTTATTTTTTCTGGAAAAGTCATGGGAATGTCAGGGTAATTTACTGTCTGGAAAAAGTCAACATTTTTGTAGTAGTGCACTAAAAATAGGTTCTTGAATATAGAAAGAAAAAAGGGACAAGCAAGAAACTTAAAACTTGTTGACAAACTACACTTCAGTTTAATATACTGACCATTACAAGTTCTTACAGTAAAATTTGAACTATGTTTATGTAGAAATCTACTACAATAGGTGGCTGTAGGAATTTACCATTTCTTGTTGCTTTTTTAGTGTCCGTTTGATAGTTATTGGGAAAAATATGTGTGCTATTAAATTGTACTATAATTATGTATTATTTAAGCAGTAATTTATGATTTTTTTAAAAAATAATTCTTTGTTAATCATTAGTTAATGATCAAGTCAAGTTTCACATAAAAAACTCACCCCCCCATAAAAACTCGCCCCCCGAACACTTGCGTCCCACCCCATATCCAACAGTCAATTACTGTTGAGTTTTCCTCCTCGTTATTACCTTTACATGTGAAGTAGATATTCCAGTATTATGTTTAGCGAGATTCGAAGCATGCATTTAGCTGAAATACAGTGACCTTCTTCCAGACATGTACACTAATTGCCCTAATAGTTTGGCCTGGAAAAGTTTGGTACTTGGTATGGAAAATCTGGAAAAGTCAAGGAATTTCGTTTTTACAAATTTGTAGACACCCTGACACTGTGGCTCATTCTTTCAGGGACAAAAGAAGCGGCTCGCGATGGCTTCGGAAGAGGAGAAGGTCTGGAAGCTACTGGAGTGCCCCGTGTGCTACGAGGTGGTCGTCCCTCCGATTTACATGTGCAAAGAGGGTCACCACATATGTAACGTGTGCAAGGAGAAGTGCTTCCACTGTCCGCAGTGCCGTGCAGAGATCACAACGACCAGGAACTACACCACAGAGTCCATCGTGAAGACAATATCCCTCCCGTGTCCCAACAGGGTGTACGGCTGCTTGCACACCACCAACCTGGAGGCGAGGCAGCAGCACAAGACCCGTTGCCCTTATAATCCATTCAAGTGCCCCATCGATGACTGCAGAGAGTCGGTAGGGAAGAGTTCGGTGGTGGAACACTTCAAGACCAAGCATTTCGCTCCTTCGATGGAGAACTTGTCCACGAGCGGGGTCGCCAAGTGGATGTGGGTGCTGAACAAGACCATCGAGCACTACCTCTGCATCTGCGAAATCTCCAACTGGGGGTCTTTCCTCTACCAGGAGAAGAAGGACCCCTCCCACCTGTCCGTCCACTGGTTACAGTACTTTGGTACCAAGGAGGAGGCCTCGTCCTTCACCTACGAGTTGTCGCTCAAGGAAAGGGCCGGGCAAAAGTTCACTTTCTCGGGAAACATGGAGTCGATCACGCTAACCTTTGATGAACTGAAGGCGACAGGGAACTATTTGGTTGTCGGAGGGAAGTTGAAACCGGAGGTCGAGAGTCGCGAATTGACAATCACGATTAAGAAAACCGATCCTAGAGTTAAATGAGTTCTGTGCAGGACAAGAATGTTGACAGAGAGTATTAATTTACTTTAAAATTCTAATTCATCGCAAGAAAACAACGATATCTTACTCGAAAACTAGTAATTGAGTAGTTCAATGTCAAACTAAAATACACGTACAAATGTACTTGCCCGTAACTGTTTTATTATTATTATGTGTGTTTTTACGTGCAGCGTTTTAAGGTTTTACATCATTTTATAATGTTGCATGAAAATAAATGTTATGAGGTTATGTACACACAACGGATGTAAATCTCAGGGAATACAGTGTATATAATTTATAAGCAAAAAACAGTGGAATGCAGTGAACATAATTTATAAGCAAAAAACAGTGGAATACAGTGTATATAATTTATAAGCAAAAGAACAGTTATCTGCGAGGAAAGAAAATTTTATTGCTTGTAATATTTTTGTCAGAGACAAAGTTCCTATGTGTTAAACAGTATTATCTCCAAAATGATTTTAATGATACACGCTAATAATTTTATGTTTTAGCAACATTGCAGCATAAGATATATGAATATATGTATAAAAATAAAGGAAGAACAAGTCCGGTAGTAATTCTTCCTTTACACTTTTAATCTAAAGTTCTGTATAAAATTGGTGCTGTGTTGAAAAGTTGTATAATGTAACTAAACACTTTCCTTAATTGCATATAATAAAAATAAAGTTTCATACATAAAATGAAATTGTTTTTGAAAATTGGATATAACAGTAGCACGTCTATCAGCATTGACATGGTCAGAAAGAACAAATTGAATTCAGTACCAACAAAGCTTAGCCAAGTTTTTGATAGTATTGTTAAGACAGGATCACTTTTGATTTTTTTAAAGTATAAATCCTTAATTGCTTCTTGTAATACCTTATCAAGTTCAATCAAAGATTATTCACTATTATTTGGCTGATATCGGGATATATTTGATTGAGCAATAATATTTGTTAATAGTAATTTATGTGGCTTGTCATTATTGACAGAAATGTCACAATTAAGACCTCTAGAAGAACATAGGACTGTATCAGACATGCTGTAAAAAATAATCATTCAACGTGTGAAACATCAATCTTAACGAAAGTTTTTCTTATTCTTTACTTTTCGTATTTAACGTAGCTTTTCTGACACTCCTAGCTAACGGCGACAACAAGGATGAATGATAAGTAAATTAAATTGATAACGGACATTCAAATAGGAATGCCCACGCCTGGATCATGACTCAAACTAGGAAATCTTTGGTGGCGAGATCGCAAGCATCACTTCGTATTCGTATAACAGTGTTATTGATAACTCAAAACTTTAACCAAATAAAAAGATTCATCGTTGTGATTAAATATACGTAAGGTGAGAGAGATATATTACAACTGCAAGTTTTAATGTTACATTATTGTGATGGTTGCAAGAATTAGACCGCGCCTCAAGTCGTTTTAGAAAAATCCTCTCCTTTCAAAAAAACACTATGAAGTTCCAAATTCTGAAACTTTACATCCGTTTTGAATTTCTTCTAGACCTTTCAAGCCAATCGTATGTTGTTTGTGTACAAATAATGTGATAGAAAATACGCTTACAGTGTCACGAAGCTATCACAGATTTTAGACGGCGAAAGCTGCACGAAAACAGTGATTCCCATTAAAAAAGAAATAAAAAAATATGCAGGGCCAGTAACTACTTAAGCGATTGGTCTTGGACCATATTACACTATACTTACACGGAAAATGCATGCTATCCCAATTTCAGTTATTCTAATTTCCAAAGTGGGGGCCACACAAGAAACAATGACGGAGCAGATGTGAACCTTTGTTCACAGTGTAGACCACATTTCCCTAGAAGGATTTCCAGAACACATGCAACTATCCAGAATTGGCAAATCACAGTGTTTTTTTTAGTTTTTGTTTTTTATACGTAACAGGAATTTTCGAAAATTACTTCGCTGGAGTAGGCCAAAGGCTTCAGTTTCGTAATTAAAATTTGTACAAATAAAATCTTGGCGTAAATAACTTGTGTATTATTGTTTTGGAGAATATTCCATGATACTTTTTACAACTCTCTCTAAAAAGAAAAAAGTAATGCATGAAATGATTTCTGGCGAATGTCCGCATAATCGGAGCTAGTGCGTGACTATCTTTTTCAGCTGAAACGCTGGCTTGTAATACGTAAAAGTTCAAAATCATGACTTACATGGTAATTAATGCAAAGTGTATAAAGCTTAAAATGATTACGTTGCTATAAATCTCTCCATGCATACAATATTATGAAGTCTGTCAAGATATTATTTCCTTTCAAATTGCAACAACACTGTTCAGTTCTTATTTAGCTAAGTGCATATGACCGTGTGGTGCAATGCTTGTTGCATGTGTTGTTTGTTTTCAGTTATTTCGAATAATTAGCCTTTTCAGTTATTTCGAATAATTAGCCTAAGTCACTATTTGACGGAAATTAAGCGCAGTTCAGTGGACGTAGGAAACAGTTTTTACGTGGTGTTATAAACTGATTTTTAAAAATATAGACATATTACGACTTAATCATATCTGATGTTACAATTGCATTATTTAAAATTACATATGTATGTATGTATGTATATGTTGTGTGTGTTAAACACACTTGCTCTTTGGATCTCTATTTAAAGAACTAGTCTATATGTGCACTTTCAGTGAGAAAAGCAGGTTATTGCAAAGACCACTCAAAGCGAAATCTGAACCACGAGAAATGTGATATGCCTCGATTTCCACGAGTAGGACACGAATATAAGAATATATATATTTTTTATACCAAGGAATTCCTTGACATGAGTCATCAACTGTTATGTAATTTTATCAACCATATATATATATATATATATATATATATATATATATATATATATATACACACACACACACAGTAAAACCTGTCTATCCCGGAACATGATGGTTCCGAGCAAAATTTTCCGTCCTAACAGTTTTCCTTCTTATACAGGGTTGACTTTAAATACAGTATAGAGCGCTGCAGGAAATAATGGAAAGACAGATTTACATTTCGCATTACTTATAATGTAGAGTAGTAATGCATGTACGTACATGAATAAAAATGCCTAACAGTCGCAATAAGCATAGCAGATATTTTAATTATGTAACTACACAACATGTTGGTACACTTTTTACAGTATTGTAAGAACGTACAGTACGTACTTATATATCTTTTCGAACCTGGGACCCCTGTCGTCGTAGCGCGATGTGCATAGAGGGAAAGATAAAGATTGAAAGATGGAATAAGAGAGGTGAAGAAAGATTGAGATAAAAGTGAAGAAAAATAGAGAGATAACAAGAAAAATAGAAAGATGACGAAAGAACAGAGGAGAAATAGACAAAGAAAGTTGGAGAAAGAGGGTAAGAGATGAAAGAAAGAAACGGAATCGTAACACCTATGAGTATTGTAGCGCATTCTTTCATATCGACAATGTTAACGATAAGCGAGTGGCAATAGAGACGTGTTCCACTTACAGATTTGCATTGTTTTCTTGCGAGCGAAAAAATAAAGGAAGAAATTTCCGTCTTACTGAGAATAAAAACATCTCGTTGGTCTTTAAATGGTGTTCCGTTTCGGCCTTAATCAGGTCATTTTCAGGTATAAAATCGGTTCGTTCTGAGGACTTTTTTTTCCGTATTTACAGGTTTCCTTCTTATAGAGGTTCCGGGATAAACAGTTTTTACTGTATAAACATGCCGCTAGTGGCCATTGTCCTGCTGAGGAATATATATAAGCGCACATAAAGGGGTTAAAAGAACCCCTCGCTTTGGGATTTTTTTTTATATGAAGCAAATAGGTCAATATAATTATTTCGCTCCGTTTTCATACTACCTAATTGCCAATACAGAAATTATGTTTCAGCAGCTGATCTCCCTCCAACATCGCCATTAAAAACTTTCTAGATTAGCCTGATCAACAGCTTGGTACTTTGAAAAACATAACAGGGTGATCGATTCGATAGTAGTCTATTTGGAGGACAAAATTTTTCCAGGTGGGTACCAATGCATCGACATTCTCAGACTGATTCTGAAAAAAAAACAGAAAATCACGTTCAACCTTTCTTTCAATTTTGGAACGTGGCTATTGGAATTTAATTGGGTAACACTAACATTGGTAACAATTCTCGCCTTCAACGTTTTAACATCTGGAATTGGTGAACTGTACACTGTGTCCTTAGTAAATTTCTATATAAAAAAAGTAGGGCTGAGCAGATACCGTTGCCGATACTCTTATCGATTCCCACCAATAGCGATACTTGAAAATTGCAATAATTAAAATTTGTTCAAAATATTGATCAATATTGGTGTGTAAATATTCTTATTGAATTATATGCACCAATTTACCAATAAATTTGCTTTAGAATATATTAAAATAGATGTTATGTAGTCAGAAAATGCAGTTTTTCGTGCAAAACGTGTGCAAAATAAAAATAAAGTTTGAATTTTGCATAATTTCCAGGATAATTAGACTCCGCGAAAGACCAAAATGCCGGAAAAGTATCGGCTGGAATCGGTAGATGAATTCAAGCCGATACCAATACATCGGCTCAGCCCTAGAAAAAAGTCTAGAAGTGTAATATGCGGGAGAACGTTAAGGCCATGATATTGGACCATCCTTCCCAAACCCAGCGGTTTGGAAGCATTTTACTCAAGTACCGACGAATACCTAAAGCTCGATGTGAAGATGATGTCTAATACATGGCCAGAACTTGAGTATCTTTTAGACATTCTCCATGCCACCAACAATAAAATAACATAAAGAGCAATAAGTCAATAAAGAAGCCCTATATAAAAAGTACCATTACGATTCTTTTCTTTCAGATCGCCACTGAGGAGACCTGGAGGCTATGGAACAGAATGAGAAACTCTGGAGACAACTGGAATGCCCAGTATGCTACGAACTGGTGTCGTCCCCAATCCAGATATGCCAAAACGGCCACCACGTGTGCAAGAACTGCAGGGAAAGATGCGCCTACTGCCCTCAGTGCCGGACGGACTTCTTGAACGCCAGAGTCCAGATACTGGACTCCCTGTACAACTACGTACCTTTACCATGTCCGAACAGGGACCACGGGTGCAGGGAGACCTTCAAGATCGCCGATCGGCAGAACCACAAGGCCTTCTGCCCTTACAACCCCTTCAAGTGTCCTCTGGACGACTGCGAGGAGGTCGTCGGGAAGATTTCCGTCACCGACCATCTGCAGGCCAGGCATCCGTCCATAAGGATCATCGAGCTCCTGTCCCATCAGGCAGTCGCGCAGTGCAGTGGGACCATCTCGGACATGCACGAGAGCATTCTGTCCATCCGAAAGATCCCAGACTGGGGACTCTTCTTCTACCAGCGAAAGCGGGACGCCTCCAACTTCTTGATCGTGTGCATCCAGTACTTCGGTACCAAAGAAGAGGCTTCGATGTACGAATACGACCTCGTGCTAACTCAGGATAGGGGTCAGAAGTTTACCTTTTCTGGTCCTGTGGAATCCATCGCACTAACGTACGAAGAACTGAGAAACTCGGGGAACTACTTGGTTGTAGGGGTGAACCAAAACGGAGAGAACCCGGATGTGACATACTCCCTTACAATTACGATACGCAAGGTGAACTCTTATGCTTAGCTCAACATTCCGAATTCAATGGTTCTGATTTGTGGCTATTTATACTATTTTTAGGGGCTTATAGTTACCAATCTTATCAATGTTTAATGACATTATAGGTATACAAATTTGCACAAATTATAAGAGGCATGGCAGCAAAATGTTAAGTGAACAAACGCTAACTCAATACATCAGCTACCACACAAAGGTTAGTAATATGCAATAAATTTAAAAGTTATATTTGTTTTTAATAAAATATCACATATTTTTATGATTGTAGGTGATTTTTAACACTTATGGTGCGTTTGTTTTAAGAAAGAACCATAGCATTCAAATTTCCAAAGATGTTCAATATTTGTGCTGGGGTTTTTAATTTCCATATTGGCGGATTTCTGTAAATGATTTGTCATGGCTGTGGAGAGCACTTGTCTCTGTTATTTTTTGTGAAATATTTATTCGGAGATTACTAATATATATTACTGTCGCACTGGTAAAATGATCAGGGTGCCATGTGTTCACTACTGAATTAACGTAGGTGGTGCTAATAGAAAGTCATGTTCTAGATTCCTTGTCAGTTCTGGACTCGTCGATATTTTTTGTCAAACTATTTTCTGATTGTTTCAATTGTATTTATTGTATGTTTTAATTGCAAAATTCGTTTATTTTGTAACGAAATGTTTTGTATTTTTTTCAATAAAACTACTGCACAGAAGTATTTGGAATTGAGAGTTCATATGACTTAAGTGATGATGGCGTAGATTGAATTTGAACTTAATGAGGCTCCGATTTCTTTAGCTACATTTGAGAAGTAAATGCACTTTTTTGAAAACAATCTCTTTTCCCGATGTAGACTAACTGGACAGAAGAAATTGTCCGCCTGGGTCAGAAATTTCCCTTCGGATTTAAACCTGTAGAAATCGCTAGTTTAAAGCAACTGCACGATGCTGTGGACAACACGAACAATCAGGCTGTGAACCAAGGTGAGTGTAAACCGGTATAGTTCCACCATAACTTTTTAGCAGTGTCGTACAGTATGATTTGTTGGGGATTATGAAGTATGGTCTGTATTTTGTCTCCTTTAGCTGGATTATCTGCGCCTTTTTTTTAAAAAAAAAAAAGATAAAAGAAAAATCCAGGCCTAATGACAATTACCACACCCAAACAACAGGCCTGGAAACGCCACTGGTTTGTAGAAACTACAGAGCAACTATATTTACAGAAAATAAAAGAAACAATGTGTGGCAAATTCACAATCCTAAGATAGGTTAATGGGGAATTGACCAACAGTTTCAAATGGAATATGAACCAATTCCAGGCCTGTCGGAATTCGAACGCGGGTCCTATTGATTGTAGAGCGATAACATCGAGACCGAATTCATACGGATATTCAGTCTACCTTCGAGTAGTTCTCAGATTTTCTTTCGTTAGTTTTCTTGCTGGTTATACTCCCATCTATAAATACTAAAAATTTGTATACTTGTGTATGTATAAATTGGCTTGCTTTTTCAAAATAATTTTTAAAAATACATTGTTGGATAAAAATGCAATTTTGAGCTACTTTTTCACTTGTGAGAAATATTTTTATCAGTTCGTTAAAGCCACTTTATACACTGATAAGCAATTAGCGACTGGACCTAAGTTTAAAGTAAGATCCGAACCACTATGTGCCTCCACTGGGTACCGAACCCCGGACTCCTTGTATACAAGCCGCCGACGTTACCAAGACGTCATCAAGGATGTCCTATGTTATCAGTACATGTAATTACCTATACAATGTGTTTACTTCATAATGCATCACTGTAATAATTTCGATCTTCTCCAGCTACAATGGCACCTCTTAGCATCGCGTGGGGTCACTTACTGCAGTTGTCTACGGTTGAGCTAAGATGGACGTACGAAGAAGAAGGAGCACAAGAAGCTGTGCAACATGCAGCCGTAGAACTGTCCAGGCGAAAAGTGCGGCGTGTCTGTAAGTGGTCACTCTGCACAAGTGGAAGTTCGTCAATGTCACACTCACAGAGAAGTGAAAAATGGTGAATACGAGGACTTGCTGACGACCTTCATCCCGTCACCAGAGGAGGAAAGCTACAAATGCATCATACATCCTCGAGATGGAGCAGTTAGGAATGTTTCTCCTTGTCGTTTCCATCGGAACCAACAAGACCGTCACTTGGGTGATGTAAACCACACCTTTGAGGAGTCAGTCGAAAAACAACGAGGATGAGATGGAATTCTGCAGGTTAGAGGAACACCGCAAGATGCTGGATACTTTTCCTTCCTGCAATCGACAGTCGACCCTGTGATCGAGCAGGAATCATGTCTCCAGACCATGACGCTGTTACTGCGAGCAACTCCCGCCACGGACGAGGACGGGGGATGAAAAGTACCTGAAAATTACGAAAGTCGCCTGATACCCTCCCCGCGGATGAACATTTCAGTGAGAAATTACAGTCAATTATTGGCAAATGCAAAATTTTGTTCAGGATAAGAGTGGTAATCAATTTTCTTGTTTAGGAAAAATATTGAAAAGAATGTTTAGATTGCAATTCCATTTTAAAAGTAACCCTACAAATGTGATCTACATAGTCAAGTTGAGTTAAAATTTGATACTCGGTTGAGGCACATGGCACAGTGCTTCGAATACCACTTTAAACTGTAGGTCTAGTCCCGATTAGCCTTTCTGTGCATACATTGGACTTAAAACAACAATGGTAACACTGTTAAGCCTTGTTTCTATGTTAATAAAACATTAGAATGCTGACCAAGGCAAACTTTTATAGTATAAAAAATATACATAAAAACGTAACGTTTCCACCCTCTAACAGAGTCTTCTTCAGAAGAATATTCACAATAAATTGATGAAAGATACAGCAATCATCTTATTCGAGGGTTATTCGGAAAGCAACCACCGCCTGGTCACAAAAGAAACACCAGGAAATTGTGAGAGTCCCCATCATATACAACTGAAAGAGACAACTCAAACTTCCACACAAGCACACAAGTATCTTAGAGTTGTCTCTTTCAGTTGCATATGATTGGGGCTCTCACAGTTTCCTGGTGTTTCTTTTGTGCCCAGGCGGAAGTTGCTTTCCGAATAACCCTCGTATAAGATGATTGTTGTATCTTCCATCAATTTATTGTGAATATTCTTCTGAAGAAGACCCTGTTGGAGGGTGGAAACGTTACGTTTTTATGTATATTTTTTATACTATAAAAGTTTGCCTTGATCAGCAGTTTAATGTTTTATTAAAGCAACAATTCAATCAATCGAGTTAAAATTCACTTGTATTGCATGTATCAATGCAACTGTATAATAAAAACTAAACCAAACCATTAATGATTTTTCAAAAATTCGTGTGGCTGTATGCTGCTTAAGATCTACTGTGTCAGTTACTACATAACAATTAAGTCAGTTAAATGTATGGTTACAATGTTTAGAGATGATAATAGGAATAGCATATTTTGAAAAACAGATTCCAAAGTTCAATATTGGGAACTAATTAAGTAAACAGTAATATAAATTGGTGTCACTATATTAGGTCCTAGAATGAAATTAATATGCTGATCTGAATATTAAACATCATACTGTGATTGCTCAATGTACAATCTTTAAAAACTATGCCTAAATATCGACAAGAAACTAACCATATCTTGCAATTGGGGAATTTGTACATCTAATGTATATAATATAGCGAAAAGATTAGGAAAAAGCAGTGTTATATTATCAACAACTAAGAAAAATAAAAACTTTATTGGAACTTTTGACAACAGTTTGTTGTTCGTACAAATCACAAACCGTGAATTACATAATAACATGAATTCATAACAAATTATAAGCCTTAATTCAAGTACAGTATATTTTACATTGTAAATGTGGTTTTTGTTGCACCAAATATGGTAAGTTACATTTTGCAGTATACACATAATCGAAAATTGTCATTTAGCGTAAAATAATAGGTTATACGTATGTACAAAAAAAGACAGGTCTAAGATCTCTAATAATCCTGTGTTTAACCTAATAATTAATATAGCTACAAGGTCTAGATTTATAGTGAAAAACACAAACTAAAGCTGGCCAAATCGAGCTTTACTCCAACCTTGGAATTATTTCTTGGTAATATTTGGCGTATTATCGTGTAAATCGAACACAAAAAGTTACCTTAAAAATAAATTTGCACATATATCAATACACCAAAAATTTTAATAAAATAAAATTGACTCGATGTAATATAACTAGAACGAATTTACACATTATGAGCTAATGCAGATGGAATAATTAATGATAATGCAAAATTACCAAGTTTGAGCTAGGAAGTTTAACCTTGCTTTGCTGCACGGATTGCAGAAAATGTTCACAGTAATCAGACATTTACTCATGAATACCTTGGGCTCTGTAGGGTGATGAATGCTTGTTGACTCATAATGATTGACTTCGACTTTTGACCACTGTTTTACTTTTACTCCGCCGTTTCAAAGATTCCAATAGGATATTGCCAGTTTCTCATTCTCTGCACATTACAGATCTCAATTCTTTCTTCTTAATCTGGACACAGTGGACTATTCCTTTTAGACGATACCCTCTCGAAACAAATAAATATATATTTATACCGTTGACTATACAAACAGAATAACATGTCAATTGACACAAACATGTTGACTGCAGTAACATGTTAAACTGCATAAGCTGCCAATGGTGAATTTTTTTGTGCATCTAAATACACACAGGACCTCATAAACGGGTACTTTTTTAGCTCCTTTTCCATTAGATGTACCAAAAAAAAGAATACATTGAGATAATTTCGAGGAAATTAAAATGACACGTTTGACTATGTCAATGGATTCACCAAATGTGAATCAACATTGATTTGATACACTTCGAATTCTGTTTATATAAGTTAACATTAAACTCCTGAAGACGAAGACAGAACAAGTCTCCGAAACTTCTGAGTAAAAGCAAAACAGTTGTCAAATATGCAACTTAATCAGTACGAATACCACTGGCATTTTTATTATCTGGCAACAGTTTCGCAGGCATATCTTTCTATATCATGGCTTGCAGAAAATTATAGACTATTTGTTCTTACTTATGATCAATCCCAGTTCAAACGTATCGTCGTCTTTGTTCGATGGCAGAGACCTCTGAAGGAAGTTCTTCTTGGTCAGCAAACACTCGCCGTTGGAGACGATGTCCTCGCTGGAAGAATGGAGAGAGGACACTGAACCATTGAAGAGAATCATCCTCGGCACATTGGCTGCCGATATCCTCATCTCGTACCGAAACGTTTCGGCACGTTTCTGAGGAGCTACCATCTGAAGAATCCAACCGATGGTTCCATCGTTAACGGAGATGGTGAGTAAGAACACTCCCCACTTCCGAATATCCAGCACGAACAGTATGTGCTTGTCTTGCTCGGTCGTCAAGCACGAGGTCCACAGGAAGAAGTTGTGCTTGTACTTGCCCTTCTTGACTTTGCCTATTCCTGGGAAGGTCCTGTGCTGTTTCGAGAAGTGATTCAGAGCGTCCTTTGACTTCAAACTCGCATCGCAACCTTCTGGACACGGGTATGGCTTGAACTCGCAGGTCGGTTCGTGAGCATGAATTTTGCTCTGGAATCCTGTGAAGGTACAACCGTCGACCCTGTGCTTGCAAGGTAAAGGAAGCGTCTTGATCATGGCTTCCACGGAGTAGTTCCTCGTCTCAACGTACGTGGATTTGCATGTGGGGCAGTGCTGCACTTGTGGTTTGCAGTCCTTGCATATGTTGTGACCTCTCTGGCACTGCATGATCGGTGGCGATGGCATGTCGAAACAGATCGGACACTGAAGGGATTCCCAGAGATCTTGCACCTTCCCCTCGTCAACCTTGAGAGGTTCCTTCGCCTGCAAATAACATATCTGCATGTTAGAAGCGGAGTGCACACATGTCATGCGAAGAATGGAAGGCACACATGCACGAAGCAAGTTACATCAACTTTGAGCTGCTATTATAAAGCCAAATTTAAGTTCACTTATTACATCACCCTGCATGGATTTGGAACACTCGCAGATGACTGTTGTCTCTGAATAATTTCAGCATGCTGATTCCAAAAATGAAATCCATTTTTACCCATCACGTCGTTTTTTTTTCTTCAGAAAATAGCAATATATTAACTGCCTTAATTTCACAATAACATTTGTAGTTCCATCATTTTCCCAATAGATGGCTCTGTTTAGATGGTGGTAAAATGTTGGTTTTCTACAATACAAATCCTTCAATTTTGAAATATAAATGCACATAGAATAGTAAGCATTTAATCCACCTTCTATTTCACAAGACACATTGACATGAAAATTGTAAACTTTGATTACGTAAGTGCCATTTTCGAAATCGCTCATAAAAATTTCCTTCACAAAATGTCCAAAATTCAATGTTAATGTAGTGGGTTGATTGAACTTAATGACGTGGAAAAAATCTTTATCCAAGGAAAAATTATGACGTGATGGAAAGAAATTTATGTCATATCCGTCATCAGCATTCAAAATACTTCCAGAATCACATATTGGTTTGTAAACATTCGAAATTTCCTTTGTTTAAATTTATTTTATTGCGTTCTGTAATAGGCGTAATGGAATGTTGAATATGATAATTTTAATTGTGAAATTGTGAAAAATCCTGACGTGATGGGGGAAAATAGATACCATGTGCGTGATCAGCATTCAAAATACTTACAGAATCACCTATTAGTTTGTACAAATACGACATTTCACTGGCTTAATGTATTTTGTTGCGTTGTGTAATAGGTAGGTGTGATGGAATTGCGAATATGAGAATTTTGATTGTGTCATTGTGAAAAATCCTAACGTGAATGGGAAAAATGGATGTCATTTCCGTGATCAGCACTCAAAATACATTCAGAATCACTTACTGATTTGGAATGAACCGACATTTTCCTTGCATAACTTTCTTTTGATGCGTTAGGTAATAGATGTAATGTAATGGCGATTGGCGAATATGAGAATTTTGATTGTGAAAAATCTTGACGTGATGGAAAAAAATGGATATCATTTCCGTGAACAGCACCAAAAAAAAAAGAAATCCAGAATTACGTATTGATTTGAAATCGTCCGAATTTTTCTCCCAAAATGCAGGATGATGTTATCTTTCGGACGTACGCGAAGTTCAGTTATTACCTTTCGGACCATACACGATAAAATCAATCTGTAATAGGAGTGTCCTATGTTGTACAGTCATTGTCAAAAGTGCGTTCCACATACAAGGTAGAATATAAACCCAAGATAGCTGGATGCTGGATATTTCACGAATGAGGTTAAATGAGTCCGTTGGAGGCGCATATTTTGAAGAATAAATGTTACAATTTTGAACAATTTTATACAACTAATCCCTACATTAGCATTAGATTACTTTGAATTACTTTTTGTGCAAATTCTGAGTGTCTTTAACCACATTGCACAAAAATTCTATAACACAAAAGTATCAAATGGGCCAACTTTAATAAATTGGCCTTCCTGCAAATAGACATGAAATTCATTCCCCTCCTGCTGATTTTATTTTGAGTTTTTTTGTTGTTGTTGTTTTATGTCTACTTTATGCACAGACATGCTAATCGAAACTGAAGCTACAGTTTAAAGTAGGATCCGAACCACAATGTTTCTCCAGCGGGTATCGAACCCGGGGCCTTTTGGTTACAAGGCGACGAAGTTACTCGTTGGTTTCTTATTTTGTGCATAGACACCATGTATTAGGAATGAATGCGATCATTACTACTAGAAATTCATTCTCAACAATTCTGTTGTTGCATGCGATTCTTATTGGAACTGGCAAGTCATTTATGTTTAACGTAATTAATCATGACGTTACTATTTTGGTGTAAAAAAACAACAATGATGTATTTCAAATTTGAAATGGATACCCATTCCACTCAAATGACTACCGAATTCAATATTTTTTATGATTTGATTGAGAGTTCCGAATAAAATAAATTTTATAGGATGTTTGCCTTGATATTTTAATCCACAGTAATCCATGTCACTCTTAATAAGCAGATCAACCAACATTTAACTCTACTGACAGTCACTTATTTTTTTAAAAAACTTATGGCCTTCTTCCTACATTGTTTTTTGAACATCGAATTGTTAATGGTTAAAATTATTTAGATTCCTGAAGAAACACATTTACAATCTGTAAGTGACGCAGAATAATTATCATTCTGCTCTCAGTGTTAGCTATTTCTGAATTAAAATTTCTAACAGAAAGCACTGCAGTGGCGTCGATTGGGAGGGCTTGGGAGGGACAGTACCCCTCACTTTTTGCCATTTTTTTTGCATCCGTACTATGACTCAATGTTTAGCCTTGTCAGTAAACTGGCTTTGCTCCCCCCTCCAGTTTTGGCACCCAATCGTCGCTACTTGTAATAGTTTTTGTGTCTTGAAATCTTGCTCACCATTTTCACCAGACATACATTTGGATTTCTTTCTGTGGGCATACTAAGACTATATAGCTTATTTTTAACGTTAGGGCCGAAAAAAGTAAATTATTAACGTGTATATTGAAAAATAGCTGCTAAATTTATGGAAACAAATTCCGAATGATAATGGCCATTAACAATACAAACAAAGGGGGGGGGGGAACTACAAACATCATTAAAAAAAACTCAAATACAGTAACAGACGAACCCTCAAAGTTACCTAGCTTCTACGAATAAGGCTTACATTTACGGAAGTTATTGTGGTCAAAATTGTTGACTTGCCCCATTTTCCTTTCCCCCATTTTCTTCCAAGATAATGAAACGTATTTCAAAATTTTATTTAATTTATTATTTTATTTATTACTAAATTGTAGCTCGCAGAATGTAGATGTCCCACTTTTCTGTAAATTTAGTTTCTTGAACTGCACAAACATGGTGTAGACCAGTGTGGTTCTCGAAACTCAGGTCGCAATTTTACGATATTTTTTTCTTAATGTCTATGTACCGATCCCAACAAATTTTCGTGGTTAGCACATCGCGCTGCAACGCTAGGTGTCCCGGGTTCGAATCCCCCTCGGGCTTGGTTGTTTGTAAATGTCCATTCATCAATTTCATCATTTCATCCCTCATCCCCATCTTCGCAAATTAGCCAAGAGACACAAAACGCGAAGTAACTAAAATAAACTAAATCAATCAAACTTTTAGACTTTATTAAAACTTTAAATTAAATATTAATAAATAAACTGTGTAGCTCAGACCAAACGTTTAAATGCATCATCTAAAAAGATGCAGGAAGGTGCATCAAGAACATCAACTGATGCATTGAAGTGCATCTCGACTGATAGAAATCCTCACTTGAATCAAATGATGCACTTCGGTGTTTCTTTCACGACATACAAAAATGCACCCAAATGCATCAAATGTGAATCTGATTCTTTTAAGAAGCCATAACACACACTTTAGTGCATCAATCGATGCATTCTGGTGCATCAATCGATATGATGCACTTAGTTTTCTCTGTGAATAATAAATGGACGAATTTCAGGAGAACTTACCGCGGCCTTGTATAACAAATTGATGCCAGGTCCGGGTATAGGGCCGTTCAGCCTTGGTGTGCACAGATAATTGAAAATAACTGGTGTACTTTCAAACTCGCCACCGAAGTATCCGGGTTCAAGTCTAGGCATGGGCATTGGTGTGCTTTGTGACTGTCCCTTCATACTTATATCACATCATCACTCATTCACATCGTCGCGATTAGCCAAGAGGAAACAACAGCGACGGTAAATAACACATCAGATGATGCAATCCTAGAACTAAAATGAATTTCAGAATCTACCGCATATAGGGTAGTCCAAAACATGTTGACTCTGCCTCTTTGTTAAGTCCGCAAGGTGCTTTTCAAAATATAAGAACATCTTTTACTTACATTAATTATTTCAAAATTAAGAATTTTTGCCAGAGCACTAATAACAATTTTCCTCACCGAAAACATAATTTCCGTAAATGAGATAAGAGCGGAAAGAGGGGGGTGACCCACACGTTTTATTTCACCTTCTTGTAGCAAATTTTGTGCTCTTTCCAAAGGATTTTGCTCAAGTTTGTAAAACTTGAGTCGAAAAAAAAGTCGAAAATACTCTTTCAACCTTTAACACAAATTGCAAGGATTTGAAGACATTTAATTATATTTTACATGTGACATTTGGAATCTTCAAGTAGGGAATAAGTATGTTGAATTTCGATAGTAATGCTAATAATTGTGAAACTTGGTCCATTACATTAAAAGAGGAACATAAATTAAGATTACGAAAATAAAATCCCTCCAAAAATATTTGGACCTAATGGGGATAAGTGATGAAGGTTACATAATTTAGAACTGCATAATATGTATTCGTGTCCGGATATTATTAGAATAATTAAATCAAGAAGACTTAGACGAGCAGACCATGTGGCAGAGGAAAGAAGAGTTTACAGAATTCTTGTTGGGAAATCTGATGGTAATACACCTGTAGGAAGGCCAAGACAAAGATTGAGGGATAAGGTTGAGATTGATCGAAAGGAAATCGGTAAGCATGGAAAAGATTAGATCGATCTAGCCCAGGATAGGGACAAATGGAAGGCTTGTGTTGCTGCAGCCATGAACCTTCGGGTTTAAGAATGCTAATTTTTCACGTTCGTGAGTAAATTCAGGCAGAACCGATATATACTTCCGGACAATCTAAAGAAACTCGTACCTTATCTGCCATACAATCATGACGAGGCTTGCAGCCACCACGATGTTGCCAATTCCTGTAAGGCCAACTACATGAACAGATTGTGGAAAAAAGTTCAATTTCGTCCTTGCATATACCGTATGAATGGGTTGTCTGGGGAGAGAGTCAGGCTCAAGAAGTTTGCAGTCTGCAACACTGAGTAGTTTTTGTTGTATAACCATTGATGCAAGTCTACAAGAGATCCCAATTTAGTCGGGACAGTCCATTCTTTTTCATCTCTGTCCTGACACTTTTTCAAACTGCAGTCGTTTTGCGAAAACGTTTCGTTTCTTTTGGTTAACTTACATTTAGACATGTTCCTCGTTTTAATAATCATTGCTAATACGTATATTTTAATTTATAAATATGTTATTTTCTAACCATACAATTATCATGGCTGTTGAATGGCGCTGGTGTAAGAATTATTTATTTAAAGAAAAATGAAAACAATGCTAATTTGCAAAACACAGTACAATCCGAATACTTCTGACTTCTGAGAATTGAATGTAACCAGTAAGCACCAAGCTGTATGCCATGTGACAACCTTTGTCTGTGAGCGACCGTGTTGCTGATTGTCGGATAGTGGGGTCTATCAGTGAGTTGATTTTCCCCCGTAATTTTGGACTATAATATTGAAACTCTGCAATTGTATAGCCAATAGCTAAGATAATAGTAGACAAATTGTTCTTCTGGTCGTATTTTCATTCTGATTTTACTCAACATCTTGGAGAGATGCAATTCTGTTGATCTGAAGCTGACGTTAACATCTGCTTCGTGCTTTTCCATATCAACACATTATCATCACACTATGGAAAACATACTGAATGAAAATAGTAATGCACATATTACTTTTGCCGTTGGGTGTACACTAAGCACTAGCTGCAATACTACCACAACATTGGTGGTCACATCTAATACTTCAACACATTTCGCCAACCACCATGACAGAGTGGTTATCACAGCGAGCTAAGACGCCATGGATTCCGGGTTCGAATCGCGGGCTGGGTATGGGTGTTCTTTGTAAGTGTTCCTTTATCAATTGCATCATATCATTACTCATCCTCATCTTCGCGATTAGCCAAAAGTGTCAGAAAATCGACGTAAAAGAACCTAACTCAATCAATCCAAAACATTTGCCATCTTCCCTTTGATCCACATTTTCGGTAGCTTCCCCCCCTAAAAAATCCTGGGTACGGGCCTGCTGTAGGAAGGAAGGAAACAACGCAAGCATTAAAATGCCTTGCACTTGCTTCGTGGCAGTTGGAGGTGCTGTATTGTTAACTTGTTCAAATCGGGAGTGCAAGGTGAAGAGAAAGAAGAAAATACAAGACAAAGTGCATTTTATTCAACATAAAATTAAATGGGTAAAAATGTCCAAGTAAATTATTGTTATTTTTTGCAAGAATGCTCCATATGATAAATACGACGATAATTTTTACTTTTTTAGGGCTCCTTTAGGATTAAGGTCTGTATGACACGCCCCTGATTTGACGAATTTATTCAAATTATATCGTTTAACTAGAATTTAAAACCAGATAAGAACCGAATGTTTAAATTTTATTACCCACAAAAATTAGCCTTTACCATATTTTTTTCTCAATTCTATTCATTACATTTTTCTCATCAACCACTTGGGACGCGATCGCCCACCCCTTGCCACGCCCTGTCCAGAAGTATATGTTTAATTCCCGAAATTCAAAGTATTCCCGGTCAGTAGAAAACCTGTGTAGACAAGCATGTATACTTCTGACGGACGAGAGTGTAAATTTAGGTGGAAAGACAATGATCTGTAAACTCCACTGTTGCAAGTTGAGACAAATCGAAATATTCCCGGAAGCACGCAGTGGAAGTACAGCTGTCCTGTGATGGTATTTGATGAGTACACAACAACGACGCCTCTCGCTCCGACTCCTTCCTACATAGGAATTCAGCTGACACAGGAATTCAGTCGTAAAAGATAATGTGCACAACACGTTGGCATTTTAACAGATAATAAAACTGCCAGCTTGAATCAACAAGCGCAGGAGATGAAGCAAAGGCAAGTTTGCAAGGGTGGACAGCCCCGTCAAGTTTGAACCGGAATCATAATTATTTCATACAGGTTTTGCACCTTTGGTGCCACAAAGAAAAAGTTTTGCACTCGTCCCAAATTACGGTAAAAAAAAAGAAGTGCTCCCCTGTGCTTAGCACAACGCCATTAAGGCCTATAGGGGTGTGGGGGTAACGCCCCATACTTTCTTGATCCGGTCGTGAGTGGGGGTGATGTGATCAGCATCACGCCCCTGACCGCCTTTACCCCCAGGGTTTCCCCCAGGTACCCATGTTATTCGACGCTGGGTGGGCGCCGGGGCCGCTTCCAACGTTAGAAAGGTTCCCGGATTTGAACCGGCCGGGGATCGAACCCGGGACCTTTAGCATAAATCGCGATTCAAAATTCGGGTTCCAAGCTGAAACATGAATTTGAAATCGTGATTTACCGTAATTTGGTAGAAGTGCAAAAGGTTTTCTTTTGTGGAACAAAAGGGTGCAAAACTATGAGCTACTTAAAGACCTTAAATTCAAAAGTCGGTCACATCATTAACTTGGAACCCAATCTGAATGGTGTTTTACCGTAATTTGGGAGGGGTGCAAACATTTTCTTTGTAGAATAAAAAGGTGCAATGCAAAGATTTCTGACTATGAAATAGTTGCTTGTCACAAAAGTCAGGTTCCTACCTTACGGGTCCTGGAATCCAGGGGCACCCAGATAGATTTCAAGAATAACTTCAGATTTTAAAGGTTTCGTAAATTTCAAAACGCCAATTACCAGGTATCTTGCAGTTGTCGCTTCCTTACAATACGTAAATACAATTCCTACTTTTTCTTGCCTTCACTCTTTTATTTGTAACTCTTAAGATTTTATTTTCCTGCACCTTCTTTCTAGATTTCCATCGTCTTTCCTCACTGTTAGCAGGGGCGGTCCGTGATTTTTATACTAAGGGAAGCACATGTCATAAGAAATTTTTAAAAATATAATAATAATTCAGTGATTCGGCGCTCTCACTAATCCGGAATCTATGCAATCAACACACGTAACTTGAACATAAAAAAAAAAAAAAAAATGTCAGACTGCTATCCTTCAAATTAAACAAGTGTTTGCACTCACATAGAAATAATAAGCCACACCGAGTTCACTTCTGAGACGAGTGAATCAAAATATTACCAATAGCTTAATTTCAAAGAATTCCAGGAATTTGTTTTTCATGTTTCATGTTTTGATCAATTAATTATAAAAACTAACTTCTTCATTGTCTCAAACCACACTTCACAAGTTGATTGTACATATTGTCAAATTAAATTGTATGATGATGTCCATAATATCCAACAAACGAGATTATGTGAAGTCAATTGCAAAAGCTCTTGATATCCTGGAAAAAGACAAATAATTTCGACAGTTTATACAATTAATTGATCTCGTATGGCTTCTTTTCAATAAAGGACGCATAAATTTCAGTGAAAAAGTACTCAAGTACTGTAATTTGCTGCAACTTTTTGAAAAGCTCCAAATTACGTTACATAAGAATTTCTCAAGATACAAGTTGTACACCTTTCATGCTAACAAATTGTGAAGAACACCTTTAAGCCGTTTAAGGAAAATAAAACTTACCGTTAACGATGCCAAGGATCCTTTTGCGTTGCCACAAGTATCAAATAGAGAATTCCTGATGCCCATGATTCAATCTGTAGTAGCAGCCTTGAAACCTTGAACAGTAATACCTGCACGAAGGGAAAATATGTGAACAAACTACATAGATTACATTTCCTTACATCAATGCATTATACATTTCATAAATCAATAAACGACAATTTCTCAGGCCAGACAAGGTAAAAATGTGCATGTGAATTCCAACTGAATATACACAAAGTGAGTTGTAAATTAGCCGCAGTGCAGTTACTTTCATTGAGATTATAAATTCTTAGTAGCACAGCAATCTAGTTTGTATTTGTCCATCAAAAACTGAAATATAATATCCCCTTTACTAGCTGGTGTAGTTGTAAAATATATAGCTTGTTCGTTTATAGAATAAGACAGTACCATTACATTGCCAATTTCCATATTTGCAAATATGACAAAATCCAACTATAATTTTACAAATTTATAGGTTACTGATTAAATAAATTTGACAAAAATATACAATCCAAAACAATATTACGAGGATCTTATTTCCACGCTTAACTACGGACATTCGCCTTCCCCTACAAAGTACCTCCTCAAGGGAGGCACAGTACTTTTTTGATCCTCCAATATTCAACCATAATTAAGCAGTTTATTCATATTGATGGAGATAAATACAAAATAAACAAATCTCAAATTTGTCATAACACCAAACTGGCTAAAGAAAACTATGGAAGTTATTAATCGCACACAAGTAAATTCTTTTAAAAATATAAGCCCAATTCTAACAAAGTTAAATGTAAAAATAATATTGTTATAGTTAATATAATTAATGCACAGCAAGCCAATATTTTCATCCAGATTGTACGATTGTACAGGAAAAATTACGTTATAATTTAAAAGTTATTATTCATAATAAGTAAATAATAACAACTAAATTGTAACACCATTAAGCCTTGTTTCCATGATATGAAAAACTCAATATGCTGACCAAGGCAGAAATTTATTTTATTATAAAACATAAACTAAACGTAACGTTTCAACTTTCTAGCAAGGTCTTCTTCAGACTCTGCACCAAGTACAAAATTGTAAGTATGGAATTTGTACCATCCTTGGGCTGCTGTACGTTGAACTCCACAATACAAGGCTATGAAAGCATCTATTGGTTTTTGAGGTTTCTTGCACAAAAAGTTGATTAGAAAGCACACGAGGCAGCGATGCCAACTAGATAAATATAAGTAAACAAAGCTGATATTTAAAGCAGTTTCTTGCTTTTATACTGTTCATTTATATATTCATATATGCATTTATTAATAACAGAGCTCTTCTCTACATAATTTTGGTACCGACTTACTAAAAATAGTTTATTACGCCAACAATATTACACCAACAACGCAACCTTTCCATCTTTTCCAACACTGAATAAAATCAATTCAACAGATATAAACTTTGCCAACACTGTCCCCGAAAGTCATTAATTCAGCACACGCTGTCAAGTCTTACGTTCTTAAATAGTTTACTTCAATTCTGATTTTAAAGCTTGTATAATACATAATAAGCAATTTGCACATATTAAAGTTAAACATATAAAAGAAGATAGATGACAAAAGTTGGTTTACCGGCGGTAACATGTAGAAAACAACGCTGTGTCAAGACTATAAAAGCCTACGTCTTCCTTGTTAATTGGTATATTATGTTGCCAAATATTGTTTTTCTGAACACAAGTAGTAAAGAACCATGCATAATAAACCAGGTTTAAAGACAGTGTTACTTACATGTTTCTAGGCATCTTACAAAAAGCCTGGCAAATGCTACAGTTAAAAGCTCGAACATTCCACGATTCACTACGTGACCTTCTGCGTTAAGCAATGTGGACACCATGTTTCGTGGACACGAATAGCCATGATTCATGTCTTTTGTCTGTAACTGGGGAAGTTGTTAAGCTAGTTAAAACTGCTTCAAGTTGGCCCCGTTTCAGCATGTCTCTATTCGAAGGTCTGTGTCTAGAGGACTAAAACATTTTTATTCCATGTCCTAAGAAGGATATACAAAACACAAAAAGTGCACTTAAAGTAACTGTAAGCCGACACCGACTTGAACCGATACCTACATATCGATATTTGAACACTGGAGCAATGAAAAAATGTCCAGCTCAACTCATGGACTCCCCTCCGAGAGGTTCTGGGTTCAAATCTCGGTTCAAAAGAGATGTTCTATTGTGTTTGTAATTTCATCTAACGGGACATTCCTCGAACAGTGGTCCATATAAATAACAAAAGAATTAATCTGAAAATTATTAGTGTTTTTAATTACATTAAGGTTTAAATGTTTGTGAATGCATATAATTTGTATATTTCACCAACAAAAGTTACTAGCATTTTTAGCCTACGTACATACTTCACGGACAAATGAAGTCAAAGTTTGCTTTAAAGCGTCACACACGTAACACATTTTCGTTAATGCTCCCCATGCATTTAGTCTATGTTTTCATATTCAAGTTCTTTTTTTCATTTGTTATCAGACAACACAAAGTCTTCCTAATTCTATAAAATCAGTTCATTATGAATATCTTAATATCTCATGTCTAGACCCTTACATTTTGTGTGTGAAATGTGACACACGTAACGCTGGAATGCACCTAATCATAATTTATCCTCATTGTTGCGATGACCTGCAACAAGTAAAAAACGGGACGATACATACCAAAATTCAAAGAAAATATTTGTAAATGTTAAATATTTATTTGATTGGATTTTGTAACTTAGCATTGCTTTTCTGCCACCTTCGGCTAATCGCAGCGATAAGGACGTGTGATGATCAGACGAAATTGATGAAAGAACACTTACACTTACAAAGAGCACTCATGCTCCGACCAGGATTCGAACCCTGGACTCCTGGCGTCGCTATGCTAACCACTCCGCCAGGGAGGTCGTTTTGTATGTATTTTATTGCACCAAAAGTGCATCATTAGCAGTTTATGCACCTTACTAAGTTGCACGGTCACCGATACGACGAAGAGCCCACATTTCATTACGGGTTTGCCATTGTCAATATATCTGAATTTTGATTCAAAATATCCGTAGATGCATTTATTAATATCACAGCTCTCCTCTACGTAATTTTCATGCCGAGTTAAGAAAAATTTGCTTATTGCACCAACAACGGAACCTTTCCATCTTTCCCAACACTGAGGAAGATCAATTCATCCTTTGTCAATCTTTCCAAATTCTTTCAGGCTCCTCTCAAATCTCAACATTGTTCTTCCACTTTCGTCTTGGTCTTCCTAAAGGTCTCTTACCTCTAGGTTACCCATCACAAATGCAGAAGTGGAAATTCCTACCTGGGGGAATGCTTGTATGATTCAACATCGAGAGACAATGAAGCTGGTTGGGGGTTGCTTACACAAATTGTTCTAGCTATACTCTGTCCCGGGAATGTGTGGAGCGAGCGCAGGTAGTGACTCGAGAGGGCTCGACCAATGAACATGTGAGAGGGAACGGGATTGGGTGGAGGGGGAAAAGCAACTGCTATCTTTCCAGCAGCGTGTACTGCTTCGCTTCGCCCGCTCGCTCTCTGCAGGTATGCGCGGTTTTGCTCCAGAGATTTCCGGGATAGAGTATAGCTGGGGATTGTTTTATGCAAATTTTCTTAACTGGGAGGACAGCATCCCCGTCTAACCTTCTTCCTGGCTTCATCCAATTGTTTCGTGATTTTCGTCGCGTTTTATACGAACAAGCTCACTTTGACTTGTGTTCTTGAGTGGAAAACAACGGAAAACTTCGGGTGGAACAATCAGCCAAGGGAATTACCACCAGGAAACTAATCTGAAAGAATTTGAATACGGAGGGATCATGTACTATCGGGGAAGTGGTGCCGAGGCTAGAGTCGAGAAGACAGTCAAGTCAGTGAAAGAAACTGTAGTGTGTGTCAATATTTCTTCCATGCGTGACCTCATGCTGTAGCCTAATGATGTCTTATCGCTCTCTTTTGTTTGATGCTCTTAACAGGTGACAGTCCAAACATCGCTATCAAGTACAGTAGGTTGTTCGCTTCACCTTTACCCTTGTTAAGTATAGCACAGCGCGTGCTATTCGTTAGTTGTTTTCTCGTGACATAGAGAGAGAGAGAGAGAGGGTGGGAAAGAAAGGTAGACATAAAAAAAGGTGCGCAAGTAAGGAAGCGAGAGGGGGGAACGAAAGAGAAGAAGCACGAGAGGAAAAGAGAAGCGGAAAGAAATAAATGAAGGCATAGAGGGGGAAGGGGAGGAAAAGAAATAAAATAAGAAAAGGGCGAGGGATATTAAATACAGGAAAAGAAACGAAAAAGAAAAGGAGAGAAAAAGGACGGAAGAGAAATAAAACCACGTATGAAAGACAGTAAGAGTCCAGAAAAAAGAGGTGACGAAACCCGAAGCAAAGGAATCAAAAGAAATCAACGAAAAGAGTAAGATATGAGAAGAGGGGGCGGCGCATTGGGAGGAGGCAGTAAGGTAGCAAAAGAATACAACCGAGAAAATCAATGGGGATCAAGACACCGTGATCGACTCAGGATCTCATTCAGGGAGGTTCCGGGTTTGATTCCATAACTTCGAAAGCCCCCTTCGTCAACTGAATCAGGTAATCATTCATCCTCGTCGTTGCGATTAGATAAAAGTGGCAAAATGCGACGTTAAATGAGAAAATACCAAAATTCAAATATTTATTGTTGCAGTATTTATACCCAGCAATTGAATTAAATGATGTGTAATCCCCCCCAGGGTTTCAATCCCAGCCCAGTCTCTACATTCGTGAATTCGTTTCCAACCTCGGAAACAAATATCCATCCTTTTTTCTAATTATGTCATTAGTTATCAATAATTTCCAGTATTAAAACTTTAAGCCACAAAACTGACAATCTTTCTGAAAGGAGAATTGAAATCATGAAGTTGCAAGTCACACATATTTTTTTAAAAATTGAGTTTGACTTTTTGTTTTAAGTCCAATTTTATGCACAGAGGCTAATTTGGACTGGATCTACAGTTTAAAGTAGGATCCGAAGCACTATGTGCCTCCACCGGGTATCGAACCCGGGACCCTTGGTTACTTGGCGATGACGTTACCACTACGTTCTTTTTTATTAAATTGAAAATCATTAGGGGCTTTAAAGACATTACGGGTCTTTAATAAATACATTTTAAATAGTACGTTTTGTTCCTATTGTAATTGGAATGACAATTGGACGACTTGAACGAAGTAGATCTAGAATTTCTTCAATTCGACCACTGGTTATACATGCATAGAGATTACTACACAATATGAAAGGCAATAACACCAGTGAGTGTCTTGGATCCCACTTTAAACTCGACTCGAGGGCGAAACTCGACTCGAGGGCGAGGGCCCATAAACGTTGTTAATGAGGGTTTTTTTTGGGGGGGGTGAGTACAAGATGTATAATACACCAACATCTTTCATATAAGCAATCCCTTTTACTGAATTATCAGAGAGGGGTGGGGGCGAGTTCCTCATGCACCCCGCTAACGACGCCAGTGGTAAGGCGAACCTCGATTACATTACCTGAGCATATAATGGAATACTGTTAACAATTTTGACCTTTTCACATTGTCATAAATAACCACGTTCGTCTGTGTGTCTGTGTTAAATTATTTACTATCATAAATAATATTTACAAAACCCTATCTAACGATGTTGTGCTCTGTCCGAGTTTTATTTACTTGATTATAAAATTGGAAAATGTTTACTTTAGCCTACGGATGAAGTGTTTCGCTCCCATAAAATCCTTCCCCCTCCAAATCGGATATGGAACCTACCTTTCCTAATTTGCTAATCCGTCGTTAACTCCTTACACGTGCCACAAGCCGTAAACGACAGCACTCCTCAACTCCTTGCACAAATGCCACACTAAAACAATGATTCACGACCACTCTCTCGCTCACATCAACATGACATCGTTTGCATCGAGTTCCAGCCTGCTCCTTATCGCTTCGACAGGAAGCGTATCGTCGTCAGCAGAAGGAGATTCAAGCAAACTGCATTGCTGCGTTGCCAAATCTTAATGCGGCTTTGCACCAAGGCAATTTGAGGCAGTGGCGGTAACAGACTTTCTTCGTCAAATATTCGGGCCACATATTCAAATAAAAAGTGTGTATTTTCCTAATTCTCATAAGAAATTGTAGCAAAGATTATTAATATGAAATAAATTCAAATGTTGCATTGAAAATGTGTTCAATGATAAAATTACCAGGTGTCCTGAATTTATCCCAAATACACGCGCTTTTTAAGTGTCCATCCTTAAAAATCTATGGACGAGGAATTGTATTCTGTTTTGTTTATAGTAAAATTCCTGCTGGTAAATCCATGAAACATTTTTTATCATTTTCTAGTAGGATATTGACAAAACTGATGGCGATGCTTCTTCTTCCATGAGTCTTCCAAGGATTTGAGTTCTATGTTCAAATATCAAAAAGAAAAAAGAAACCATCTTGAACAGGTTCATAAATCTGGTAAACATTCACGTAATTATAAACCGGGCTATTGTACATTTCTTAAGGCCGTACTAAAGGCAATTTTGTGTTACTATATCGAAAACAGATGGCAGCACCGTTTGCCATGGCAACCGAGGGCCATGTTGCCAGATCTCCGCGTAAATATAACCAAGATAGATACATACAGGTTGGTCGATTAGGGTACTCGATGTGAGATGACGCCATATTGGTTAGAGGTGGTGAGGTAGTGGATTAAAAAAAATAGTAGTAAAACAGGAAAATTGATAATCATGAGATTTTAGTTATATGTCATTATTAGAGAAATAAGCAAAGATCAGTGGAAGGTAGTAATAGTCGAAATATTAATATAAAATCCGTTGTTTTATATTAAGTATTTATTGTAATATTTAGAACGCAGAGAAGAAAATACAATAATAAGTGTAGTTAATTCAAACACGAAACGGGCCAAGTGAGGACAGTGAAATAATTGAAAACATTTTGTGAATTCGTTTGAAGCAAATGCTGCGTTGACTGTACACTTCATTTTGTATGACACTACTTTCTACCTTTGATAGGAGACTTTATACTCTGTCCCGACTATCTCTGCTGCAGCAAGGCTGCACATAGAAGCAGAGAAGGGGGCAGGGGAATCGAGTGGGCAGAGCGAAGTAGTACACGATGCTGCGAAAGCTGGTAACTACAGCCGCTTTCCCCCGTTCCAGGCAATCCAGTTCCCTCTCACGTGTTCATTGGTAGAGCCGTCTCTCGTCACTATTTGCGCAGAGACTTGCTTTCCTTCGCTTGCTCCAGCGAAGTTCTTTTCTTGTGTATGGAGTGACCGTTCAAAATATTATTGGGTAGAACGCAATGCAACGCACCGTGCTTTCATTGTTGAAACGCCAGATAAAGATAAAACAGATTTTCAATTTATACCAATGAGGATTGTTGGAGATAATATAGCCTTATGTCGAAATTATTCTAATTAAAATACGCTTGGAATAGATGCATTCTGGTTCTTGGCAATAAATAAGATTGTTCTCATGGTGTCACGATTTCAATAATCACTAATTCATCCATTCTTTCAGACAAGGATATGATTCAACAAATTGTAAAAATGGAACAAATAGTAATTGTACACTTTTGTTTATATCAATTGGTACATACTTCAACTGTTCGACCCTATAAAGAGGGACACTTTATGTGAACAGGAGTGTACCGTACAACTAACTTTCAATTTAGTTACTAGTTACATGGAAAGATTACTGAGTTTCAGGTACTAATTTCCAGTGGCGTCTCGTGGCCTCAAATTTGGCCGGGGCTTATTTTTTAAAGAATTTAAAATATAATGACAATTCACATGAATTACAAAAAATAGGTATTTTTCTTCTTCTAGACTACAAAACTGGACTTATTATTTTTTTTCAAAAAGTATTTAAAAGGTAATAACAATTCATATGAATTACAAAAAAAACCAGCTATTTATCTTCCTCTAAACTACAAAATTGGACTTATTTTTTTAAAGAATTTAAAATGTAATGATCATTCACATGAATTACAAAAGAAACAGGTATTGCTGTGAAACGTACCTTTCTACGAACGTTGGTTCTCATTTAAACAAGAACTGTGCTCTCCTGTTCTTCTGCTCAGCAAATTTTGTAGTTATTTTTTCGTTGAAGCCCTCTATGTTTGCAATGTATTCTTTCTCTATTGTAAGCACTGCCAAGGCATTGAGTCTGTCTTGTCCCATTGCATTTCTTCAGCAGGTTTTAATTAGGGATGGCCAGATCCGGATCCTAAGGATCCGGATCCTAAAATTTTTCGGATCCGGAATTTTCAGATCCGGATCCGGATCCGGTACTTTTGGATCTGGAATTTTCAGATCCGGATCCGAATCCGCTACTTTCGGATCTGGATCCAGAACTTTCGGATCCGGATCCAGAATTTTAGGATCCGGATCCGGTACTTTTGGATCCGGATCCGGAATTTTCGGAGCCAGATCCGTTTTGCCATCCAACATGCGCTTCTTTGGAAAGTAAGACTGTGCTTATAACATATTGTTACCTGCTAATATACATATATATATAATATACATACATACACACATATATATATATATATAGTGTGTGTACCCGCGTGCGCGATTTGTAATTAATTAATACACTTACAAGGGAGGTCTAAATCTCCCCCTCCGATCTCCATGGAACTTGCCAGGTGTATAGAGGCCCCCCCCCCCTCAAATGTCAAGATGAGGAGAAATTGAAGTGGGGATCTGACCCCGAAACCACGTAAATATGGCATAGGAAGAAACAGGGGGCATAGGGCCTCTCTATACACCTGTCAAATTCCATAGAAATCGGAGGAGGACACAGGGGTCAGATGATCCCCACGTCAATTTGTACTCATCTTGATATTTGAGGCGGGTTTTGCCCCCTAAAACAGTTTTTTTAGCCGAAACAAAAAAAAAACACGTATTTCTTCCTTTGGGCCCCTCTATACACCTGCAAAGTTTCATTAAAATCGGAGGGGGACACAGGGGTCAGATCCTTACATCAATTTGTCCTCATCTTTTCATTTGAGGGGATTTTGCCCCCTAAAACAGTTTTTAGCTGAAACAAAAAAACACGTATTTCTTCATTTGGGTCCGTTTATACACACACCTGCCAAGTTTCATGGAAATCGGAGGGGGCACAAGGGTCAGATCCCCACTTCAATTTGTCCTCATCTTGACAATTGAGTGGGTTTTGCCCTGTAAAACAGTTTTTTAGCTGAAACAAAAAAACACGTATTTCTTCCATTGGGCCCCACTATACACCTGCCAAGTTTCATGGAAATCGGAGTGGGACACATAGGTCAAATGCACACTTAAATTTGTCCTCATATTGACATTTGAGGGGGGGTTGCCCCCTAAAACAGTTTTTTAGCAGAAACAAAAAAAACACGTATTTCTTCATTTGGGCTCGTTTATACACACACCTGCCAAGTATCATGGAAATCGGACGGGGACACATAAGTCTTATGCATACTTAAATTTGTCCTCATATTGACATTTGAGATTTGAGGGGGCGGGGGGGGGGTTGCCCGCTAAAACAGTTTTTTAGCCGAAACAAAAAAAAAACACGTATTTCTTCATTTGGGCCCGTTTATACACACACCTGCCAAATATCATGGAAATCGGAGAGGGACACAGGGGTCAGATCCTCACATCAATTTGTCCTCATCTTGACATTTGAGGGGGTTTTGCCCCCTAAAACCGTTTTTTAGCTGAAATAAAAAAAAGTATTTCTTCCATTGGGCCCCACTATAGACCTGCCAAGTTTCATGGAAATCGGAGGGACACAGGGGTCAGATCCTCACTTCAATTTGTCCTCATCTTGACATTTGAGGGGGTTTTGCCCCCTAAAACAGTTTTTTAGCTGAAACAAAAAAAAACACGTATTTCTTTCTTTGGGCCCGTTTATACACACACCTGCCAAGTATCATGAAAATCGGAGGGGGACACAGGGGTCAGATCCTCACTTCAATTTGTCCTCATCTTGACATTTGAGGGGGTTTTGCCCCTAAAACCGTTTTTTAGCTGAAACAAAAACACACGTATTTCTTCCTTTGGGTCCCACTATTCGCGTGTCAAGTTTCATGGAAATCGGAGGGGGACACTTAGATAACTTCCCTTGTTATTTGTAATTATATAACACTGCATACTATATTATAATGTTTTATTTTAATTTGTAAAACTGTAACTGTAGAACAATTGTATAATTTTTGTATAACATTTCTATCTTGTTATATGTGTTAAAGGTTTCATCCTGGAATTGAATGTCTCACATTTATGTATGTTTTCATTTCCAATACATTCGAACGAATACATATTCGTTTCAATGGCATTTACAAAATCACCTCTGACATTTTATGTTAAACAAGTAAGATTATTTTTGTGCATGAGTGTGTTAGCCGATGCGTAGCAAAGTATTTTAGGAAAAACACTTGAAAAAAATTCTTCTGGGACTAACTAATGAAAAATTTATTTGTAATCGAAGATCATAATACCTTTTAAGGTGTGGTAATATTATAATGGGATTGAGATACGAAACTCTCGGATCCGGATCCAAAAAATCCGGAATTTTCGGATCCGGATCCAGATCCGGAACTCTCGGATCCGGAACTTTCAGAACCGGGTTCGGATCCAGATCCGTAACTTTTGGATCCGGAACCGATCCGGATTTTTCGGATCCGGATCCGTTTGGCCATCCCTAGTTTTAATACGCTTCAATGTGCTGAAACATCGTTCAGATTCAGCTGTTGCCACTGGAGTTGTTAAAACTATGTTTGTCATTTTTACTGTTTATGAAAAGGTATCCTCTAAATCATTTTCAATGAAAAACGAATGCAATGTACTGATAGAGTTTATGTTTTTAAACTCTTCACTACAATAAAGAACACGAAGTTCACTCTTTAGTTTTTCCTCTTCTATGAAGGGATAATATTTGGCACAATTCTTACACGAATCATCGAGAAAATCAGACTTCCTCCAGTCATTGAATTTTGCAGGGTCAACTAAATTGAAACACTCGAAATGTTCAGTTGCCCCAAATCTCTCTTCAGCTTGATGAATAATTATATCGCAGCACTCAATAGCGCATGCTGTTTTGTTAACACTGCTTTTTCTTTTCTTCGAGATGTTACACAGAACAGAACTATCATCTGAAGAGTTAGCCAGTTCATTCCTAATATCACTGATGTCAGCAACAAATTTGCGAAGATGTTCCTTCACGTGTACCATTGTTGTAATTTTCGTCTGCAAAATATTGTAAAATATTTCGACGAAGGGCATTATCCTGTTAAAGACACCCAAGAAAGAAATGAATTCCTCGTCTTCAAGGAAATGTATTAGTCCAGTTGCTTCCCTAATTGACAAAGAATCCCATGAGCCATCTTGCTGAACAATTTCCAAACACTCTATCAGGGCTTCCTCGCACTGGAAAACAGACGACACTAAACCTACTCTGGAAATTCCACCTTGTTTGGCATGTTCGCGGTAACCGTCGATGACATACCTCCTGCAGTAAATCTGTTCTCTTACTAGATGAAGAGAAGAACGAAGAAAATGCAGACAAATTGGCAAAGAAAATTCTGATAGCTGTGATGGTAGAGCATACTTGTTGCATTATGAGATTGAGTTGGTATGCATAACAATGCACAAAATAAGCACTTGGATAAACATCTCTTACAAGTTTCTGGACTCCAAGCCGTACCCCTCGGAATGCAGATCCACCATCATACGTTTGAGAAACTAATTTATCTTTTAGTTTGTACTGCTCTAATGCATCTAATATACATTGGGATATCCTTGATGCAGATCTGTCAGTCAGTTGCACGAAACCATGAAAATGCTCTACTACTTGCGAGCACTGAACAAAACGAATCACAATAACCAATTGTGTCTTATTGAAAATGTCGCTGGTTTCATCAGCTTGTACAGACACAAACATAGCTTTGTTTACATCCTCCTGGAGGGCCTCACTGTAAACCTGATACATACAGTCTAACAACTCATTTTGTATCACGGCTGATGCGTATTTATTTACGTATTTCTCTAAATGTTCATGCAAACTGTTATCTAGCTTAGCAATCTCATTTACTAAATCTAGGAAGATGCCTCTGTTTAAAGATTGTTATCTTTCGTTATGTCCTCGTAGATCAAGTTCATGTCGACCACAGAATTTTAAGCAATCGATAATTCTATTTAATATATGCCTATTTTTCCGGACTAATGCATTGTGCCTTGTAATTGACAGTCTATATCCTTCATCGATTTGTGTTCGAACATCAACCTTTCCAAACAAACTCAATTTTAACGAGTTTCCAATGACTTAATTTTTTCAGAAAGATGTTTGAGATCACTTATACTATGAACTGTCCATGAAGCACCACCACCAAACAAAAGGCAATTAAAACAAAAGAGAGTTTTCTTGATCTCGCTAGCTGTCAACCACGGTTTTCTATTGTACCAGTCTGGATTGAAAGAGCGTGATTGTGATTTGTGTTTTTGTATTAATGTAACACTCGGATGGTCAGGACCTAATTGTTTAACAACAAGTTTTTCTTGGTCACTCAATGTCTGAAATGGTGTTGACAACAAGAAATCCACTTTGTTCATAGCGAATAAAAGCCACCACAACGCTACACTACAACATGCGGGATCGAACGAACGCGACGCCACGGAAGTAGCCCCAAATCAACATCCAAACCCATTGCACTCCTCCCTTCGCTCTCTCTGCTAGCACGTGACCTTCACTGTAGCGTGTAGCGTAGACCACGCCTTCCTCTGCGACGAGCCCCGAGACCGATAACTGACATCAATGCCGCTAGGAGCGCTATCGTATCCATTGCAGCAGACGATGAACTTACGTGGGTAAAAATCGCCTTTTAAAAGATTGTGTGATAGTTATGTATTATGGTGATTGAAAATTACGTCAATACGTCCGTTTTTCTTTAGGGGCTAAGCCCCGGGAGCCCCAAGGGACGAGACGCCACTGCTAATTTCATAAGGTAAGTAGTTTACAGTTATTGTTACTTTCAAAGACAGCTGTGGAACAAACCAGTATAATTCGTGAAGAACTGTGCAACAGGAGTTTGGACATTGTGCTGAGGCAACTTGTGTAAAATTGTACTTAAATATTATGAAACGAACAAATAATCACTCTGCGGCTCGTTTACCTTTATTTCCGGTTTTCAAATAAAGGCCTCCCCGATGGCGTAGTGGTAACGTCGTCGCCTTGTACTCAAAAGGTTCGATACATGATGGAGGCGCATTGCACAGTGGCTCGGATCCACTTTAAACTGTAGGTCCAGTCCTGATTAGCCTATCTGTGCATAAAAAGGACTTAAAACATCAATTCAAGGTTTTCAAATAAATAATTTTCTTATAGTATAGTAATTTGAGCTTTAATTTCCATTGTAACACTGTTAAGGCTTGTTTCCATGTTAATAACACATTAAAATGCTGACCAAGATAAATTTTTATAGTATAAGAAAATATACATAAACACGTAACGTTTCCACCCTCTAACAGGGTATTCTTCAGACGAATATTCAATTGTGTATATTCGTCTGAAGAAGATCCTGTTTGAAACGCAACGTGCCACCACTCCTTGCTCCGGCTGGTCAGTTGGGGGCACCAGTTCTCACCCAGGGATCGGGATTAAGACGATCCGCCCTTCCTCCAGGAAGGTAACCACCGAATTTCGACACGTGACAGTAAATAAAATTCCAAATACTTTATATTAAAAATATCCAAAATCTTTAATCACGAATCGCGCGCGTACATACTGATTCGCACAAGCCAAAAATATAATGTGTTGGGTCCTGCTCGCTTGTAGGCAGTGATGAGTAACTTATTTATCACGACAGAGTCCGCGCACCGCCTTCACCGTTAATAGCAAGACCTCAACTCCTACCTCAAGCGAGAGGCGCAGCATAACAGATTGTTCTAACTTACAATACAAACTCATAACATAAAATAACACAAGAAAAACTGGTAATTTATACAACACATCAATGTTAATTAGTGATAGTAAGCTAAAGTTCAGGTTGGCAACAATTAAAAATGCCAACGTGGAAGTTTTTACATCGCCAAGAACACGAAGCGTGGTTCCCCCACTCCTAATATAAACAGCCAATAGGAATACGATATTTTATTGAAAACGAGGGAGAAATACTTTGCTATAATATTACAATGTTAAACTATATAGAAATAACTAAACTGATTTTATCAAATAAATCATATTTGCCCTTGCACATAAAAATGATTAAATAAAGATTTAGTTTATAACGAAGACAAATTACTTCACTCTTGTACATTGTTGAACAAAAATAGATATTAAGAAGAGATGTATTTAACTTGTGCTTAAACAATGAAAACGCTGCATACACTATTTGGGACAATTATTAGCCTATAAATTCTGAATAAATGTTGAAAAAATACGCGAATAATATTATAACATAAGATAAAACGTAAATATATACATGAATTATAAAAACAATTAAGTATAAATAATTTAATCCAAGTTCTTAACTTGAAAGTATACGAATAAGATAAGTGCCAATATACAACTTAAATCTGCCTAACATGGCGGTCGTTACATGTTGGAGGGTGGAAACTTTACGTCTTTATGTATATTTTTTATACTACCTAGGTATAAAATTTTGCCTTGGTCAGCATTTTAATGTCTTTTTAATTTCCATCTTCAGTTTTCTTCCAATATTGCGAATAAGAATTTTTGCAGGTTTTAATATACCCGAAAATATTATAAACTAAAATATTATTTGGTCTTATCGTCATCCTGAGAAAATGGAACACTTTTTTGTTTCAATTGGAATTCTGCAAGAAAAATACATTAAGAAACTGAAATCTAAGGTCTTGTGGAAAAATTAACATTACTAATTTTAAGCATTTTTCAACAATGTTTATAATTGAAAGAAACTTGTCCTGGGTCGATATTCCCTGTTGTGTGAAAAATATCTACAGCTGAAATCGAAATAAAAGTCTGGTATCGTCTAACATCGCCGATAAAAGTAGCGAGTGGCGAAAGGAACTTCTGTCCTTTGAAATCAATGAAGACGTATTTAGTTGGTTGGTTGACTTGCTGTATTTTACTTCGCTTTTTGTGTCACTTTTGACTAATTTGCGAAGATGGAGATGAGTGATGATATGATGAAATTAATGAATGGACACTCACAAACATCCATGGCCAGGCCGGGATTCGAACCCGGGACCGCTGGCGTCATAGCGCGAGGTGCTAACCACTCCGCTACGGAGGCCGGCAAGACGTATTTGAAACAGTTTGGGGAAAGTTGGGAGATGTTTACATGGATCAATATGGGGAAAATGCAGTGGGCCGGGGTGCAAATTATCCCAGTGTGGAATGCTTCATGAGAATTTTCTTAACTGGGGTGATAGCGTCATCCCACGTTCCTCCCAATGACCCGCTCCCCCCTCAGAAGGACTCCTGCGGGCGGCCTTGATTTGAGAACCAACATGTCATTTCAAAAACTCTCACCACAGTCGCCACTTGTCAAAATTTGACTTCGATAACGTGACTGAAGAATTTTATACATAAAGGCGAGAGATTTTCAGTATGAAAAGCAAAGTATACGATATTTGCCTTTATTGTATTCTACATGTTTTCTAAATGAATTTCCCCCTACGATTCTTTTCAAAGCCATACGGAATGTTCATAAGACTGCGTAACACACACACACACACATATATGTACGAGTAATAATTACATGGATATACCCATATACAGATACAGAGTCGCCGACGTCCGTGCCAGGACTCCCGGGTTCGAATCTCCGCTTGGGCGTGGGTGGTCTTTGAGAGTGTCACTTCATCAATTTCATCTTGTCATTCATCCTCATCGTCGCGATTTGCGAAAAGTGGCACAAAAGAGACGCTACACACAAGGTGACATTGTGGACTACACACAAACTTTCACAGTGTGTAGAGGATGGAAATGCAAACAACTTCCCTTGATAACTATTTGTTTCTTGACGTTTCAATTCTACTTCAGCCCTCAAAAATAGCATTTTTTAAATCCTGTATGCTTATGGCACATGCTTCACATTCATGGTTACTACGGTACTATCATTTTTCCTGTCGGAAGACAACAAAATCTTTAGTACGCTGCGAACAGGAAAGGGTGGCCCTCAGGATATAAATATCCCTGAAAAGTATTTAATGTAACGATAATCAGCAGCGTAACTTGGGGTCGAACATGAAGCTCAGGTTTCTAAAAATATAAAAGGATTAACATTTCAAAATATATGTACACACTTTAATTTGGCCACCGCTCCCATACCCACGCCACGCCCATGCCACGCCTACGATGATAAGCAGCAATGCATGAATTAAGCTAAAAGGATAATCTCAGGGGTTTCATTATGTCTGCTAGCATGATTCCGTTTCCATAGAATACTGGCGTCTTTAGTATGTTCTGCCAAAAAAATATCATCTACATAAACGCAAGATCAGCGCTCAAAGTGTGGAGGGTGAAACACAGCGGGATGGTATCCCCTTAAGTTAAACAAATTTTATAAAGCACCCGCCAGCTCGTCTAATTTACCTAAGCATTCCCTCTAGTCAGTGGCGTGCGCAAGGAGGGTTAGTGGGTATCATACCCCCTCCCCCTTGGCTGAGTATTCCTAAAAAAAATAACGCCAAAGGTAGAAAAATATGGCAAAATGAGAGCTGACTACCAGAAAAAGTGTACAAAACCGCCCCCTTATGAAAATTCTGGGCACGCCACTGCCTCTAGTGTATTGTTTTGATTGATTGATTTCCTGTATTTTACTTCGCTTTTTGTGGTTAATTTGCAAAGATGGGGATGAGTGATGATATGATGAAATCGATGAATGGACACTCGCAAACATCCATGCCGGGTTTCGAACCCGGGACCTCTGGCGTCGTAGCGCGATGTGATAACCACTCCGCCGCGGAGGCCGGCTTTAGTGTATTGTGTCTCACTCTTGATACATATAATAACTACCCCAACTTCTATCTCCAAACTCCACCAAGCACCCCCGGCTAGGAATATCCACTTACACAAGAGAAAATGTTGTTTGTATTGATGCCCTCTACAAACTGCCAAACTTCGTGGGTGTTTGAAATGTGTGTTGAGTATGGGGGAAGTTCAAGTGTAGAATTTTACAAGGAAAGAAAGGTGTCTTATATTTTCACTTTTCAAAATATAAGGGCCTCGCGGGTATAGCTCGCACAGGACCATGCGTTTCCTAACGGCGGCCCTGGCCAGTATGATCCTCCGTAGGGCTGTGTGTGTGTTGTCCTGAATTTGTCCTGGCGTGTGTTGAGTGCCCCACTCAGCTTTTAACTGTAATATCGGATTAAAAATTATAGATACTCGAGTTTAGACTGCAATTAAAAATTAACTAATAGACCTACAAACATACGAGTTACATTAAAATTTAGCTTATTCAATTCTGCGTTTAATCTATGCTTGCCAAATTTCTTTTTGAGTATGACTTATATTTTTTAACGCCGTGAGAACAAAAAAACACGGCAGGTTTTTTGTAGTTTTCGCTATCTTTGAAATTCTGTATATGAAAAATGGGTTGTCCGATCGTGATGAAATTTTAGTATGGTGTAGGAAGAAACCGGTATCATTAATTTTGCGAAATAACTTTTTCTTAATACTTGGTAGTCCTACAAATACAATATTGGTCTTGTTTTGAAGCTATTTGCATCTGCTTTTAAAATCCATTATCGTTGTCAATTCACATTGAGAAAACGATTTTATGCAGATTTTTATTGAGCGGAATTAAGATGTACGCGGAACGTGGCAATACCGCAAGCACCGACTCGCAGTGCCAGGCCGGCAGTTTCCACGATTCAACGGACATCGTTCCGCGCTCATTTTTACTCCGCTGAATAAAAATATGTATATAATCGGTTTCTCAATATGACAACGATAATGGATTTTAAAAGCAGATGCAAATAGCTTCAAAACAAGACCAATATTGTATTTGTAGGACTACCAAGTATTAAGAAAAAGTTGTTTCGCAAAATTGATGATAATGGTTTTTTGACAATTTTCTGAAAACTGAAAATTACCATTTATGCCTAAAACCTTTCTTCCTACACCATACTAAAATTTTATCACGATCGGACAACCCATTTTTGATTGACAGAATTTCAAAGATAGCGATCGTTTGCAAACTCAAAAAAACCTGCCCATTTTTGTTCTCACGACGTTAATAAATATAAGTCATACTAAAAAAATGTGGTTAGCAAAGATTAACGCAGAATTGAATAAGCTAAATTTTGATGTAACTCGTTTCTTTGTAGGTCCACTGGTATACATTTTTAATTATAGTCCACACTCGAGTACCTATAATTTTTAATCCGACAGTTGGTAAGAATATTTTAGTCCTCGCAGACAGTAAAGTTTTAGTTCTTGTTTAGTAGTGAATGAACGAACTAGTTTTAAAAATTGGGTAAAGGACTTTTTAAGATATATTTTCTTTTCTTTTTAGGGGCCTGCTCTCCATTTTGTCTTAGTTAAGGTGTTTGTTCTCGTATAACACGACGGGCCGAAATAGCCTATGTGCTGAAGTGTCCATTATATACAAATCAATCAATCAATATTGAATGAAATTATAACCTTCATATGACCTTGGAGGTCAGCCTAGCTAATGTTTTACAAAGTTGACGCCAGAGGTTTATCCAGGATTTTTCCCTTGTGGGGTGTTGGAAACTTTTGAGGGGGTGTAAGTTTGGGGATGTTAAGTGCATATTTTGGACTGTTTTCAAAATGTTTGCCTTAATTCAATTTGTTCATAGATGTTTCCAGAAATTAACCTCCCCTCCTTTTCACGTAACATTTCAGAAAAAAAAAATGTCAAATGCAGGAAAAGGTGGAAAATAGATGTTTGTGATAATGTTAACATTTCAGTCTAACCTTTCGAATATTGCTTTTTGAAAATGTTCAGTACTTGATTTAATCAATCGTTAGATAAAACACAAGATGACACTGAAAAGCACAAAATTTAAACATATTTTTACCAGGAATCATTTCACGCAATTCTTAAGCTAGTTATAAAGAAATTAGAAACATTTGCACAATATTTTTTAACCGTATTTGTATGGTTCTTGTCGTAGGTGTATCTCGGAGTTCATCTTGGGGGGGGGGGGGGTGCCCAATTCATCGATGAAATGTTAGTGCATGGGTGCGTGCTTGCTTGTTTGCCTGTCTGAAGTAGCAGTAATAAGAACAGATATAATATGATTCTTGAATAAATGATCCCACTGCGAGCGAAGCGTGCAAGAAAATTTTTAGAACTATTTCTTTGCAAGCTGATAATGCATATTATTAATTAAACATAGTGACAGTATCCCACGATGTTTACTCTTTCCAATCTTATTTTGCTCGTTTGGCGTCCTCTTTACCTCAGCACATGCCCCCTGACCCCTCCTGTTCTAGCTTCAGTTAGAAAATATGCATATATATATATAATTTTAATAGTTCTATGAAGCGAGTGAGTTCTAAATTCTGCTGGTGTTTTCAAATCTCTGTTTAAACAATGATTCCCAAACTGAAGTAAAGTAATGAAACTCTATACATATTTTGAGCATGGACATGAAGATTTAAAATATAGTTAACTTAAAAGAGCACAATGAACCAAACGAAATTTTTCTCTCCACGTTTTCCAGCAGGCAGTGGCAAGTGTCGTCTTACCCCCACTGGTGCGCTATTGTCAGATGTAAATTTGGGACTTAATGTAAATTAAATTTATTTTTTTATGTTTAATTCCTTATACTTACTTAGCTTCCTCTGAAAAGTTGGGAAATATTAAATATGCCATTATGTCAGGGAACCGACTAGATAAAAAGAGGAAGACAATTTTTACTAATTCTATATCTTTGCAAACTGACAATAACTTTAATTTAATAGGGTGCCAGTAATTTGATAGGGCATCACGACGTTGAGGCTTCTCTATTTTTGTCTGTTTAGCTTGTTCGGTACCCCATTTGTCCTTAGCATCCAGGCAACCACCCCGCGTGGACCCCCTCCCTTTTATAACTCTCTTTCTAATATATAATTTCTTTTACAAAAGTTAGAACTCTTAGAGCCAAAAAAATGGTCAAATACATCAACTATAGACGTGAATCAATGACTTAGGTTCTTCATGAAATACTTGCAGTTTTATATCGAATACTCAGTAAGTAAATTTTATATTGGTAATTTATGAATATCCGTTGGAAGAAATTATACTTATACATACAGGGTGATTGGTAATTAGATGTTTTCCCTGAAAGGGGTTAAAGTAGAGGCAATTTACAATAAATTTGACCATATGATACCCCGTCCGAAAATTAGTAGTTTTCTAGATAATCGAATTTCTATTGCTTTTTTTTTAAATGACAATTTTCCACATAAAAATACGAATTGAGAATAAAAAAGCTCATTGTATGCCACATATTTCAGCGTTTTCTGATAGCTAACAAATAAGTGGTTCGTTGAAAAAATCTTGTCCCAAATAACAATCACATGTAAGTAATGGGTGGGTCTAAACTTACAAGTGATGATAAAAAAATGCACTCTTAGTTTACTTGGCAACGTATTGATAACAAAAATGGTATGACAAGAAGCGTACAAATTACTTAAATTACGTCCTTGTGTCATCTGCTATCTAACAAGGTACAAATGTTGCTAACATTCACATTTATGTTCAAGAAATAATACTTCATTCATCTTCATGTGAATGGAATCAATGAACAATACAATTAAAGAACATTATACGTCTTGCTCAAAGTGGGCACCTCCGTTACGAATGCAGGCACGCAGGTTTTTACGGACATTTGTTCTCGTAACTCGTGATGTGATGGTGTCCTTGATGTGTTGACCAGCTGTTAAGATCCTCTCCCTGAGCTGTTCTTGCGAGTTTACCGGTGTCTTGAAAACTAACTCTTTCATGTGGCTCCCAATGTATAAGTCGCAAGGCCTCAAATCGGTTGAGCTAACACTGAAATATGTGCCGTACAATGAGCTGTTTGTTCTCAATTCGTATTTTTATGTGGAAAATCGTAATTTAAAAAGAACAATAGAAATTCGATTATCTCGAGAACTACTCATTTTCGGACGGGGTATCATATGGTCAAATTTATTGCAAATTGCCTCTACTTTAACCCCTTCCAGGGAATACATCTAATTACAGGGCAGCCTGTATAGTGTAGTGTTGCCCACGAGACGAGACGAGACGAGACTTTGGTCTGTCTCGTCTCGTGAAAATGCTGTCTCGTCTCGTCTCGAAAATATTAGTTTGTCCCGTCTCGTGTCTCGTCTCGTCCCGTCTCGTTTTGTCTCGTCTCATCTCGTGAAAATGCTGTCTCGTCTCGTGTCTCGTCTCGAAAATATTCGTTTGTCCCGTCTCGTCTCGTCCCGTCTCGTTTTGTCTCGTCTCGTCTCGTGAAATTAATCCAGGATATTATGCCAACAAAAGTTATAACTGGGAGAAATCACAAATATTATTCTCGAAAATTGGTTAAACCTGTAATCACTTTGCTCGCTGTAGTGAGAATAAATATGATTCCTTTATCATAAGAAAATGAGTATATCAAATAAAGTTTGTTGATTATCAATAGCTAGATAATGTATAGAATCTGCCTTACTTTTCTAGCTCCCATCCACTCTTTATCCATCGTACACACAGGGAGCTTTCAGACAGAAGGAACACGCGACAGGCGACAAGCCACACGGGGGTTTACACTGAAGTGACAAGCGACAGGATCCCCTTTCGTCCCGTCTATGATAAAAGTATTCATCGCACGGGCAGTACCAACAGATCGAGGCGATTCTACGCTCGATATTAAGAAAACGACCCAATTTGAGCGACACGCAAGCGACAAGAGACACGTGGTACTTCGGTTCGGAAGGTTACGTTTACTGAGGGTTCGTATCCAAGCGAAACATGTTGCTTGTCGCTTCTCTCCTGTGACTTGTTCAATGTGACAAGCGACACGGAAGTATCACACTGAAGCAACGAACGTCAGGGACACTTCAGTTTATAAGCAAGCATTCATCACGCATGCGCGGATAACAACCCTCGCGACTATACTGTATATACGGTATCCAGAAAACGGCCTAAGCAGAACAACAATCAAGCGATAAGCGAGACGTGCAGCTTCGGTTCGAAGAGTTTGCAGTGAGCAAGATTTCTTCACACCAAAGTTTCAGGCGACAAGCGACACGAGTCGCTTGGAAGCGAACTTTCAGTAGTCAATTCAACCTTTCGAACAGAAGACAGAAGACAGACGAAAAGCTGCACGTGTCTCTTGTAGCCTCGGTCCGTTGTTCACGGATGCGGGGTTAATGTTTTCCTTCAGACTGAAGAGGATTGAGTCGCTTGTCGCTTGGGCGACACGCGACACATGTTGCTTTGGAACGAGCCAATCAACAGTAACGTTTCACAGCGTAGGAGCATGGCAGGCCGCACAAACCTGCGTTCAATTGGTGAAATCCTGAAGCGACACGTGTTACGGGTCGCGTGTCGCTTCGATGTGAAATCTCCCTTAGTCTATAAGCAAGCTCTCACTGTGAATTCACTACCAACAGACAGAGGTGACACAATGCAAGCTATTAAAAACGGCCCAGTCCGTACTATACTCAAGCTACAAAGCAACACGTGCCGCTTGCTGGTCTAGTCGCTTCCGTTCGGAAGGCTGCATTTATTACTGTGGGTTCATTTCCAAGCGATACTTGTTGATGTCGCATGTCGCTTATTACTCCTATGACTTCAGGCAATTTTATGTTCGTTAAGTCAAAGCAGAGTATCTAATTGCACTAGCTTTTTAGAGACGTGGTGGTGTACTTGTTAGGGCGTCTGACTGCCAGGCGAGAGACCCGGGTTCGAATCCCGGAGTGGGTGAATAAAGATCGGAATTTTTCTGCATTGTCCCCGCATAAAGTAGCTCCGGGGATCAACAGCCTCATATCAATGGGTGCATGTGGACAATCCTGGAGGACAAAAGCGGCCGAAGTGTGATGCTGATCACTTCGCCTTCCAAAATGACCTTTCCCCCACATCCCGTAAATGTGCCTTAATGGCACTGTGTTATATGCACTTGGAACTTTACCTTTACCTAGCTTTTTAGTGCGAAATCTTTGAAGTTTGCAATCAGCACTCGAGGCTGCTGTGGATTTTGAGAAGAGGGTCGCAAATGAAAGAAGGGTCTGTTTGGGAGAGACATTTTATGACGATTGTCGCCAGTATGGCTGGAACAGGGCCGTAGAAAACAATGGCAGTGACTACCTCCGGATCGTTTTGCGCAAGGATGAATGAAAGAGAGCTCTTGGGGTAGCAGATAGTTGTAAGATTTAAGGTATTCTGAGGAAATTTCAGTAGGAAGATACAGGGACATGAGGCTAAAGTCTGGGCAATTTCGTTACGGACAACGTGTGACGAATTAGGATTTTTCGAGGGGGAATCTTACAGATCTCTATTCCTGTAATAGAAGCTGTTTTGGATTTTCAAAGAAAATGCTTTATTCCGAATAAATAAATATTTGCAATTGATTAGTTATTTTGTTTAAATTTTTTCGAGACTTTCGAGACGAGACGAGACTTTTCAGTAGCCGTCTCGTCCCGTCTCGTGTCTCGTCTCGTCTCGTGGAAATGCTGTCTCGTCTCGTGTCTCATCTCGAAAATATTCGTTTGTCCCGTCTCGTGTCTCGTCTCGAAGGGTTCTGTCCAGGGGTTTATCCAGGATTTTTCCCTTGGGGGGTGCTGGAAAATTTTGGGGGGGTGTAAGTTTGGGGAAGTTAAGTGCATATTTTGGACCGTTTTAAAAATGTTCGCCTTAATTCAATTTCTTCAAGGATGTTTCTAGAGATTAATCACCCCCTCCCCCCTCCTCCCTTCCCTTCACGTAACATTTCAGAAGAAAAAAAGATGTCAAATACAGGAAAAAATGGAAAATAGATTAATGTTAACATTTCAGTTTAACGTTTCGAGTATTGCTTTCCTTCCGATAATGTTCAGTACTTGATTTAATCAATCGTTAGACAAAACACAAGGGATGACGTTAAAAAACACAAAATTTTAACATATTATTACCAGGAATCATTTCATGCAATTCTTAAGCTAGTTATAAATAAATTAGGAACACTTGCGCAATATTTTAACTGTATTTGTATCGTTCTTGCCGTAGGTGTAACTCGGAGTTCAACTTGGGGGTGCCAAATTGAAATATCAGTAACAATGCATTGAATGGGTGTGCTTGCACTTGCCTGTCTGAAGTAGTAGTAATAAATGCAGATATAATATGACTTAAATAAATTATGACACTGCCAGCGAAGCGAGCAAGAAAATTTTTAGAACTATTTCTTTGCAAACTGAGTATGCATATTATTAGTTAAACATAGCGACAGTATCCCATGATGTTTACTCTTTACAATCTTGCTTTGCTCGTTCGTTGAAGACTTCAATATGAAATCCCTTGACCGATTTCATTCAAAAGCAATATCAGGTATCTATCAAACGTGCAGCCCAACTTCCCACTATATTTTAACGTCTTCATGGCCATGCTCTAAATATATAGAGTTTCATTACTTTATTTCAGTTTGTGAATCATCTTTTAAACAGAGATTTGAAAACACCAGCAGAATTTGGAACTCACTCGCTACATAGAACTATTAAAATTATACATGCATATTTTCTGTTAGAACAGGGGCAGGGGGCAGGGGGCATGTGGTGAGGTAAAGAGGACGCCGAAGGAGCAAAGCAAGATTGTAAAGAGTAAACATCATGGGATAATGTCGCTATGTTTAATTAATAATATGCATTATACCCTTACAAAACTTTGGAAAATACGCTTGGCGCTTTTGAGAGTTTATCTTTCAAATACTAAATGAGAGACTCTAGGGAATTAGGAGTCACGTGCCTCTTTGCCTTAAAAGAGAACGAAATAGCATGTGCAAATAAACGCATGGCATGTTAACTGCAAAAGGAAGAAAATGAATTTTCACTTCAAAATTGAGGCAATGCTTAATTTTATTTTCAATTATTTAAAAATTGAATAGCATTTATTTCACTATCCAACACAAAGAGCACAATGAACCAAACAAATTTTCTCTCTCCACGTTTTCCAGCAGGCAGTGGCAACTGGCAAGTGCCGTCGTGCCCTCACTGGTGTGCCTATAGTCAGATATAAATTTGGGACATAATGTAAATTAAATTTCTTTTATGTTTAATTCCTTACACTCAGGCCCGTAGCCAGGAATTCTTTGTGGGGGGTGGGGGCAAAGTCAATTCTAGAGATGCAAATTTTTAATATATTGTGTCGGTCGCATTGACAGATATAGCAGGGTACACAGAGGTACTTGACACCTTCCCCAAAAGAGATAAGTAACAGAAAAGGGATGATATCTTGAAACTGCAACGGACAAAAAAAAACTTCGAGCAACATCAAATGGTATTTTTTCGATAATGACCTTTCCAGATTGCCAAAGAATATAAAGTTTAACATAAATAGGCTAATAGGGACTGTATCTACTTGATATTTACAGGTTGATAATGTTAATAGACGATTAATGGGCCTCTCTGAAGAACTGATTAAGGGAGCCCTTTATAAATCATGCTTCATAATGATTCCCTCTAGTTTCCAGTATGCAAGATTTTTCCACACAAAGGAATCAATGGAATCTAACGAGAATCCAACAACCCCATTGTGTTCTGTTATGCAAGAAAAATCGAATTAATTAAATAATAATGATTACATATTATCTACACTTTGATGAACTATGTAAAAATTTGTAATACTTTTTTTTGTACTTGCTAAAATATGGGTGTCCAACACTGACTCTATTTCCTTCAAAGGGGAGACTCTTGCATCACTACAGACAATGTTTGGTTACTGGTTACGTTAACCATTTTGCAAAATATTGTGTGAATTGTATTATATTATAGTTGAAATACATGTTTTGACACCTGACAAACAAATAGGAATCCCTTGATTGATCAATGACTTCTTGGATTACAGTGTCATCATTAATATTTCATATTAAGTTGCATAGAAAGAAATTGTTTTAATAGGGCGCTAATAATTTTACGGGGCACTATGGCATTCTCTTTAACATTTTTTTTCATATAGATCGTTTGGTTCCCAGGGCTGACTCCCACCGCCCCATAGCTATGGCTCTGAACTTGGACTATAAGAATAGAAGGCATTGCGAGCGAAGCGAGCAAGAACATTTTACGAAATGTACTTTTATTTGTATAAAATTTGAAATCGAGAGGGGGGTAATTGCCCCTTGCAAGTGCCTTTGGCCTTCTCGAAGAAAAATGCAAGAATCTCGTAAAACCTAATTCCATCATGAGTATCCAATTGTCCTGCTATTCTTACATTCTCCTAGCCTTGTTTTTTTTTTACTTCAATGTTTGCTTCCCCTAGAATGGACTTCCTTCCAAGGTCAGGAGGGTGGGGGGACAATGCCCCCTGCCGCCCTGTGGTTGCGGCACTGTTTATGAGTGTCTCTTCATCAATTTCACATCATCATTCATTGTTGCGATTAGCTAGAAGTGGCAGATAAGCAACGCTAAGTAACAAAAATCAAATATCCACTCCCTCTCTCTACCACATGAATCACTATTACCAAAAAAGAAATTTTTCCCTCCCAATCCTGATAACGACTTTATACTGAATCCCCCACACTTTTATAAATCACAAAATCAATAAGTGTCTTTGTTATGTTGCTAGAGTAATTGTAAAGATTAGTGAGAATTCTAGGCGTTCTGTATTTTTCACAGGGGTGGCAAAGCAGGCTATCAGGGGGGCAGTTGTCACCTGCCCCCTCTAGCTACCTACGGGCCTGCTTACACTTCCTTTGCTTCCTCTGAAAAGTTGAATAAACTTAAACATGTCATTATGTCAGTGAACCGACTAGATACAAAGAGAAAGACAATCTTTACTAAAGCTATATCTTTGCAAACTGACAATAACTTTAATTTAATAGGGTACCAGTAATTTCACAGGGCACCACGACGTTAACGTTTTTCTATTTTTATCTGTTTTGCTTGTTCGGCACCCCATTTGTACTTAGCGCCCAGGCAAGCACCACACGTGGACCCTCCCCCTTTTACAACTCTCTTTCTAATAGTATCGTAACGCAACTTTATTTTAATTTCTTTTACAAAGGTAAGAACTCTTGGAGCCACAAAAATGGTCATGAACTATAGACGTGAATGAATCACTTAGGTTCTTCATGAAATACTTGCCATTTTATATCGAATACTCGGTCAGAAAATTTTATATTGGTACTTTATGAATATCGGTTGGAAGAAATTATACCTACATATAGTGTCACTGATTTTCTACTCACCACTTTCGGTTTCTTTCTGTCTAGTTTTTCATTTTCTCTATCTTCTTCGACAGTTTTACAGTCTAGTTTCAGACATTGTTATACACTAAACAGAACGACAACACACGAACGGAGATGCTACACTGAGACTGACCTAAGGCCAAAGGCATTTGACTGTTCTTTTCTCTACCGCTCCAAAATTATCCTTCTCGCCAAGTTACAGAAAATAGTGTTGCTAACCATAGTAACAGAATTCACTACAAGGAGTCAAACCTGTATCTTTTAATTTCTTCCCTTACTTTTATCGTACATTTTTCACATGAAAGAATTGAAAGGAAAATGTAACAAAATGTAAATTTCATTGACTCAGGGGGTGAATAATTGAATTTACGAATCTTAACGTATTTAAGAAATATATAAGGTATTCAAACGCTGAACTGTCAACACTGTGCGCGGAATGTGCTCCCTGTAAGGAGGGCGAGAGGTAAGAGTTTGACATTTTCCAGATGGCAGTGTCCCTTCCCCAGAGCTGACCGAAGCCTTGTCAAGGGAGCTAGTGTTTCCAGGAAATGTGTGTTCCACTTTTCTGCTTGGGGGGGTGTTCACTAAAATTTGGGAGGGTGTTGGGGGGGTGTTAGGGGGGTGTGGATAAATCACTGGTTCTGTCTCGTCTCGTCCCGTCTCGTTTTGTCTCGTCTCGTCTCGTAAAAGTAATGCAAGATATTATACCAACAAAAGTTATAACTGGGAGACATCACAAAATATTATTCTCGAAAATGGGTTAAACCTGTAATCACTTTGCTCACTGTAGCTATAGTGAGAATAAATATCATTCCTTAATCATAAAAACATGAGTATATCAAATAAAGTTTGTTGATCATCGATAATGTATAGAATCTGCTTGCTTTTCTAGCTCCCATCCACGCTTTATCTATCGTACACGCAGGGAGCTTTCAGACAGAAGGAACACGCGACAGGCGACGAGCCACATGGGGGTTTACACTGAAGTGACAAGCGACAGGATCCCCTTGCGTTCCGTCTATGATAAAAGTATTCACCGCACGGGCAGTACCAACAGATCGAGGCGATTCTACGCTCGATATTAAGAAAACGACCTAATTTGAGCGACACGGAAGCGACAAGAGACACGTGGTGCTACGATTCGGAAGGTTACGTTTACTGAGGGTTCGTATCCAAGCGAAACATGTTTCTTGCTTGTCGCTTCCCTCCTGTGGCTTGTTCAATGTGACAAGCGACACGGAAATATCACACTGAAGCAACGAACGACGGGCACTTCTGTTTATAAGCAAGCATTCATCACGCATGCGCGGTTTGGTTTGGTTTGAGTTGCTGTTTTATGTCCACTTTATGCACAGTAAGGCTAATCGGGACTGGACCTACAGTTTAAAGTGGGATCCGAACCACTATGTGCCTCCACCGGGTATCGAACCCGGGACCCCTCGATTACAAGGCAATGACGCTACCACTGCGCCATGTAGGAGGCCCTACGCATGCCCGGATAACAACCCTCGCGACAATACTGTCTATACGGTATCGAGAAAACGGCCTAAGCAGAACAACAAGCAAGCGACAAGCTAGACGTGGAGCTTCGGTTCGATGAGTTTCCTGTGAGGAAGATTTCTTCACACCAAAGTTATAGGCGACAAGCGACACGAGTCGCTTGGAAGCGAACTTTCAGTAATCAATGCAACCTTTTGAACACATGTCTTATCGCCTCGGTCCGTTGTTCACGGATGCGGGGTGAATGTTTTCCTTCAGATTGTGACGCTTGGGTGTGAATTATACGTGTCGCTTGTCTCTTCGGTGTGAAATTTCCACAATATAGCTTTCAGGTTGAAGCGACAGGCGACAAGCGACACAGGCTTTTCGCACCAAAGCAACAAGCGACACGCTCTTTTAGGGAGATTTCAAACTGGAGCGACAAGCGACACGCGACACATGTTGCTTTCAATGAACAGTAACGTTTCACAGCGTAGGAGCATGGCAGGCCGCACAAACCTGCGTTCGATTGGTGAAATCCTGAAGCGACACGTGTTACGGGTTGCGTGTCGCTTCGGTGTGAAATCTCCCTTAGTCTATAAGCAAGCTCTCACTGTGAATTCACTACCAACAGACAGAGGCGACACAATGAACGCTATAAAAAACGGCCCAGTTCGAACAACACGCAAGCGACAAAGCAATACGTGCCGCTTGCAGTTCTAGTCGCTTCCGTTCGGAAGGTTGCATTTATTACTGTGGGTTTTCCAAGCGACACTTGTTGCTATCGCATGTCGCTTATTACTCCTATGACTTCAGGCAATGTTATGTTCGTTACGTCAAAGCAGAATATCTAATTGAACTAGCTTTTACTAGGTTTTTAGAGCCGTGGTGGTGTAGTCGTTAGGGCGTCTGACTGCCAGGCAGGAGACCCGAGTTCGATTCCCGGGGTGGGTGAATAAAGGTCGGAATTTTTCCGCATTGTCCCCGCAAAAAGCAGCTCCGGGGCTCAACAGCCTCATATCAATGGGGGCAATCCTGGAGGACAAAAGCGGCCGGAGTGTGATGCTGATCACTTCGACTCCAAAATGACCTTTCCCCCACATCCCGTAAATGTGCCTTAATGGCACTATGTCATATGCACTTGGAACTTTACCTTTACCTAGGTTTTTAGTGCGAAATCTTAGGAGTTTGCAACCAGCACTCGAAGCTGCTGTCAATTTTGAGACGAGGGTCGCAAATGAAAGAAGGGTCTGTTTGGGAGAGACATTTTATGACGATTGTCGCCAGTATGGCTGGAACAGGGCCATAGTAAACAATGGCAGTGACTACCTCCGAATCGGTTTGCACAAGAATGAATGGGGTAGCAGATAGTTTCCAGATTTAAGAGCCCGTATCACCGCTGGTGACGATACCTAAAAAATAGGTTCTTGCGTCGACCTTCTGTGCTCGAACAGTCAAGTGTGTGGCATTTAAATTTTACTGAGTTAAAGATCAAATATGAAGTTAGTTATGTCGCGCAGCCTTTTTTTAAATATATTATTTATTACGTAGTTTTCCTGATCTCAATTTCGTAAAATTCACTTGCTCGCCAATTGTATGTAATAACTTAAATCAACATTTTAAAGCGCAAGGAAGCTTCAACTGTTCTTCTACAGCAAAGAAATGAAACTGATCTTACATAATTTTCTTTAGAATGTCTGTAGTTTGTCGACGTACAGAGCAATGTATGTAAATTTTAACTTCGACTTTTGTAAGCTGGTCGCGCTAGCCGTTTCCCCCTCTGTACCGCTCGCGCTCAACCCCGCCCCCCCCCTCCTCTACGGCCCTTTTTTCTTTCACAATCGGCCGGTCTTCCAAGAAAACCGCATGCTGAGAGCTAGGAAAAGAAAAAAGAATGCAGGGAAAGGTTTTGGGGGAGAATCAATGGTTTGGGCGATGCTTGTAAACAGTTCTTCACTACGCTATATCCTAATACTAAATCACGATGGGGTTGTAGTGCAATGACAACAGTGAAGAACGGGGGATTTCCCCAGTATATTGTTCACAAATGGGAAGGGCTGGTTGCACAGACTCAAGTACACCTTTACAAAAGGTTTGCCTGCAAAAGAAAAATTGTGCCAAATTATAACTTTTTTTTTGTGAGAACACGAAAGTCCATTACCAAGGGATTTTTTTTAGGGGGAAGGTGACTTCACTCAAAGTTTTTAGGTAAATATTGTGTAAATTCTATCTGGTGGTGGATTATCAACCAGCCACGCAAATGAATGACTTTTTAGCTGTCGATCATAAATAAGTTCAATGAACGTTCATTGTCAGTTTGAGATATTTCTGAGGGTCAATGGTAAAAAATACTTGATGATCTGTTATGGAAATAGTGCTATTTTTAAACATTTTGAACGTCCGTTCAACTTAATTTCGAATTTGGCTCCTTTCATGATTTGTAAGTAGGGGGATAAAATATATATATATATATATATATATATATTACAGTCAGACCCAAAGAAGTCACAACATAAGATAGTTCTGTGTCATCATATACAAAAATACTTTTAGGCATAGGTCTTATGTAAAATAAAATACATTAATTATATGTTGTTTTTTCTTTTCCAAAGACATTATTTAGTTGAATAATATGACAGACTTACTATTGATAATGACCATACAAAACACACCATAAAAATTTCATTCACTTTCAACTTTCTGGGGCCGGCCACCGTGGGGGAGTGGTTAGCACATCGTGCTACGACGCCAGGGGTCCCGGGTTCGAATTCCGGCTTGGCCGTGGATGTTTGTGACTGTCCATTCATCAATTTCATCATATCATCACTTATTCCCTTCTTCGCAAATTGGCCAAAAGTGGCACAAAAAGCGAAGTAAAATAAAGCAAATCAATCAACTTTCTGGATATACGACAAATAACACTATTTCTGTATAAGGAATTTTAGGATCCTCCGATTATGGGGAGCAAGGGCCTTGATAAGAGTTCAGCTGACGAAATAAAGCCTTCATTCCATCTCACTGTTTTTATTACATTGATGGGAACAAAACAGGGTCGTGTGTGTCCCGACGCACCTAAAATCACTTTATTAGATGAATTTCAACTTCAGTGGCACCATTGTTCTCTGCTGGCGCTTTATTTTCCATCTCTGCCGTTCAAATACTATTGTACGTATAAACGTGGTTTAGTACCGCAAATTCAAAAGAGCTACACATAATTTATTCATGTGCAATATATGGGCAATTTATTCTGCAGACACATACAGATAATACAACTAAAGAATAAAATATGTGGAGGTGTTAATAAGAAATTTGCTAGTGGGAGAGTCCAATTACATAGGAAGTAATACACTACCCTTTCCTTACGTAGTTACTTGGAACTTTCGTAGGTTTGAAAATACAGTGCTCAAAAAAAGTTTTGCATATTCAGGGTTTGTGATCATTTTATTGTACTAGATACATGGAATCATATTCAAGAGTACAGGGGAGACATACAGACAGAAAGAAAACAGTGCAGCCATGCAGAAGAAACAAAATCATACCAGAATCACACCACAAGCACAAGATTGAAAATGTGGAATGCGAAACATAAAAGAAAGGCAGTGCAATACCGTGTACCTACGGCTCGCAGGCATGCTTGGGATCAACAGATGGGAGTTCAGTACCGTGTATAGCCACCTCGAGCCCGAAGACCTGCTTGAACACGACGGGGCATGCTAAGGATAAGAGCATTCAACTTCTCCTGATGAAGTCTGTTCCACTCTTGAATGGCAGCCTCCCGCAATTGCACCTTGTTCACAGGAGGATTTTCGCTGCTGACAATTGCTCGCTTCAGATGTCCCCATGCATGTTCCACACAGTTCATGTCTGGAGAATACGCAGGCCACACCATGCGTCGAATGCCATGCACATCAAGGAACTCTTGAACCACTCTGGTTCGATGTGGTCGAGCGTTATCATCCACCAGCGTGAAGCCATTGCCCACAGTTGTAGAGAAACCTGCTACCACGGGTTCGAGAATAGCGTTTCTGTACATCAGACCAGTCACGTGACACTGGAGAGGAATTAGGGGCGTACGTCGACCAAACATGATTCCACCCCAAAACATGATCGAGCACCCCTGCTGCTGGTGACGTTCCTGGATGAAGGGCTCGTTCAATCTCTCATCTGATCGTCTCCAAACCCTTATGCTTTTGCTTAACGGGCGCAAACTGATGGTGACCTCATCTGTAAAGAGCGTGAGCTCTCACTGTTCCTGACTCCATTCGCTGTGCATTGTTGCCCACCTTACACGGTCTCTCTTATGGTGTGGATTAAGAGGAATCTTGGGTATGAGTCTTCTTGACGTCAATCCTTCCTCATGAAGTCGATTCCGCACTGTCTGATTGGAAACATTCTCTCCTGAGGCCCTCCGCAGATCTTGGCACAAACTGGTAGCAGTTGCAGTGGGTCTATGACGTGCCGAAATCACCACGTAGCGATCTTCCCTGCGTGTTGTTTTGCGTGGCCTCCATGTCCTTGGTCGATCAGCAACTGATTGTGACTCCTTGAACTTCTTCCATACTCGAGAGACATCACCTTGGCTCACTCCAACAATGCAGCGACGTCTACTTGGCGATATCCCTCTTGCAGCAGCGTTACAATTCGAATCCGGTCCGTAGCAGAAACGGTTGCTCGAGGCATGTTGCCCTTCGTTTTCCACCCACTCTGTGTGCAGTTTCCAACTCACAAGTGCGGATAAGACACGGACAATGCCTCCCATCGGGTTGCTTTCAAATCTGCTCAGGGATCATGAGACTGTCCTATTCTCAAATTGTCATGTTCAAAGTTAATATTATTTATGTTATTGATGTTGTTTTAACTTATGCATGTTTGTTTTATATATATATTGTTATAATCATCTTATCACGCTGTATAAAATACAAGAAATCAAATTGCTGTAACCATAGCAACGAGAAATAATAAGTACTAAAAATGGTGGTGGAAGTTGTGAGATTTTCTGCGCCTGTATTGTATTTATTTTAAATATAACGGTTATCGTTAATTACGCAATTTTATTTGCATTGATAATCGTTCTGCAAGTTTAAGCGCAGCGACGGTTATCAAGAGTGGCGACCCAGAAGCCAGGATTGTTCAAAAGTGTGCAATCTTCTGACAGTGGTAAGAATGTCTGTTGTAATGGAACAGAATTTTTGTCATATGCTGAAGTAAGACTTACGTCACAATCTTCAGTGTGCTTGTATAACGTAACTTCTTAAGTGAATCGTCATATGTGTGAAGATCACAATGGCTGATAAGTTAAAGCAAAGTAAATCTAAATCGTCGCGTAAAGAAACAAACATTCAGGCTAATACAATGACTACTTACTTTGATGCTGGTAATCCCGTAGTCGCTTCCAGTAATGCGAATACTACAGAACATGATGTTTGTTCTACAAAACCCGACAAATTATCTTGTTGTAATGATCCTGACAATGATTTGAGGTATGTTCAGTGTACACAGTGCTCGTCATGGCATCACATATCTTGTCTCAAACTTACAGTCACTCACTGGATAATTTATTCGACTACACTAGTAAATTATTATTGTAAAGGTTGCAAACCAGATTATGATCCTTTTAGTTTGCCAGCTTATCTAGAAACTCTTAACCCGAATTTTGGCGATTTGTTAAGTACTGTTAAGAGTATTCAATTGCTTATGGTCGCTTCTAATGAAGACCTCAAGACGAAACTAGAACAGTCTAATGCTGAAATGAAATCGCAGTTAGAACAGTCTAATGCTGAAATGAAATCTCAGTTAGAAAATTCTATGAAATCACAGTTAGAACAGTCTAATGCTGAAATGAAATAGCAGTTAGAACAGTCTAATGCTGAAATGAAATCTCAGTTAGAAAATTCTATGAAATCACAGTTAGAACAGTCTAATGCTGAAATGAAATCGCAGTTAGAAAATTCTATGAAATCACAGTTAGAACAATCTAATGCTGAAATGAAATCGCAGTTAGAACAGTCTAATGCTGAAATGAAATCTCAGTTAGAAAATTCTATGAAATCACAGTTAGAACAGTCTAATGCTGAAATGAAATCGCAGTTAGAAAATTCTATGAAATCACAGTTAGAACAATCTAATGCTGAAATGAAATCGCAGTTAGAACAGTCTAATGCTGAAATGAAATCTCAGTTAGAAAATTCTATGAAATCACAGTTAGAACAGTCTAATGCTGAAATGAAATCGCAGTTAGAAAATTCTATGAAATCACAGTTAGAACAATCTAATGCTGAAATGAAATTGCAGTTAGAACGGTCTAATGAAGAACTAAAAACACGAATGGATCTTGCTAACCAAGATATGAAATTACAGTTACAGCAATCTAATCAAGAATTTGCAGAGTTTAGTGAGAATATTAAGTCTCAGTTTGAACAATTGGAATTGGATATTTATAGTAACCTAACTTCCAAATTTGAATTGGCTCATCAAGAAATTAATACTGTTAATCAAAGGTTAGACAACTTGACTTCCGATGTTAAAACACAACTTGATTCAATAGCTTCCGAATGTGTCAAGAAAAATGAACATTTGGGAAGTATTTTAAATAGCAATATTTCTCAAATCCGAACAGAACAAGACGTTCAAGGGCAACAAATTTTAATAAATAAAGATTTGATTAGTGAATACGATAAATCTATTACAGTATGTTCATCCAAAATAACTGATATTAATAATAGATTATCATCGTTGGAAGTTAATGGTAAGGAAAATGTACATTTTGGAACGTATCTTATTGATTGTGATAACAGGTTTCAACATACAGAATCTCGTATTGATGTTTTGCAAACTAATTATGCAAATTTTCAACGCAACACAAAAGGAAATTTGAAACCTCCCCTTGCACAAAATAGTTCTCAAACTAAGACATCACGTGAAAGGGCTAGAAATGCAGTTGACTCGGGGGTGACTAATTCATCTACTTATTCATCTGATGAATGTTTAACAACCCATGTGAAAACAACGTTCGATGAACCGCATGTTCGAAATCGTGTTCGCTGGAAGCGAAACAAAAGATTTATTCCAACCTGCAATGAGGAACATTATCGAAATAATATGTCACCTAATAGTGTACAGTTTAAGGATACAAGTAATTATGCGATTAACAATATGCAGACAACTTCTAGATTGAATTCTACCGTTACAAATATTGATAAACATTCCAATGTTCAACAATGTTGTTCTGCTGATGGTGAAAATAGTTACATAAATCAAATGTTTACATACTCGCAAGAACCTAACCTCACTGTCGTTCATCATAGTAATGTCCCTGGTGAAACATGTGGGTTTCGTCATATTTCTTCCTTGCAGAATGAAGCTTGCAGACCATGGTTTCAAGGTGAAAGGCGTAATGCAAATTTAATGACTGGCACAAGTTGTCCAAATGCTGAAATTGGTGTTAATGAGTCAAATACAAATAACAATTACTGTGATAATCCACAAAGTCAGTTTGATCGTTGTATTTCTCCAACGTCTTTACCTGTAATTACTGTTGGGGATAGAGGGAACAGATATGTAAAGATAAATGAACTGTCTCATCTACCCAAATTTTCTGGGAAAATAGAAGACCAATCGGCTCGAGAATATCTAGAACATCTTAATTCTATGCTTGATCTTATGGGCATTCCAATTAACAAAAGGCTACAGAGTATTCAGCAGTGTTTCACCAACAGAGCTGCGTACTGGTATAGAACTCACAAACGTATGTTTTCTTCATATGATCATTTTCAAAGGGAATTCATGAAGCAATTTGCAAGTCCGGAAATAATACAGTCTCAGTTATCAGTATTAAGGAACAGGAAGTATGATCCTACAGTACATGGTGATTTAGAAAGCTTTGCGTTGAAAACATATTCAAATTATTGCAATTTAGTTGAGAACCCAAACGAATTGGATGTTATTCAATTAGTTATTAGCCAGTTACCAAATAATATAGCTAATAACATAACTTGTCATGAGATACGTTCTATGGACCAGTTAACAACTATGTTAAGGAAATTAGATGTTGTCCGAACTAGTAGAAGAGGACTTATTTTCCTACCGGAAGAAAACGATAATAGTAGTAAGGTTAAACCCAACAAGAATCCTGACAGTATGAAATCAAAATTTAATGTCAAGCAAATTAATGTTAAACACACCAAAAACACTTGCTCATCTTCTACTCAGACTTCGTCGATGGATGTTCAAGTACCTTTTACTAATGAATTTGGCAATGCTAATTCAAGATATGGACAGTTTAGAGGTAGCAATGGTAGTTTTAGAGGACGTAGAAATAATCGTGGCTATTCAGGATTTACATATAATAACAGAAATAATTTTAGATTCCAAAGAAATAATGCATACTCTGGTATTTCCGGTGACATTACAAATAGGAATTATAATCAGGATGCTATAATTTCTCAGTTACCTAACAGTAGTCAGAATGGAAGGATTTTCTACAATAGGCAAGCGCAGTATACAAGTGAGCCTGCTCTCGCTCCTACTTACAGTCAACCTGTTAATGTGACCTCATCACAACCACAAGATGCATCTACAACTTCTGGAACATCAAATTCAACTTCTGGAAATGTATCAAGGACCTTTACACAACAATCTGGTATTGGAACATCTTACCAATCAACAACAAATTTAAATTAAAGGAGCGGATGGAAGTGCCTCGTTCACTCTGCTTTCTTTCAGAGAGGCCAAATTTGAACAAACGAAATTCATTTCAAACACAGGAAATTATGAATGTACGTGATGATAAAGACTTAATATCGGAACCACTACAAGTGAATTTTTTATTGGAATGGTTTGAAGAAGAACCTGAGTGGACTGTTAGTGATTATGATATTCCGGTTCCATTAACTGAAGTTCCAGTTATTCATGGAATTATTTGTCAAATACCTGTAGTTTGTATTATAGATTCTGGAAGTCAGGCAAATGTTCTAAGTTTTGACGTTTGGTGTAAACTATCGTCTTTGATTGGCAACATTAAACTGGATAACGTGGAAGATGTAAAACTCACCGGTTTCGCTGGATCCAAGAAATGTAAAGTTGTTGGCAGTAAAATTATTAATCTGCAGATAAAGCACGAATACTTTTCTATGGAATTTTTCGTTCTTAAAGAGTTGAATGCCGATGTCATTTTAGGAGTTCCATTTTTGAGGAAATATAAAGCTGTAATTGACTTTAAAGAAGGGAATGTAAGTTTGCTAAATGATAAAGGAAAGGAAATTTCCTCTGTTTTAACTCGGCAATGTTCTTCTACAGAAGATTCGAAGTATTGTACAAAGTCTAACTTTTGTTCCGAAGATACATTAAATGATAATGAAAGTTATTCATGTAGATTGTTACGTGATGCGTCAACTTTGAATGATGATGTAGAATATATGCCAGCTAAGAAGTCCATTTATGAGTCTGTTTTTAGAAATGATAATTTAGACGATTTGCAGAAAGCTGATTTATTCAAACTTCTGTCGTATTATCACGTACAATTTTCAGATAAACCTAGAAAAGCAACTGTTGAACCTTACAAGATTCAATTAGATACTGTAACACCTATTACAAGCACACCTTATCCCATACCAATATCAAGGAGACAACCTTTAGAAGAAGAGCTTTCCAAGTGGGAGAAATGGGGAATTATTTACCAGGATTCTTCACCATATCTTAACCCTCTACATATAGTTCCAAAGCAAGGAGGTCTTTGGAGACCTGTGATCGATTTTAGGAAATTAAATCAACATGTTATCTCTCCACAAGTGAGAGTAGAAGCAATCAACGAACTGTTACAGAGGTTCCTAGGATGTGTTTATTTTTCTTCAATTGATTTATCATGCGGTTATTTTCAAATACCGTTGACTGAAGATTCATATCCTTACACAGCTTTTTCTTATAGAGGCAGACAATATCTTTTCCGCTATCTTCCGTTTGGGATTCGATCAGCAGTCTCAGTGTTCCAGGACAGGATGAATAAAATATTCTCCACCGATTGCAGAAATTTTGTTGTTTGTTATTTGGATGATATTCTAATTTTCAGCAAAAATTGGTCTCAACATATCCAACATGTAGAACTAGTTTTACAAAAGATAAAGGGTGTCAATATGTCTATTAAATTTTCCAAATGTAAGTTTGCTTACAAAGAAATCTGCTTCCTTGGACACATAGAGTCCGGTGATAAAATTATGGTTGATCCTGCAAAGAATTCAGCAATTATTAATTTTCCAATTCCAACAAACAAACGCTCCTTGAGAAGGTTCTTAGGATTGGCTAATTGGAGGCGAAAGTTTATTGAAGGATTTGCTGAAGTGGCACAGCCTTTGTATGATCTGTTGAAAAAGGAATCAAAATGGCAATGGAATGATGTTCATGCTTCAGTTTTTGAAAACCTCCGCAAGTTACTGATATCTCCAAAGGCTTTGTATCAACCAGATTTCAAGAAGCCTTTCAATGTCAACACAGACGGTTCGAAGAAAGGTATAGGAGCTGTTCTATGGCAAGACTCAACTGGAAATTCTGAAGAAGGACCACGTATAATTCAATACGCTAGCAGATCTCTTAAAGGCAATGAGTTATCATACAATACTCACGAGATTGAATGCTTAGCAATATTATTTGCTTTTGAAAAATTCTACATTTACATAGCTGGAACTAAGGTGAAATTGTTTACCGATCACCAATCCTTGTCTTGGCTAGAATCTACTAAAACTTTGAATCCACGATTAAATCGTTGGAGTTTGAAATTACAAATGTTTGATTATAATGTATATCACGTGCCGGGAAAATCTAATGAAGCTGCAGATGCTTTAAGCAGATATCCTGATTTAAGTACAGGTTTTCCAACTCTATCGGAACTATATGTAAATAACATAAGTCTTGATTTTCTTGACGAAGATAGTGTAACATTTTGGCAAGAAAGTCAACATTCGGATTCTTATTGCAGTGCCATTGTACAAAAGTTACAAAATGGGAATTTGTCGAAGAATATAAAAAGGCAATATTCGATTCAAGATAATATATTATTCCTGAAACATTTGAAACAGGACAAGTGGAAACTTGTAGTACCTATTGTTGTTGTACCCAAAATTCTTCATAAATTACATGACTTACAAGGTCATTTTGGATACTATAAACTATTTAATAAGTGCAGAAGTTTATATTATTGGCCTAAAATGAAAGTTAGTATCAAGCAGTATTTGAACGACTGTCTAACATGCGCAAAAACTAAGCAAGCTCACACAAAAATTAGTAAGGATGAATTGCATGTATATTCTACTACTCCACATGATATGTTATCAATAGATCTTGTTGGACCGTTACCCAAATCACAAGGATATTGTTACATATTAACAATAGTTGACACGATGTCCAAATTTTTAATGGCATATCCGTTAAGGAAGGCAACGTCACGTGAAATAATTAACAAATTCAAGCTCCAGTATTTTTACCACTATCCAGCATGTAAGGTAATATTATCAGATAACGGTTCCCAATTTAAATCACAAGAGTGGAAGTTATATATGGATGACTGTAACATAAAACATATCACCACGTCAGTTTATTCGCCTTTCGCAAATCCTGTGGAAAGGTACAACAAAGAGTTAATACGATTGTTACGATTATATACTTCGCAAAATCATCAGGACTGGGTAAAATATTTGAATCATGTAACAGGACTTCTTAATAATTCCGTTTCGGAAATAATAAGTTTCACACCTAGTGAACTTTTTCTTCATCACGAATTAAAGGATTCAATTATCAGTCAAATTAACTGGCCAGATGATTTAAAGTTTGTGCCCTGGAAACATAAGTATTTTATCGCCAAAGCACGTATTAAGGAAAGATATAAGCCCAAAACTATTGAGTGTCATGCTAATAAATTGAAGATTGTCCCAGGTGATATTGTTTTAGTGAAAAATCATGAACATAGTAGTGCAATTAACAAGAAAATTCATAAGTTTATGGAATTATGGCTTGGACCCTATATAGTTGATGCTGTGAAAAACAATTATACAATTTTGATGTCTATGGACGGAAAGAAGATAACAACAAGGCAGAACTTGTCAAATATCAAGAAATTTAATTGTTCTGATGAAAAAAAAGAAGAATTGCTTAAACTAATGTAATTGTCATGAAGTGATGCATAAGTAGGTGTAAATTCGAACACTAAGATGACATTTTCAGAACTTTAGTAAAAAGAGTATTGTAAATTTGTGAATTGGTTCATTATGTCAAGTGAACTCTTTCATTATCCTGACGAGTGTATATTAAAAGCAGGACTCAAATCTTATATATTATATATATAAAAAAAATGTTATCTTCATTTTTTTTACCAGGAGAAGGGGAGAGATTGAGACTGTCCTATTCTCAAATTGTCATGTTCAAAGTTAATATTATTTATGTTATTGATGTTGTTTTAACTTATGCATGTTTGTTTTATATATATATTGTTATAATCATCTTATCACGCTGTATAAAATACAAGAAATCAAATTGCTGTAACCATAGCAACGAGAAATAATAAGTACTAAAAATGGTGGTGGAAGTTGTGAGATTTTCTGCGCCTGTATTGTATTTATTTTAAATATAACGGTTATCGTTAATTACGCAATTTTATTTGCATTGATAATCGTTCTGCAAGTTTAAGCGCAGCGACGGTTATCAATCATGTGGCAAATACTGCCCTCTATCTGCTGAATATCGAACTCACTTGAGGCATCATGTTGATTTCTGTCTCGGGCATTGCTCACATAATGAATATTGTATACCTTTTGGGGATATCGCGACTCAAACCGCATTCAATCATAATATGCAAAACTTTTTTTGAGCACTGTAGTATTTACTTTTATTTCTATAAAAGCATAATGTTGTTTAAGAACTGTTATTAGATTCTTCTGCACTAAATTTCTAAGTGAGGCTATTAAGGGGCAACTTCTCCCTCCCCCCCCCCCATTTACTCACCGTATGCAAAGAGTGTGAATACGTTTTTGCTGAAATGGGAAAATGAACCACAGCAAGAAACTAATAAAATGCGTCTGTTTTTATGAACAGCTGCAGAATTATCTACAAACTTGTTGAAATTCACACTTTTGCTAGCTTGTACTCATTGGACGAAATACATACAGCCAGGGACGGAGCTACAAGGAGGTTAGGGGGGATGAAACCCCAACAACATATCTAAGCTCCCTGTAGCCCCCAGATTTTTATAGTACGGTAGACGCCTTTCGATCGAAAATTAAAGAAGTAGAAGCTATCTTACGTAATATTTTCCATTATAAAACTTCCCTTAGGGCAAGGCCATTGCAATGTTCAAGTACATTTCCTGCTTTTATAAGATCGCAAGATTATTACAACGTGTTGTACGTAAAATCGTGGTTGGAGGTGGCAGCTGCAGATCTGCATGGATCAACAACGGACATTGATTATTTAATACGTACTAAGTAATTGTTAAATCACAAGTCTCCAAACTTGCCAAAAAAAATTTACAGATACTCTGCTGCCTGTCTGGTAGGTGGATGTGTTCAGTGGCTGTGGGATTGCTGTTTGGTTGTTGGAGGGTCAAACGATGATCATACGATGCCTACGAAGTTAAATGATAACAATTATTATCCTATGTAAATCATGTCACTATTTTTGGAACGAGTGTTAAAAATTAATTTTTATAAGTTGGAGGATGTTACCAATTGTATTGTGAAGGTAACACTGAGAGAACAAACATATTTTCAGTGCAAATTCACCTACACTAGGAGACAAAAGCATTGACTATCAATATCATTGACATAAATCAATGGATACAGTTGCAGCTCTCGCACTGGGCAGATGTGATTAGTAGTGAAAATAACTACCAATAGTTTTATATATGTTTCACATCTGATTCTTCTCCATGGAATAGAAATTGGCCACTCGGCATAAATTATTTTCCAACGTCATAAATAATAATTTATTAACATGAAGACCTAGGCTTACAAGGAATAAAATTGCCCAAGCTTGCTGATTTTTGCACTAAATTGCAATGTTTAGTTGCACAAAGGCTAATCGGGACAAAACCTACAGCCTATAGTGGAATCCGAGCCACTTAATTAAATGTCCCTAGCCGTGGATCGAACTCGTGACCCGTCGATTACAAAGCATCATTATTACCGCTAACCGAGGCGGGAAGGTACACTTATAATCTTTCTAATTATTAACATTTAAGAGTTAGTTAGTTTCTTTAGTCTTTTAATTCCTTAATGTCGTATTTTTGCCTCTCGGATGTTTTCAATAACGATGTAACGATGAAAGGATTGAGAAAACATCGTTGACAATTATGTTCATTGCAAATACTCGAATGACAAACTACAATCAGAAAAGCTGCCCCCCGTGGCGGAGTGATTCAGTTCTTTTTCACATGCATGCTCGGATCCGGAGAGATAGTTCGCAACTATGAATAAGAGGAGTGTACAGTTAACAGAATCAAGCATGTGAAAACTGACATACGTGTATTTCAGGATAACTATGATAGATATGAACAAGAAACTGTATTAGCCTTATCTGAGGATGTTTGAAAAGTCCTGTAGTAAATTCACAAATTCGTCGTTCCGGTTCAATATGAGTAATATGCATTGGCTGTAAATAGTTTTAATTGTATCAAAAATGCTAAAAGTACACATTTTACTAACTACACGACTTTCCCAATGATTCCAAATGGCTAACTTGGATTGATATTCATGTGCATTAGCACTGGCCTCCGTGATGAAGTGGTTAGCACATCCGGGAGTTCGAATCCCGGCATGGATGCTCTTTAGAGTGTCCGTTCATCAGTTTCATCATACAATTCATCCTCAGGCGGAGCACAAAGCATGACGCCTTAGGTTGTAAGACACGTTTTTATTACGTTAAGAAAAGAAAGAACATCAAAATCATCTCACTTAGGATAATCCACCAACTGCAGAAAACACAAAAGAATGTCTTCCGCCTGTTCTGCACATGTGTCACAACAGGGTGAATAGCTATGCACTACTACAAAACATCGTCATTATTTCCCTAGTTTACAGCACCATACAGGAGAGATATCCTGCTACTCGATGTTATAAACGATTCCATATATGTTGGTCAGAGGCGTGCGCACAGGCGGGGGTGGGGGATTACCCCCTAATCACGGACGTTCGCAGATTTTTCCACAAAGGGACAAGAAAGGTATTTTTTCATGGGGCATATTACCCTGATACTAGTGCTGTCCCCTCAAAAAACACCACTTGAATTTGTAATTATCGCATTCCTGCGTCCCCATTACATAATAATTAATGTAAATTACTATGACTGAAATCTAATTATACTTGTGAAATATATACTTTTAAGTTGACCTTCGTTTTCAAGGTGTGGTCATCCTTACCCCCCTTCCAGACGTTCCATGCCCCTATATTATTATACTTTCACCTAGAAATTTAGTGGAGAGCAATATTGTCGCTGTTATTAAACAATATTATACTCTAAAAGGAAATGGCGCAACCACAATGGGACAGGGGGGCATTGCTTATGCCTTTTTCCAACCTTGGACGGAAATCATTGAAGTAAAAGAAAGCAAGACTAGCAGAATCTATACTAGTAGCAGGACAAAAGGATACTCAAGACGGAATTAGTTTTCACGTCCATCTTCATTATTTCTTCCAGACGGTCAGGATCACTTGCAGGGGATTACAGAGGGACAATTGTCCCCTCGACTTTAAATTTTATACAAATAAAAATACATTTCGTAAAATTTTCTTTCTCGCTTCGCTCGCGGTACCTGCTTTTCTTGCAGTCTTGTCAACTTCCGAGCCGTAGCTAGGAAGTAGCGGGAGTTGGCCCTGGGCGCCGAACAATCTGATTGAGAAAAATTGTAAAAGAGAATGCCATGCCGTCCCATGATTTTTTTTGCGCCCTATTAAATCAATACTGTTTTCAACTTTCAAAAATTTGGATCGAAAAATTTTCTTGCTCGCTTCGCTCGCATTTTCTTTTCTCCAATACATTGTAAATTACCAGAAAGAAGGTAAGAACGAATAAGTAATTCAGACAGTTGCTGCTATAACAGTTTGGTTTGGAGGAAAACGAGCGCTCACATTTCAGAGACAATCTATATAATTTTTGCTGTTGGTTTGTTAAGGGGCGGATGAATAGATTACGTAATGTATTTAAATAATATGTTAATACCTAGGTATATATATAATATACACACTCGCGCGCGCAAACACACACACATATATATATCACATCAATGCAAAAAACTAAAACAGTGAGATAAAATGAGGTTTTTCTTTGCCGATCTGACTTAATTTTCAAGGTTTTTGCCCTCCCCCCTTATCAGAGGGTCTGCGCACGCCTATGATGTTGGTACCTTCTTCTAATAATAAAAACAAGTTAAAATAACAGTAATATTAAATTAATTATTAAAATATTAATTAATATTGTTATCACATGAATGGGAAAAGATGGCATAAGAATAGGAATATAACAGCACGTATTCATTATCTAGCTCATGAATAGTTAAGATCGCTTCAATTTGTATAAAAACAACTGACCTGGCAAGGTGATTGTGAAACAGATAAGGAATTGAATATTTATTGAATAACGAAAAAGGATGTTAGATCCATTTGACGAAAAGTAAAGCTCTTAATTTAATATTTAAGCATATTACTTAGGTAGTGGTGTGTATAAATCTTCTTTGATACAGTCATCCAAAGTTGTATGACCCCAATGTAATCCTTCCCATCCAATAAGTTTGACGAAAATACACCTCTCTCGATTATACGACAGATGCAAAACAAGCATATTTACATAATTTAATTTTAGTACTTCGTAAGTCTCTAGTGGAAGATTCGGACTCCCTGGACACCCCGCCTCCCCTAAATAGTCCTTGGCTCTATTACATGTAAGTTGTATTGCGATGTTCGTCAATGTGTGTTTTTCTTCTTTCAGACACTCGGAAAAAGTGTTGTCCTGTCACAGAAACCCTCTCGGCTCGGAGTTATAAACGTGCGGGCTCAAAAGAAAGGTCTTTTATGGTCAGAGCCTGACCTTCCAGGCCGGGGGGGGGGGGGGGGGGTGAGTAGCGGACAGGGAACCTTGTCTTCTGTTTCTTTCGACAGCACCCTCCCACCAGTAAAGTCTCAAACGGTCTACCATGCAATGGATTTGCGTTCGAAGGGGGAAATGGAATCAATATTGGTAAGACTAGGGAGAAAATTTGACATCTGTCCGGTGCTTTTTTCGAGTGACGCTGATACGGGCTCTTAAGGTATTCTGAGGAAATTTCAGTAGGAAGATACAGGGATTTTGCAAGTTAAGATAACTGGGACGCGAGGCTAAAGTCTGGGCAATTTCGTTACGGACAATGTGTGACGAATTAGGATTTTTCGAATCTTGCAGATCTTTATTCATGTAATAGAAACTGTTTTGCGGTTCCAAAGAAAATGCTTTATTCCGAATAAATAAATATTTGCAATTGATTAGTTATTTTGTTTATATTTTTTCGAGACGAGACGAGACTTTTCAGGAGTCGTCTCGTCCCGTCTCGAATTTTAGAAAGGCTGTCCCGTCTCGTGAGCAACACTATTCCCTTTGCGCTCGCCAGATCACGTCTTCACACATAGTGAACAGAAATTTTGAATATTATACCTAAAAACATATTGTACTTCAGGCTTTGTGTAAAATACATAAGCATTTTTAATAAGATTAACTTTTAATGTAATTTGAAGCACATGATTTTTTTTCACCCTGTCTCTGAACCGCCCATCCCAATTTTTCCATCAGGCATTAGTACACACTCTAAGCTACTTACATATAAAATTTGGGGAAAATTGAAGGGGGGGCATTGCACGAAATTCGCTCTTGAAGTTAGTCATTTATTTGTCTAAAAAATACATGAAACTATACATAAAAATACATGGTTATTGATACACTCATCTGAAACCTTATTTAAATAAAAGCTTACACTATTCTGAACAAAAGAAAACAAACTTGAAGTTTCTACGGCAAACCTGAGAGACGATACGACCATTTATAACCTAATGAGTGTCTTTCAAAGTGGAGCTGCAAGTGGCGTACACGGAGATTTTAAAAAGCGTGTAACTTCTGAACCCCTTGACCAATCTAAAAAAAATGTAATTTTTGTAATCAGCATTAAAAGTTCTATAAGTATTCCGAATTTCAACTAAATCGGGGATGGTGGGTGACATCTTCACAAAACTCTGGATGATTTAACATGGAATGACCCTTTTGCAACATCTCGTTGTTTTGTTGCAATTCACAGCAGATATTTTGCTGCAATCTTTGAAAATTGTCATAATTTTGCTGCAAACTTTAACAGAAATAATCTTGTCCAAGTTCGGATTTACTGTATTTATGTACGATTTTAACAAAAATGGGTTAAAGTCTGGATTACGTGATTTACAAAAATAATCTTCTTTGGGAGACCTATATATTATCCAGCAAATGACAGACAATCCTCTACATTTCAAATGTTCCCATCTCTTGCAGCCCTTGCACTTCACAAGACGAGAATCTTAATCAATATTACTGCAACAAATAATATCCCTCACTGGGTCCGCATTTTCTTCATTAGGTTCGTTTTCACTGAAATTATCGACTCGAAAACATTTGATCTTAATAAAATCTTCGTTCTCAGATTGTAAGGATGTTGCTTCCTGTCTTATTTAAAGTATTCAGAAGATAATTTCCACACTATATATTCACGAATTCTGGCTGAAAGTCACCACAATTGTTGCTGTTAGGCTTTAAATTAGGAACAAGCAAAACATATGTAAATTCTTGTAAGAAATAAAATACAGAAATCAACTTACGATGTTTCATGTATATCACTATATCCCATAATAATAATATATTTTAAAAACAGTAACAGTAATGATGACATATCCTTCTTCTTATCAAAGATTTTTATCCTTAGAATAAAAGAATGTTGTAAAGAATGACAGCCACAGTACGCTCTCGAGCCAAAACCGTTTCTGCGGCAATGCTAACAGTATTCCAAATGCCACACTTCATATTCGGTTTGCCAAATTCATTCCTTTGTTTATTACAAATGTGGAAACAAAGGAATCATTATGCACTTCAAAACACATTGTAACTGGTTGTTACGTTAGATGTTTACGCTATGGTTGTTATGGGTACTTGACATTTAAAAATATTTTCACTTTATAAACAAAATAATATGCTCGTAACAAATAACAGAATTATTGTAATAATCGCCATTCTTCGATTTTGGTTTTGCTTTGTTGCACTTCATTCTACTTAAGTAATTGGTCAGTCAGCAGAGCTCTGCAAACGAGCCAGGAGAAGGCACAAGGCTTGGCCAGAAGATAGGAGTTTGAACAAATGCATTTTCAAAAATAGTCTCGAATTTCGAAAATCCATGCTGCTATTGCAAATTCTGAAAATAAAAAGAATTAGAATTCGTGAAGGATAAGTTAGGAAATCCTGTGTATACTTTGCATGATACTTGCAGTTATTACTTGGAGGGATACACGTATTTTCTCAATTCTTTAAAAAGAAATAAAGGCGTGGATACTTGAAAAATAGGGACATTTTTGGAGACTATTGCTGCTCTATTACAGCGGATGGTAAGACACAAGAAATGATAGTACTGTAGGTTATGGAGAATTTGGTGGTTTCCACGTTAATAATAATCTCGTCAGGAAAATAAACCACATTTACATTCTATGTAATTCATCGTCTCCCGAAGTCATTCATCAGTACATGAAATTGAATAGGTACGGCATATTACTGCATTAACTTTCGTGCTCATTGACTGGTAGAAGTTACCGTAAAATTAACATTTAACAATCTGCCCGAGGATTTACAAAAGCGGAACGCAATAGTTTATCTTTTGTGAGCGCATGCGCATTCTTGTCGTCACTTCCTGTTGTGGCTAGAATGAGAAGTAAAGATGGCGTCGGTAACCTCTTGGAATATCAAGCGCAGACACATATTCGTACATAGTATAGAATTTAGACACATAAGGAAAATTTTGAACTAGAATAACTGAAAGCTGAATAAAGTAACAAGAGTAACGTGGAATTTTTATATTACGTAGTTTGTGTGAATCCTCGTGGTTTAGATTATAAGCTAAATTGTTAATTCTTTGCTGATATGAATAGTAATAGTCAATAAGAGTAACTAAATATACAAACGAAGTGAATTTAACAATTGAAAGGCTCGGGTGTAAAACATGGTAAGCGACATTTTGATAATTTCTGAGTTCAAGAAAAAGGTTATTAGAAGCAATACTGTAGATAAATTGTTTTCTTGCTGTGTTTTCCAATTCCAGAAGGCTTCACTGAATCCAGTGCAAATTGTATGACATGGCATTTTCACTCGAAAATTGAAGGATGGCACATTTTACTTTGTAACTCAAAAATTATCAAAATATCACTTACCATGTTTTACACCCGAGGCCTTCAATTAGTACTCTAATTTTTTTAAAATTGAAATAAAATCATTCATAGTCACATTTTCTGTTTATTCTATCGTTACCATGGTTACATGACATTTCACTTCATACACAAAATTGCGCTAATAATATTACTTAAATATCAATAAAGTTCATTACTTAGACTGCATTGAATATCAGTAGTATCGATGTGAGATAAGGACGGTCGCTATTTAATATTCGTAATTAATTTGCACGTACTTATAACTAATTTGCACGGGTTTTAATTAATTTGCATGTACTTAGAATTCATTTGCACGTACTTAGAATACTTTACATTTATGTATTTGCATGTTTATAACTTTTATGAATATATAATTATTTATTTTATGAAAAATATGTATATAGAAGGTAATTAGAGGTAGTAAACGCTATGCATATGGTTTTATATTCATTACTGCAAAGTATGTAATGTATAAAATGTTAATATTAATGTTTATAGTATTGAAAATAAGAGTTTATGGTTTATGAACCGCTATGAAAGGTGTTAATGGTACGAAAGAAGACGGTCCCGGTATTCGAACCCGCGATATGTAATGTTATTAATTAGTACTATGTAATAATTTCATTTCATTATGTTATGAAAGACGGTGGTTTTACACGCTAGACAGAATACTGTCTCCGAATCTCGACTCGGCGGTGAAGGTAGAGGAGAAAGGAATTTGGGGAGTGTGCGTTCAAGGTCAAATGACGTCAGAACGTCAGAACAAAGGAAGAACCTGATTGACCAATCAGAGAACGCGTCGGTAGGTTTTCAGAACCGGTTTTTTCAAGGTTAACCAGTACGCAAGAACAGGGGAAAGCTATGCAATACTGTAGGGCAGGGGAGGGATTGATCCAGACAACAAAGGATGTCTGGAAATGCGCAGCAAGGGTCAAATCTCTGAAGCTATGCGTCGCTTATAGAACCGGTTTCCGCCGCCAATTAATATTCCGCTCAGGGTTGCCCCAAGGCACAGGACGCTTTAGCGCAGGTTTTTTTATCTGTACTAGGAAGAAGGGAGAGCTATCAGGGACGGGGCCTACAGTTTTCACCATTTGCTTTTATCACGGGGTAACGAACCTAGGACCCTTTGATTATTGATTTAGGTAGTAAATGTATGTTACTGTGTGCTATTTAACTTAATTTTGAGTTTATTTTTTACCAAACTTTGACTTTATGTCAAACATTTTCCCAGCTTATTTTTATTTTTACCAAAATAACACAATTCAATCTGTTCAGGAAACACTTTTAGTTATATTTTCGACACACAAAGTGTGTGTTCTCAACTTCTATCTGTTTATTTTACAATTTTATGTTAATTTTTTTACCAAAATAACACTATTTGTACTATTCAGGCAACATTTTTTATTAAATTTTGGACTCGCAAAGACATTTTTTCAACTTTTAACTTATTATTTTACAATTTTATGTTAATTTTTTTACCAAAATAACACTATTTGTACTATTCAGGCAACATTTTTTAGTTATATTTTCGACACACAAAGTGTGTGTTCTCAACTTCTATCTGTTTATTTTACAATTTTATGTTAATTTTTTTACCAAAATAACACTATTTGTACTATTCAGGCAACATTTTTTATTAAATTTTGGACTCGCAAAGACATTTTTTCAACTTTTAACTTATTATTTTACAATTTTATGTTAATTTTTTTTACCAAAATAACACTATTTGTACTATTCAGGCAACATTTTTTATTAAATTTTGCACTCACAAAGATATTTTTCAACTTTTAACTTATTATTTTACAACTTTATATTAATTTTTTACCAAAATAACACAAAGCAACACTTTTTATTAAATTTTGCACTCACAAAAACATTTTTCAATTTTTAACTTATTATTTTACAACTTTATGTTAATTTTTACCAAAATAACACTATTTGTACTATTCAGGCAACATTTTTTATTAAATTTTGGACTCACAAAGACATTTTTTACAACTTTTTAACTTATTATTTACAATTTTATACCTATTTTTAACCTAAATAACACTATTTATACTATTAAGGAAAGACTTTTAGTTATATTTTCGACACACAAAGTGTGTGTTCTCAACTTCTATCTGTTTATTTCACAAGTTTAGGCTTATTATTACTCAAATAACACAATTCAATCTGTTCAGGAAAGACTTTTAGTTACATTTTCGACACACTAAGTGTGTGTTCTCAACTTCTATCTGTTTATTAGGCTTATTATTTCTCAAATAACATTATTTATACTATTCAGGCAACATTTTTTTATTAAATTTTGGACTCAGAAAGATATTTTTACAACTTTTTAACTTATTATTTTACAAGTTTATGCCTATTGTTAACCTAAATAACACTATTTACACTATTCAGGAAAGACTTTTAGTTACATTTTCGGCACACAAAGTGTGTGTTCTCAACTTTTATTTGTTTATTTCTCAAGTTTAGCCTAATATTTACTCAAATAGCACGATTTGATCGTGTCTTTTATTACATTTTGGACACACACACACACACACACACACACACACACACACACACACACACACACACAGAGAGAGAGAGAGAGAGAGAGAGAGAGAGAGAGATAGAGAGAGAGAGATTTTTCCAAGTTTACAGGATTATTCTCCAAGTTTACTCAAATAACACAATTTAAATGTGTTGTGAATTAGATTTTGTACACACGACGTGTGTTTTGTCAACTTTAACCCTTTCATTTTTAAGTTTATTTTACCAAAGTAAGACGGCTTAGTCTATTCAAGAAAGTTTTCAATTATATTTTGGATGCAAAAGTATATTTTGTCAAGTTCTACCCTTTTATTTTACAAGTTTAGGCTTATTTTTACTCAAATAACACAATTTCATCTATTTAGGCAACATTTTGTTTCTTATATTTTACTCAGAAAGACATTTTTTCAATTTTTAATGTATTATTTCACAAGTTTATGTAATTTTTTATTCTAATAACACAATTTTAACTATTCAGGCAACATTTTTTATTGCGATTTGGATTTACAAAGAGATTTTTTAAATTTTTGTATTAAATTTTCTATTTATTACGTTTTGTATTTCACATTCACTAATTTTTAAAGTTTTACTTTTTATTTTTATCTAAAAACTAAAGAAAAAAGTATTTTTAACTAAAAGTTATTTTATAGTTTTCGGTTTTCAGATTTCCACAATGCTATTTTTGGTTCTGTATTTCTATATTAGGATATTACAGTTCTAAGGTGTGCATAATATTTCAAAGTATTTTCAGGGTGTATTTGTTAATGCATTTGGATGATAACTATTAGGTTTTTGGACGAACTAATGTTAAGAATATTTCAACCAATCAGAAAACGCGTCGGTTTTATTTCAACCAATCAGAGAAGGCGTCAGTTTGCTTATGAGGTATAAAAACTGCGTAAAAGCAAGCAGAAGCTATTTTGAGAAGTATTTCTGAAGCATTGCGTCAGAGAAGACATCAAGTTGTGATTATTGTCTGAGATTTGAAGACAAAGAACTCAAAAGAAGCTATAATTAAGGTAAGTGAATTGTTACATATATGTATGGTGCTTTTAAATAATGCGTAAATGCAAATATTGAAACGAAGAAGACGTCAATGCAAACCAAAAAGAATATGCGTAATGTGAACAAGTACTACAACTATTTTTCTATTTTTCAGGTGCTTCTAATTTTGTATGTGTGACTGAAAGGGACCATTAGTAAAAGATGGCGTCTTCAACCTCCACAAACAAGGCTAACCACACTGCGGTGAGTACCTCGCAAGAGATTTTACCACTGGAATGTATATTTCTCCACTAGTTTTTGAAATAATATATAAATCCAGAAAACAAAGAAACGAAAAAAGTAAATACAGAAATGAATATGCGTAATATAAACAAGTACTACAACTATGTTTCTATTTTTCAGGTGTTCTTATTTGTGTACCTGTGAGTGGAAGGATCTATTACTGGAAATAACGCCAACAAAGTAACCAACAAGGACATGAGTCAAATAATTGCATCATGTCCATGTTTTTCCAATTATATCTATAAGGACTGTGTGTTGGAGACTTTGAAGAGGTATACACCTGGCAAGTATATTATATGCTGGGGATGTTATTCTAATCAAGGCAACCAATTAGCCCACGATTGTGTAGTTAACCATTTCTACGAGTGTGAGTGCGTATGCTGTAAAGATGAAGATTTACTCTCTGAACGTTATTTTATTTGCCAAGGAGAACGCTGTTTGAATAAATGCCAACGATGTTTTAAGTGGATGTGCGAGAGAATCCAGTATTATTTACAGGACTTGGATAACACAAAACATATTTTTGATTTTTATATTACTAACCATGAGGATGTTGCGGATGCTTTGACGGCACACGAGGTACAGACAGAATACAAAGCTTTTTATAGTGTATTATGTGAAATTTCAAACAATATCGAACTAGTGAAAACTCTTATAGATCCTATACGCTCAGCAGAGCTTACTTATGGTAGCACAGGATTTTTGTGAGAGTTGAATAGAGACTGACTAATAACACCGAAAATGGTGCAATACATTATTGATGTACAAGGATTTATTTATAACAGAAAATTTATATTGCGTGAGATTTGTGTGAGTTCTACAAATTTGGACACTGTGTATTATGCGCTTGTGAGTGTTCCCGATTATTTCAAAGAGAACAAAGAATCGCGCTGGGTTAAAGACAATCTCCATGCATTAATGTATGATATTCCTTGTGGATGTGAAATATACTGTGTCCGGAGAGCAGTTAGGAACTTGAACTGTCAAGGTGGTACATTTTTCTGCAAAGGAAAATCCCAAATTATCAAAGATTTGTTTAATATTGATAACATTGTTGATTTACAAACTGTAAACTGTCCATCCCTTAAGAATTTGTATATGTTTCAAGGAGGATTGTGCAAGTATCATTCTGATACTTCTCCCCCAGCTGAACAAGGTTGCGCATTCAGAAATGTTCAAAGACTTGTATGTTGATACAATAATAAAAATATTAATGTGTAATGTATTTAGTGCAAATAATAAAGATTTGTGAAAAAGAAATGTTTTCTATGTTGTTATTTAGTTTTAAAGCCTTTATTCAAGGTATTTTCAAGTATTACTGGTTTTTTGGCTGCATCAACACATGGGTTATTTCTATTTGGTTTATTATACGAGGCTACAATCACTATATGTCTATGAGGACTAAAATCCACTGATTGAACCTTAAAGCTTAGGTTTACTATGTATATTGATTAAACACAGGACAACACGAATCTTACAGAGGATTGTAGGAGGCATAGGCCCACACGCCAGAGCCTTATTAGCCTGCAAGAACAACTTGTATGTTGAATTGTGACTGTTTAGCAATAATATTTATAAAGTTTAAATCATTTTCATTAGATTACATATATATTTTGGATTCAAATAAAACACTCAAGTTAAGTTTTTTAAGTTAATTTTTATTTAATATACAAATATAGAATATATCAAATTTACATATATGAAAAGTACTCTACCAAAGAGCAAAAGTCACATAGGGATTACGATTTAGCCGATGCTGAAATTCTTCCATGAGGGATTTGTAGTAAGAGAGAAATTTTTGCCACTGTTTAAAGTTGAGGGTGACTCCACCAGAGATGCTGGTGATTTCCACTTTTATATTTTCTCCACTGCCCTCGAAGGTGAAGTAAGGTTCTCCTATAATGTCTATAGATCTGAATCTGTCTTTTTGTGTGGGGAATCTGTTTTTGTAAGTGTCGAAGATCACATCTGATTTGTAGACGCATGATGGGTACTCTTCTTTATTTAGGACAATGTATTTTTTTTTCATGTTTCAAAATCAATTCAGTGTCTGCGAAAGTACCTCGAATAATGATACCCATGTTGGCATCGATGATGAATCTGGTTTCTGGTTTTATGTTGTTCATTTGGTGTGTGCCTCTGATAGACTGCATTTTGGTTTGGTATAAATAAAAAGTTTTAAAAATATGCAACTAGTGCTACAAAAGGAACGGAAATTATCGACAATTTCTGGATTATAACTAAAATTCAGTTTGCCTTTTACATATCCAATATTTACATACCAACACTAACTAGACTTCGATTTATATAAATGTGGCAGGAACTATATTTCTGAGAATCAAACTATATTAGGATTATATGTTAAACTTATACAAAACCAGATTATTCTATGTAAGTATATTTATATTGACTGGATTATTTAACAGATCAAACAGAAAGAAGGCAAAATCCACTAAACGTAGGTGATTGCATGAAAATAACTAGGTCAAGGAGTGACTAACAGTGAGCTGAGGTTATATATAGAGGGTCGCTCTTCATAATTCTTACCTTCGCTGGATCGGCGAAGGAACGCACTTAACAAGTTACACTATATCTAATTACGGACATATAATACTAAAACTTTGCTAGTAGTTGATGAGATGACAGTAAATTTGAGAGTTTTAGCATTATTTGTCCTGAAATGGATATAAGTGTAACTTGTTAAGTGTGCAAAACACAAAAACTTCAACATATTGTACTATGTAACTTCAATTTGAAAGCTAACTGAACTCTAGCGTTTCGAATTACATATAGTAAAGACCTCTATAGTGGTGGTAAAATACATCCAGTCTGTAAAATTTTGGAAATGCTGTCTCCTTCTCTGTCGACCCAGACCAAAAGAGTTCTCAAACGATATTTCTTAACATAACTAACTTTTCAAAAAAAAAATAATACCTTATGCTCAGATGGGTTTTAACCTATCTGTCCAGGGTTCGAGTCCCTGTCTGGGTGCTTACCATTTTTTTAATTTTATCATTGGATCTTGTGCAGCCTATAATTTTTCTTCAAATTTAATTAGTTATAAGCAATGTAAGTTAATGTGGGGAGTTGGCCAAATTGGTTCCTCATACAAGAAGAAATAACCAAATTGACCCTAGCGCCTATGACCCTACTTGGGTTCATCCACCAAGACATCTGCTTCGAGTCTCCGATGTCTTGGTGGAGCCCATTCAGGTTCTACCGCCCACAAGTGCGTTCCTTCGCCGATCCAGCGAAGGTAAGAATTATGAAGAGCGACCCTCTATATATAACCTCAGCTCACTGTTGGTCACTCCTTGACCTAGTTATTTTCATGCAATCACCTACGTTTAGTGGAATTTGCCTTCTTTCTGTTTGATCTGTTAAATAATCCAGTCAATATAAATATACTTACATAGAATAATCTGGTTTTGTATAAGTTTAACATATAATCCTAATATAGTTTGATTCTCAGAAATATAGTTCCTGCTACATTTATATAAATCGAAGTCTAGTTAGTGTTGGTATGTAAATATTGGATATGTAAAAGGCAAACTGAATTTTAGTTATAATCCAGAAATTGTCGATAATTTCCGTTCCTTTTGTAGCACTAGTTGCATATTTTTAAAACTTTTTATTTATACCAAACCAAAATGCAGTCTATCAGAGGCACACACCAAATGAACAACATAAAACCAGAAACCAGATTCATCATCGATGCCAACATGGGTATCATTATTCGAGGTACTTTCGCAGACACTGAATTGATTTTGAAACATGAAAAAAAAATACATTGTCCTAAATAAAGAAGAGTACCCATCATGCGTCTACAAATCAGATGTGATCTTCGACACTTACAAAAACAGATTCCCCACACAAAAAGACAGATTCAGATCTATAGACATTATAGGAGAACCTTACTTCACCTTCGAGGGCAGTGGAGAAAATATAAAAGTGGAAATCACCAGCATCTCTGGTGGAGTCACCCTCAACTTTAAACAGTGGCAAAAATTTCTCTCTTACTACAAATCCCTCATGGAAGAATTTCAGCATCGGCTAAATCGTAATCCCTATGTGACTTTTGCTCTTTGGTAGAGTACTTTTCATATATGTAAATTTGATATATTCTATATTTGTATATTAAATAAAAATTAACTTAAAAAACTTAACTTGAGTGTTTTATTTGAATCCAAAATATATATGTAATCTAATGAAAATGATTTAAACTTTATAAATATTATTGCTAAACAGTCACAATTCAACATACAAGTTGTTCTTGCAGGCTAATAAGGCTCTGGCGTGTGGGCCTATGCCTCCTACAATCCTCTGTAAGATTCGTGTTGTCCTGTGTTTAATCAATATACATAGTAAACCTAAGCTTTAAGGTTCAATCAGTGGATTTTAGTCCTCATAGACATATAGTGATTGTAGCCTCGTATAATAAACCAAATAGAAATAACCCATGTGTTGATGCAGCCAAAAAACCAGTAATACTTGAAAATACCTTGAATAAAGGCTTTAAAACTAAATAACAACATAGAAAACATTTCTTTTTCACAAATCTTTATTATTTGCACTAAATACATTACACATTAATATTTTTATTATTGTATCAACATACAAGTCTTTGAACATTTCTGAATGCGCAACCTTGTTCAGCTGGGGGAGAAGTATCAGAATGATACTTGCACAATCCTCCTTGAAACATATACAAATTCTTAAGGGATGGACAGTTTACAGTTTGTAAATCAACAATGTTATCAATATTAAACAAATCTTTGATAATTTGGGATTTTCCTTTGCAGAAAAATGTACCACCTTGACAGTTCAAGTTCCTAACTGCTCTCCGGACACAGTATATTTCACATCCACAAGGAATATCATACATTAATGCATGGAGATTGTCTTTAACCCAGCGCGATTCTTTGTTCTCTTTGAAATAATCGGGAACACTCACAAGCGCATAATACACAGTGTCCAAATTTGTAGAACTCACACAAATCTCACGCAATATAAATTTTCTGTTATAAATAAATCCTTGTACATCAATAATGTATTGCACCATTTTCGGTGTTATTAGTCAGTCTCTATTCAACTCTCACAAAAATCCTGTGCTACCATAAGTAAGCTCTGCTGAGCGTATAGGATCTATAAGAGTTTTCACTAGTTCGATATTGTTTGAAATTTCACATAATACACTATAAAAAGCTTTGTATTCTGTCTGTACCTCGTGTGCCGTCAAAGCATCCGCAACATCCTCATGGTTAGTAATATAAAAATCAAAAATATGTTTTGTGTTATCCAAGTCCTGTAAATAATACTGGATTCTCTCGCACATCCACTTAAAACATCGTTGGCATTTATTCAAACAGCGTTCTCCTTGGCAAATAAAATAACGTTCAGAGAGTAAATCTTCATCTTTACAGCATACGCACTCACACTCGTAGAAATGGTTAACTACACAATCGTGGGCTAATTGGTTGCCTTGATTAGAATAACATCCCCAGCATATAATATACTTGCCAGGTGTATACCTCTTCAAAGTCTCCAACACACAGTCCTTATAGATATAATTGGAAAAACATGGACATGATGCAATTATTTGACTCATGTCCTTGTTGGTTACTTTGTTGGCGTTATTTCCAGTAATAGATCCTTCCACTCACAGGTACACAAATAAGAACACCTGAAAAATAGAAACATAGTTGTAGTACTTGTTTATATTACGCATATTCATTTCTGTATTTACTTTTTTCGTTTCTTTGTTTTCTGGATTTATATATTATTTCAAAAACTAGTGGAGAAATATACATTCCAGTGGTAAAATCTCTTGCGAGGTACTCACCGCAGTGTGGTTAGCCTTGTTTGTGGAGGTTGAAGACGCCATCTTTTACTAATGGTCCCTTTCAGTCACACATACAAAATTAGAAGCACCTGAAAAATAGAAAAATAGTTGTAGTACTTGTTCACATTACGCATATTCTTTTTGGTTTGCATTGACGTCTTCTTCGTTTCAATATTTGCATTTACGCATTATTTAAAAGCACCATACATATATGTAACAATTCACTTACCTTAATTATAGCTTCTTTTGAGTTCTTTGTCTTCAAATCTCAGACAATAATCACAACTTGATGTCTTCTCTGACGCAATGCTTCAGAAATACTTCTCAAAATAGCTTCTGCTTGCTTTTACGCAGTTTTTATACCTCATAAGCAAACTGACGCCTTCTCTGATTGGTTGAAATAAAACCGACGCGTTTTCTGATTGGTTGAAATATTCTTAACATTAGTTCGTCCAAAAACCTAATAGTTATCATCCAAATGCATTAACAAATACACCCTGAAAATACTTTGAAATATTATGCACACCTTAGAACTGTAATATCCTAATATAGAAATACAGAACCAAAAATAGCATTGTGGAAATCTGAAAACCGAAAACTATAAAATAACTTTTAGTTAAAAATACTTTTTTCTTTAGTTTTTAGATAAAAATAAAAAGTAAAACTTTAAAAATTAGTGAATGTGAAATACAAAACGTAATAAATAGAAAATTTAATACAAAAATTTAAAAAATCTCTTTGTAAATCCAAATCGCAATAAAAAATGTTGCCTGAATAGTTAAAATTGTGTTATTAGAATAAAAAATTACATAAACTTGTGAAATAATACATTAAAAATTGAAAAAAATGTCTTTCTGAGTAAAATATAAGAAACAAAATGTTGCCTAAATAGATGAAATTGTGTTATTTGAGTAAAAATAAGCCTAAACTTGTAAAATAAAAGGGTAGAACTTGACAAAATATACTTTTGCATCCAAAATATAATTGAAAACTTTCTTGAATAGACTAAGCCGTCTTACTTTGGTAAAATAAACTTAAAAATGAAAGGGTTAAAGTTGACAAAACACACGTCGTGTGTACAAAATCTAATTCACAACACATTTAAATTGTGTTATTTGAGTAAACTTGGAGAATAATCCTGTAAACTTGGAAAAATCTCTCTCTCTCTCTCTCTCTCTCTCTGTGTGTGTGTGTGTGTGTGTGTGTGTGTGTGTGTGTGTGTGTGTGTGTGTGTGTGTGTGTGTGTGTGTGTGTGTGTCCAAAATGTAATAAAAGACACGATCAAATCGTGCTATTTGAGTAAATATTAGGCTAAACTTGAGAAATAAACAAATAAAAGTTGAGAACACACACTTTGTGTGCCGAAAATGTAACTAAAAGTCTTTCCTGAATAGTGTAAATAGTGTTATTTAGGTTAAAAATAGGCATAAACTTGTAAAATAATAAGTTAAAAAGTTGTAAAAATATCTTTCTGAGTCCAAAATTTAATAAAAAAATGTTGAATGAATAGTATAAATAATGTTATTTGAGTAATAATAAGCCTAATAAACAGATAGAAGTTGAGAACACACACTTAGTGTGTCGAAAATGTAACTAAAAGTCTTTCCTGAACAGATTGAATTGTGTTATTTGAGTAATAATAAGCCTAAACTTGTGAAATAAACAGATAGAAGTTGAGAACACACACCTTGTGTGTCGAAAATATAACTAAAAGTCTTTCCTTAATAGTATAAATAGTGTTATTTAGGTTAAAAATAGGTATAAAATTGTAAATAATAAGTTAAAAAGTTGTAAAAAATGTCTTTGTGAGTCCAAAATTTAATAAAAAATGTTGCCTGAATAGTACAAATAGTGTTATTTTGGTAAAAATTAACATAAAGTTGTAAAATAATAAGTTAAAAATTGAAAAATGTTTTTTGTGAGTGCAAAATTTAATAAAAAGTGTTGCTTGAATAGTACAAATAGTGTTATTTTGGTAAAAAATTAATATAAAGTTGTAAAATAATAAGTTAAAAGTTGAAAAATGTCTTTGTGAGTGCAAAATTTAATAAAAAATGTTGCCTGAATAGTACAAATAGTGTTATTTTGGTAAAAAAATTAACATAAAATTGTAAAGTAATAAGTTAAAAGTTGAAAAAATGTCTTTGCGAGTCCAAAATTTAATAAAAAATGTTGCCTGAATAGTACAAATAGTGTTATTTTGGTAAAAAAAATTAACATAAAATTGTAAAATAAACAGATAGAAGTTGAGAACACACACTTTGTGTGTCGAAAATATAACTAAAAATGTTGCCTGAATAGTACAAATAGTGTTATTTTGGTAAAAAAATTAACATAAAATTGTAAAATAATAAGTTAAAAGTTGAAAAAATGTCTTTGCGAGTCCAAAATTTATTAAAAAATGTTGCCTGAATAGTACAAATAGTGTTATTTTGGTAAAAAAATTAACATAAAATTGTAAAATAAACAGATAGAAGTTGAGAACACACACTTTGTGTGTCGAAAATATAACTAAAAGTGTTTCCTGAACAGATTGAATTGTGTTATTTTGGTAAAAATAAAAATAAGCTGGGAAAATGTTTGACATAAAGTCAAAGTTTGGTAAAAAATAAACTCAAAATTAAGTTAAATAGCACACAGTAACATACATTTACTACCTAAATCAATAATCAAAGGGTCCTAGGTTCGTTACCCCGTGATAAAAGCAAATGGTGAAAACTGTAGGCCCCGTCCCTGATAGCTCTCCCTTCTTCCTAGTACAGATAAAAAAAACCTGCGCTAAAGCGTCCTGTGCCTTGGGGCAACCCTGAGCGGAATATTAATTGGCGGCGGAAACCGGTTCTTCAAGCGACGCATAGCTTCAGAGATTTGACCCTTGCTGCGCATTTCCAGACATCCTTTGTTGTCTGGATCAATCCCTCCCCTGCCCTACAGTATTGCATAGCTTTCCCCTGTTCTTGCGTACTGGTTAACCTTGAAAAAACCGGTTCTGAAAACCTACCGACGCGTTCTCTGATTGGTCAATCAGGTTCTTCCTTTGTTCTGACGTTCTGACGTCATTTGACCTTGAACGCACACTCCCCAAATTCCTTTCTCCTCTACCTTCACCGCCGAGTCGAGATTCGGAGACAGTATTCTGTCTAGCGTGTAAAACCACCGTCTTTCATAACATAATGAAATGAAATTATTACATAGTACTAATTAATAACATTACATATCGCGGGTTCGAATACCGGGACCGTCTTCTTTCGTACCATTAACACCTTTCATAGCGGTTCATAAACCATAAACTCTTATTTTCAATACTATAAACATTAATATTAACATTTTATACATTACATACTTTGCAGTAATGAATATAAAACCATATGCATAGCGTTTACTACCTCTAATTACCTTCTATATACATATTTTTCATAAAATAAATAATTATATATTCATAAAAGTTATAAACATGCAAATACATAAATGTAAAGTATTCTAAGTACGTGCAAATGAATTCTAAGTAGATGCAAATTAATTAAAACCCGTGCAAATTAGTTATAAGTACGTGCAAATTAATTGCGAATATTAAATAGCGACCGTCCTTATCTCACATCGATACTACTAATATCCATTAAACCAGAGAGTATTCAATTAAGCGAGCTTAAACGAGGAGGAAAAAGTATCGTACTTTGGATGTGACAATGGTTTGTGATATTCGTAACATACAATTTTCTTGGCCAACATTCACTAATGGAAAATAGTACACAGTTTTCCTTGAATTGTCTGGTATCCACATGTTTCTAATGTTCATTTGAACAATATATCTTCGTTCGTTTCCAATTATGAGCAATTGTGAATATGTGCAGTTGTTGCATAGTGTTCTGCAGAACTTAAGTGTGACATGTAGTTTCGGTCATGTGTTTGGAATGAGTTTGAGTTCTTTTTCTAGAAATTATCAACGCCTTTTTATTTTTGACACAATGCACATCAATTAATCAAATAGCTTTATAGGGAGGGAACGGATGGTCGATAACTTATCTAATAATGGTACAGAATTACGTGAGTTAATGCTGGACTGTAGAGGAGGGTGGGCTGGTTGTGGAATGGCCGGGGATAGAGTGTATGGCAGGCCGTGTCAGTTTCCTTACATTTAACGTGATTCTGTGTACGCTCGTCGTGTACCCCAGTGGCCTGGTGAGATCCTGGGGTGGGGGCTTTGCACGGTCGATTTTGAATATAGAGTCTGTGTATAAGAGGCTGCCATTACCTCCTCCATTCTAAAGATATTACGACGGGGAATATTGGCTAGGGTGGAGACCATACTGTGCCAGCGGTGCAAAACGGGTTGGGGGCGGGTAGTGGAAGGTGAGAGTTGGGTAAAATGTGGACTAACTCCGGTTTTCGTTGCAGTTTAAAATTTGACCTACTGCAACGACTAAATAACTAAATCGAAGGACAGACCGCTTTGTGTGCTACTCAGATGTTACGGTGGGTACCAGTGGTGGGTTTGATAAATTAACTGGATAAATAGGGACAAAAAATATCAGCCAGAACTAGGATGATATAAATATTGATTATAATATGCAAAGTTGGAAACATGGAGTCCTCGAGAACCGCGATTGTCTCCTATTTTATAGAAAGTGCATCAGAACGACGCTCTTTCTTAGATCTTAACAGAGCCGGCTTTAGGGGGTGGCAACTCGGGCGGAAGTCCCGCCCATCAGGACCCATTTCCATACAGAATAAGAATAAAGTATTTATCCTGATCGGCAAATACAATATTAAAAATACTTGTAAGATGACAATTTTGTTTTACATTTACAATGCATAAATAAGTCAAGCATTGTGTGAATTTGTGCTGAGTGACAAGGTGGTTGAGGCGGTTGTCTTCGCTTACAAACGCGCCGGAAATTTCGACTGGACAGTTGTACGGCTGAATCCTGGTTTACATTGGTCGAATAGACGGGAGAGCAGCTGGAGCGAGTAGAGCAAAGCGAGCTACTCTCCTCGTGTAAACAACTGGGGAGAGCACTGGAGCCAGTGGACCGCTCCGGTGGTCAGGACAGTCGAGTGGCTGTCCACGGAGGACAGCGACTCGACCGAGTTGCTTGTTCTCCCATCGATTTTTTCACTCGTGCGTAAACTCGACAGACCACTCGATCAACGTAAACGATTTCTGAGGAGAGTATGGAATGTGTGCGCTGGTAGTGTGTTTTGCATATTAATTGTAATTGTACTTTATTTAAAAAATCAGCATTGCATAGGAGGTGATCCAAGTCCGACAACAAAGTTTGTAGAGGCGTAGAAGCAAAATAAAGAATTTACGTTCTACGTACAACGTGGTATGTAATGATCCTGCGAGGTCATCACAATTATTTAGTTTCTGAGTGTTATTATTCCATGTCAACTCTGTCAACGTTATTTATATTAACCATTCATTGTAAATGGTAATAATGAGGTCAGGTGCTTTATGTTAGCATATTATGCTGAGTTGTAATGTTAATCAGGCCCTGTGTGGTCGCAAAGAATATGTATTATATCTGATAATTGTATACTAACGTTTAGCACAAGTTTAATATTATATAATATGTATTTATCGTTTGTGCCTTGAGCACGTAGTTCAATCGTCTGCCGTAGAGATGGTCTTGCCTGATCTAGCACGGTTCCACGTAGTTCGCGTGAACGGCGCTAGAGGCGCTACCTGAACCGAGGCTATATAACCAGCCGCGGAGCAGATTTTCTTCAGTTGGCTTCATAGACAAACTACTAGGAGAGGCTTGTTAACTCAATGTTAAAATCTGTGGCCTTAATACGTCACGGGCGAAACTAGCGACACCTATTGGCAGTGCACCCAACTACGTTGCTGATTTGCTTCTCTGTGGGCACGCTAGATGGCAGGCTGTGTAGAGTAGTGGGAGGGGAGGGGGTTGTACCAACAAATATATTTCAAATATTTTTCTAAGTTTCTCCTTTTTACCTTTTAAATATCCTACTGTTAATATCATCTTCTCTTCAATGAAAGCATGAGCGAAATAACTAATTTTGCAGCTATAGGTTACAATAGCAGTGCATTAAACTGCATCCACCCACTGCCGTTGAAAACGAGTCCAAAACAAAGCATCCTCCATACATCGCGCTGCACCTTCCACCCTTGTCTATCCACGTCTATTGTCCAACTGGCGGTGACAGCCGTTTCAAATTCAAAGCTGAGCTCGCGGGGGCTGGCGAACGTTGAATGAGTGTTGCTAACTCTACCCGCAGAAAATGAGCTGAGCACTGGATGACAGAAAAAAAATGTTTTGTGGAAATAAATATCAATGTGAAGCGCTGTGTAATATAAGCTTCATATTACAAGCAGCAAATACCAAGGATTAGATATAATTCATAATTAATACTAATTAATAAATAATTAGTTCTAAGATGTCTACAGTACTCTTTGGGAACTCAGGGCCAGATTTCGAGTTTCTTATTCAAGGAAAGAAGTTCAACACTGTATTACATAATGCACATGATGAATAAGACCATGTCGCATCCCGGATGGCGTAATGGTAACTTCGTTGCCATGTAATCAAGGTGTGTCGGGTTCGAAATCACACTGGTGGAGACTGGAGAGTGTGTTCGAAATGGAAGTTTTTAGATGAGGGAATGCTAGCTCGAACCGTGAGTTCAGTTGTTGAATGCTCCTATATTTTCAAATAATAAATTATAAAATAGGACTTTGCGTAGATATTTCTACCTTGGAGATACCCCGCAAATCGCTGTTCATTTCAAGCATTTAATGGTGTGATCCCATTTTAACCTGCTGGGCCAGTCCCAACTAGCCTATCTGTGCATAAAACAAACTTAAAATTCAAGACTTCTTCTGGAGATATTCCTGCGAGAACTTTCAAGTAGATGTCCTAAAAACGTTCAATGTAACTAGGATCAGCAAATGTATATTGTGTTTGGTTTCACTGTTAGTTGGCGATGGAGTGACATCTAGCGTAGAACTATGAAATACTTCGCGACTGAGGAGCGCATAACTTGGGTGCACTGCCAATAGATGTCGCTAACATCGCTGACGTCACGAAGACCACAGCTCGCGGCATTAGAGTTTCACCCCCCTGGTTGGCTTTCTGGTCGGCTCACGATAAGATCTCTCTTACCAACTGACCCGGAAGAAAGGAGCACTCCGCTCTTGCGAGAGGCCAAGCTTCTTAAGGAAGGAAGGAAGGTGCACTCCGCTCTAGCGAGAGACCAAGCTCCCTAGAGAAGTTGCCCTCCGCCTACGGCGAGAGAAGTCGCACTCCGCTTTCCAGCGAGAGAGGTTGAACTCTGCCTTTGGCAAGAGAACCCACTCCACTTTCGAGTGAGAGATACCCCACTCCGCTTACTGGCGAGAGAGAACAACTCCACTTTAGAGTGAGAGGACCCGCTCCGCTTGCTGCGAGAGGTTTCCTCCCCCTATCAACCTGCGGCACCCCGCCAGGATAGTGTGGCGTTGGGTTTCTAGGCAACCGCCCAGAAGGTAAAATTACAGGTCAGGGGAAATACTTCGGTTATCGTGAGGGTGAACCTAATAAATGCCCCTTTGTTCCCCGAAAGCCAACAGTTCCCTGCAGCTACAGAAGTCGGCGCTAGTAAAGAACTGCACTTCCTGACGTTTGTTGGAGCTAAGGATACGACCCCAGAGGGCAGCAGCAGCAGTGTATCTGTTCCCAGTTTGCAGAAGCCATTCTCCCCTCCCCTTCCCATTGTGTGGCAATATATTGGCCAAGTGAGTGTAATATCCTACACGGGCGTGTGCTAAACTTACAACGTTTATAGTTGCATAAGTGTATCCAGCTACATTCATTAAACTTTCTCTAACGTTGGACAGTGTACTTATTCCCGAACCCTGACTGAAATAGAGTCTCATGCTACCACTGGAGAAAAGGTTAGCATAATGGGTAAAACTTTGTAGAGCGTATGGTGCTACTGATTGGTCGTGGTCAAGTTAGTAGACTTGCATCCAGCTGACGTACTCGTGTAGGTGTAGTAGGCACTTTTCTCGAGCAGGACGTTGCAAAGTTAATTGGCATCCCAACGTGGGGCTCGAAGTGAAAATAAATATAGCCCGATACGGAAATAAATAAAGTGTAGCCAGATTGTGCCAAACTAGTGTGGACACTGTGTCAAGTTGTTTGGTGACTTAACGTGGAGAACGATAAGAAAGTTAATTGATACACAGTAGAGCCCGAAGCAAAGTTATTTGACTCTTACATAGTGGAGCCTGAGGCAAAGTTATATTGTGCCAGCACGTGAGCTGATACAGTAGTTTTGCAAAGTTAATTGGTGCTTACACCGTGGGACCCGAAGATAACATGCGAGATATGTGACTTGACGTCTTGTATTGATGCACCCACACACGATTCTGATCCCTCCCGTAAAGATGGGGAATGTCATGGCGATAAACTGGTGTCAGGACGTTAGCCTGATAATAATCGGAATTAACCTTCGTATTTTTGGCAACACGATGTATGGTCAGCTTGCCATTGTACGAGTATCCAGCAATGATCATGAAACCTGTGCCAAAACTTTCCTTACATTCAGTGAACCATCTTTGAAAGTCCCTCGAACCTGTCGATCGATAAAAAATTGCACGTGGCTTGTGCCAGTCATCAAGATAAACACATGCCTCGTCCAATGTAACAAGGAATCCACTATTTCAGCTGACAGGTGCCGCTCATAAAGCTTTCGACAGTTGGTGCAGCGTTCCTAGATGCGTTTTGGCAAGAGCTTATGAACACGCCCCTTGCGTCGCTTTCAACCCAAATCGTAATTAATAATGGTGTGCACTCTTCAGTGATGTTTGTAGCCGGTTTGCGATACTTCTCTGCGTGGCTGGAACTCTCTGGTGACCAGCGCCCTGACATCCCGAATTGTAACTGGTGTGCGGTTATATATATATATATATATATATATATATATATATATATATATATATATATATAACTAACTAACTCACTAGCCTTCTTAAACCCGAAGGTTCATGGCTGCAGCAACACAGGCCTTCCATCTTTCCCTATCTTGAGCAAGTTCTATATACTCTTTTCCATCCCTACCGATTTCCCTTAGGTCTATCTCAACGTTGTCCCTCCATCTTCGTCTTGGCCTTCCTACAGGTCTCTTACCATGAGGTTTCCCAACAAGAATCCTGTAAACTCCTCTTTCCTCTCCCATTCGTGCCACATGGCCTGCCCACCTAAGTCTTCTTGATTTAATTATTCTAATAATATCTGGACACGAATACAAATTATGTGGTTCTAATTTATGTAACCTTCTCCACCCACCTGTTTCCTCATCCCTTTTAGGTCCAAATATTTTCCTAAGGATCTTATTTTCAAATACTCTCAATTTATGTTCCTCTTTCAATGTAAGGGACCAAGTTTCACATCCATATAATACTACAGGCAAAATTACTGTTTTGTATATTTTAACTTTTAGTTTCTTAGATATTAAACGAGAAGACAAAAGTTTATGAAGAGAGAGAGAAGTATCATGCATTTCCTGAATTAAGCCTACTTTTTATTTCCTCTTTAATATAATTTTCATTTGTCAATATTACTCCTAAGTATTTGAATTTGGAAACTGGTTCAAACGAGTTGTTATCAATAATTAGATTTTGATTATTACTTAACACTTGGTTTCGGCCTGTAAGCATATATTTAGTTTTCTCTTTGTTAACTTCCAAACCTATCTCTTTAGCAGTTTTGAAAAATATTTTAGCATTATTCTTAATTGTATTCACATCATCCCCCAGTAAGTCTACATCATCTGCATATGCTAACAACTGAGTCACACCATTTAATTTTAGTCCTTCTTTACTTTCTTTTACCTTTCTAACAGCATATTCTAAGGCAAAATTAAATGGCAATGGTGTTAATGCATCTCCTTGTTTTAACCCATCATGAATTGTAAATTTGTCAGACATATTAATACCCACACGAATTTTACTTTCTGTTTCACTGGTGCATATTTTTATCATACTAATAAGCTTCTTAGGTATTCCAAACTCTACTAATATATTATATAATTTATCTCTTTTGACCGAATCATATGCCTTTTTTAAATCAATGAATAGCTGATGGACATTTTGATTATATTCCCACTTTTTTTCAAGTGTCTGTCTGATGTGAAAAATTTGATCTGTAGTTGATCTGTTACGTTTAAATCCACATTGATAATCACCTATAATTTCATTAGCATATGGGGTTAATCTTGATAAAAGAATGTTAGACAATATTTTGTATGTTGTTGGTTTGAGGTGGTGTTTTAAGCCCACTTTATGCACAGTATGGCTAATCTGGACTGGACCTACAGTTTAAAGTGGGATCCGAACCACTTGTGCCTCCACCGGGTGTCGAACCCGGGACCCCTTGATTACAAGGCAAAGACGCTACCACTGCGCCATGGGGGAGGCCCTTTTGTATGTTGTTGAGAGTAGAGAAATTCCACGGTAATTATTGCAGTTCATTTTATCACCTTTTTTAAACACAGGAACAATTATGGATTCTTTCCACTGTTGAGGGATTTCTTCTTTATTACATATTAAACAAATTAATTTAGGAATTTGACATATTAATGAATTTCCACCATATTTAATTAACTCAGCTGGTATTAAATCAATGCCAGGTGCTTTTGTTATTCTTTAGCCTTTTAATAGCATCTTTAACTTCAGTCAAGTAAGGTATTGGAACTAAAGGTTCTGCTGTGTGGACTTCATTTACTTCTTCTCACAGGGCCTTAGTACATGACCTATGTTTGGACACTTAGTCCGGAGACCGAAATCCCCTTCCTAGGTGCCGGGCCCCGCTAAACGGTTTGATTCCAGGGTACGTGGGACCGGATCGGTTTTTACCCCCGACGAATAGCCGACTCGTGCATAAAGTGACATTGAATAATAATAATAATAATAATCAATAATAATAATAATGACGTAGATAATAATACTAATTGATTTTAGCCAGCAGAAATGCTTTGCTGACTTAACGTTGAACCAAAATATAAATACCATCAGTTATGAGGATTAGTATACTATTTGTATAAACACAAAATCATAGTCAAACATAGATAACAAAAATGTATATTATTTAACACACAAAAATAGACACTCTACACAACCCCTCGCTATCATTCTGCATTCACACACTCATTCAACTTCAGGGGAACAATTACATTAAGATAAGTACATTGGCCCTTTTTTAGACACCATGCAATATTTAGTTTTTCTTAGGAATATTAAACTGCGCCCGAAGACGTTAATGTGCTTAGAATTAAAGATACTAAACTTTCATCTGCGCGTGCTCATTACATTCTGCCAACGGGCATGACACGTAAACTTTTATATTTTTGCAATTTATTAAAACATTTAAATAATTGTTGTACAATTATCGTAATGCGCCTTGGAACTTCAATAACATTAGGCTTAGATATCAACTGCAAGGCATACATGTTTACAAAAAAAATGAAGACACTTATGTATGAATATATATTAAAATAGCACGCAGTTAATTTACTTCCTCACTTAGCAAACTTGAGGGATGATTTCTGCAATAGATACACGATTTATGCAGTTTTAATCAAATATTACCGAGTAAAGCATATAAGGTGACACAAATAAACATTATTACTCAACAGCTCGGCGCAGAGCGTGGAAAACAACAGTATGCTGTGAATCGATCTTCCTAATTAGCAATTGTTTTGAAATTTAGATTATGTTGGCAAGAAATAATTATAATCAATACCTTCGCTACTTTTAACTTTAAATACTGGCATCCTTTCGTCCGACGGCCGATCTTTGGAGTCTTGGGTAGATGATCACTCACACATATAGAAAATTAACAGTAGTATACTATACCATCTCGACGTTCTAGACGTTCCAGCGACGTTTACCGTAGTCCTCTAAACGGCTGCGTGACGTCAATGCGCGGTCCTCCTCGCGACAATAACTCTTCCCCACGTTACTTCTTTGTAGCGGCACTTCGCAATCTTCTTTGACACACTTTCCTTCTACGCTTCTACATCACGGCGATCATAGACGAGGGAAAACAGCCTCTCTGTCATCTTGTCGGCCTCGTAATGGAGCGATTAATTGATTCGCATCGTCTCTCTCTCTACTCGGGGGACGGCGAAAACGGGCGAAGTTTCTTTACCGGAGGTATTCGTGGATTCTCTCTGCTAATCATACGCGGGACGTCGGCGTCATCTCAAGACGCAGTAGGTCGCTTCGTGTCTCAATCTTCTCTTCTAGACGGTAGATCTAAGTGTGGGCTGGTGTCGCTTCATCTTCCAATTTCTCTCTTCCTCTCTCCGTAGAATTCTCGTCGGCGGTATCATTTCGTGGCTTCCAATCGGGCTGTGGGCGTCATTTGTGGCGATGTGGCGTTTGTGGCTTTCGTGGTGCTTGTGGCGGCGTTTTAGTGGTGTGGCGTCGCGACGCTGAGCGATGATCTGCTGCGTTGTCGGCTTCATGCAGGCAGGCTAGGAAGACCCATAGCCCTCCTTCTCTTGATTTTTAGCCCGCCATAGTTGTATTAATGTTCCTCGTCACAAAACGAATAACGCGAATCTAGTGCACAGGTCACTAATTAACACTGCGTATTCGTACAACTAGTCACTGTCACTCACTCACGCAGGATAAAAATACACGGCGCGGTAGAAAAAGACAAAGACCGGAATCTTTACTCCGACTGCCGCAGAGGTGTTGTCGGATCGAAAACTGGCGCTAAACTGTACGTGTTTGTTCGTTCTGCCACTATATAAAGACAGCTTGAAACTTCGAATACAACAGACTGACTTTTAGGCGCGGGAATCTGAAGTTACGACGTTGGTGGTCAAGCGTTCATTTTTTGCTTGGTCCAGCTTCTTCAAGCACACGTGTTGCGTTAGAATGGGGTGAAAAGAATAGTTCTACCCTCATCCGGTACGTAACATGTTCCTCCAGTAATTGGCCTCCCACGTTGACTTTCCGTCGCCAAATGCACAAAAGTCGCTCAAAAATAGTGAAAGATTTATCACAGCACATTGTCGGTTCCGAGCTCCTACGACCGAAAGGGGGAATAGTGGACAAAAGCAGAGAAACACAAAAGGTTCAGAAACGTGGTGTTTTTCTACCGAAGATTCAAGAGGATACGAAGGTTACAGAAAAATATAAAATAACGAAAACGTAGGTGACAAAAACTGATTGTCATATCTCGCCCCCCCTAACTTAAAAAAAATTGTAGGCTTGAAAATCGCTCTCGGCTGGGGAGATTTTTTAAGGTTACATATTTTTTAAAAAACACCCTGTATATGAATACTTTTTTGAAACACCCTGTATATGAATCTATACATGAAAAATACTTTTTATGTGAGCACCCTGTATATAAAATTTTACACAAAAATTCCTTGATGATTCACACTAATAATACACAAGTAAACACTGCTCAAATAATACATAATACCAAAATACATAATGTTGAAAAATAGCAATGATGTTAATAATATTGAAATAAGTGACATGAAAATAATAATAATAGAAAACAAATCAAATTGTACATTCCCTTCACAATGTCTCTTAAGTGCCCAATGGCAAATTGCAGATTTCGCGATACCTTTTCATCCAATCTTCCCGTTTCTCTTCAGAGCAGTTCCACCGTTTGCAATTCTCCACGTGCTGCGGCGCGAGTTGTTTTCCTGTTACGCAATCATAAAGATCCAAGACGTTCGTTGCAGGTTTGCTCTTACAGAAATATGGTCCATCGTACATGAAAAATAACTTCTTTATTTTCCCTTCCACCTGCTAGCTCAGGCCGTGGTTCTTTACAAACACGAGATCTCCTTGCTTGATCTCAGCGCCGGCTCGCGTCGCCTTTTCATTCGCCTTTCTCCTGGCGCTCTTGGTACGCTCTACGGCCATCAAGATTTTTTCACTGATTTTTGGGTCGTGGTCATCCTCCTGTAACCCGAAGTGACGTATCACATCTCTTCGTTGGACACTTCCGAAGTGAAGCTCCGCGGGTGTAAATCCTAACGTGTCGGACTCCGTGTCATTGAGTAAAAGTACAACAGAAGTGACATGCTTGCTCCACTGCTGGTGGTTACCGTGGCAGAACACTCGCAGCAGTCGGTTCATCTCGCAGTGCATCTGCTCCACCTGGTTCGCCTGCGGCCTGTATGACGGTGTCCAGAGGGGTTTCACACCGTAAGCTTCAAGGGTATCTTTCCAGACACTGCTGGTGAACTGTGGCCCTCGGTCTTCCATTAAGCCTCGCAAAACCAGGATCCTTTCATTATTCCGTAAGGACAGCTCCTCTGAGGTAGTTTCAAATCCCTCCAAAAATGCAGACGGTAAAACCCGATCAGCCCCGTTGAATCTTTTGAAATGGGTTTTATATTCAAGAGGAAAAATAGCTCTTCTCGCAATTGCGGATGCCGAATAATGACCTTCGCAGCTGGTGGTCGCTGGTCGAGTGGGTAAACCGGGGAAACTCTCATTTACCGCTGGCTCATTGACACTTGTCAATTCAGGCGAAGGGTCCTCGTTATTGCTGGTGGTCGAAGTACCTGGGTTTGTCCTCGTAGCCATGGGCGTTTCTCGGTCGCGAGGGTGAGAAAGGTCCAAAATGTCCTTTCCTTTTTCCAAAGCCTGTATCTTTTGGGAATGGTCATCAACCTCGCCTATTGTTTTCGCCACGCGCTCTCTCAAACCTTCGAAGTTCTGGTGACAGGTAGCCTCAAGTTGAGCCGACGATTGTCTCAATACTGCCAAATCCTGGTCCGTCTGGTCTGTCCGTCGCGACAGCGTTGCCAACTGCTGGTCCTGGTCATCTCATCAACACGGGAATCCAAGCGAGTGACTTCTGCGCTGAGTTTCTTCTCACAGTCTTGCAAGCGCGTGGAAAAACGTTCAGGTATTTGTTCCGCCGAAACACGCACCACTTCCTGAAATCGGATCTCAAGTTCTTCGATTCGCGCTTGCGTTTCCACATTAGCTGCGTTTATCCTCTCCTGGAGCCTCCCTTCCAGTTTCGCGTGTTCCGCTTGCAACAATTGCCGTAGCATTTCAAAAACTTGGTCATTAGTGCCGGTGCTATTGTTCAACACGTCAGCGGCCGGGATGGCTTTTTCCGGGGAAGGGGGAGTAGCGGTCAGCTGATTCAGGTCTTGAGAAGCCGGCGTGGATTCAGTATTTACAACTAAGCCCCCGTGTCCTGACATTCCTGACGAAATAACACAATTACTACAACGCGGCTGCGCTTCGTTCAACGGGTCGATTTCACTTAATGGGATTTCAATCCCACAAATTACACAATTCCGTGCTTCGCTCATCTTTACATAAATAATTTTATCACTTCTCAATTTCATTAGATTCTTAAAAGCACTCACTATGTCCTGAGGTTGTCAGAAAATAAGTCTACACTTCAAAAACATGAAACGCACTACAGAAAAAACAATACAAACAAATAACTATCAAAAGTGCAGAGAGGAGGGCACGACGGGTCCCCTTTCTGCTACCTACATAAAAGCCTACGCGCACACACACAAAAGAAAGTCGCCACTAAAAGTGCATGAAATAATTCCTAGAAAATTCGCCCTTGCCGATATTCGCCTACTTAATTGCCCTTTACGTTAATCAAATTCGCGCCAAGAATAAATAACGCAAACACAAAATACTAAATGAGACAAAAAAAATAATAAAAACGCCACAAGAATACACGTAAACACAAAATACCCAATAAAAGTTTAACCAAAGCAATGAAAAAATCCTCACGCTATCTATCAATTAAAAAAAATGAAAATGTACTTCCCTCGACGAGGGTAAACGATAGACCGGTCCCTGATCGGGATACCAAATTCTCACAGGGCCTTAGTACATGACCTATGTTTGGACACTTAGTCCGGAGACCGAAATCCCCTTCCTAGGTGCCGGGCCCCGCTAAACGGTTTGATTCCACGGTACGTGTGACCGGATCGGTTTTTACCCCCGACGAATAGCCGACTCGTGCATAAAGTGACATTGAATAATAATAATAATAATAATAATCAATAATAATAATAATGACGTAGATAATAATACTAATTGATTTTAGCCAGCAGAAATGCTTTGCTGACTTAACGTTGAACCAAAATATAAATACCACCAGTTATGAGGATTAGTATACTATTTGTATAAACACAAAATCATAGTCAAACATAGATAACAAAAATGTATATTATTTAACACACAAAAATAGACACTCTACACAACCCCTCGCTATCATTCAGCATTCACACACTCATTCAACTTCAGGGGAACAATTACATTAAGATAAGTACATTGGCCCTTTTTTAGACACCATGCAATATTTAGTTTTTCTTAGGAATATTAAACTGCGCCCGAAGACGTTAATGTGCTTAGAATTAAAGATACTAAACTTTCATCTGCGCGTGCTCTTTACATTCTGCCAACGGGCATGACACGTAAACTTTTATATTTTTGCAATTTATTAAAACATTTAAATAATTGTTGTACAATTATCGTAATGCGCCTTGGAACTTCAATAACATTAGGCTTAGATATCAACTGCAAGGCATACATGTTTACAAAAAAAATGAAGACACTTATGTATGAATATATATTAAAATAGCACGCAGTTAATTTACTTCCTCACTTAGCAAACTTGAGGGATGATTTCTGCAATAGATACACGATTTATGCAGTTTTAATCAAATATTACCGAGTAAAGCATATAAGGTGACACAAATAAACATTATTACTCAACAGCTCGGCGCAGAGCGTGGAAAACAACAGTATGCTGTGAATCGATCTTCCTAATTAGCAATTGTTTTGAAATTTAGATTATGTTGGCAAGAAATAATTATAATCAATACCTTCGCTACTTTTAACTTTAAATACTGGCATCCTTTCGTCCGACGGCCGATCTTTGGAGTCTTGGGTAGATGATCACTCACACATATAGAAAATTAACAGTAGTATACTATACCATCTCGACGTTCTAGACGTTCCAGCGACGTTTACCGTAGTCCTCTAAACGGCTGCGTGACGTCAATGCGCGGTCCTCCTCGCGACAATAACTCTTCCCCACGTTACTTCTTTGTAGCGGCACTTCGCAATCTTCTTTGACACACTTTCCTTCTACGCTTCTACATCACGGCGATCATAGACGAGGGAAAACAGCCTCTCTGTCATCTTGTCGGCCTCGTAATGGAGCGATTAATTGATTCGCATCGTCTCTCTCTCTACTCGGGGGACGGCGAAAACGGGCGAAGTTTCTTTACCGGAGGTATTCGTGGATTCTCTCTGCTAATCATACGCGGGACGTCGGCGTCATCTCAAGACGCAGTAGGTCGCTTCGTGTCTCAATCTTCTCTTCTAGACGGTAGATCTAAGTGTGGGCTGGTGTCGCTTCATCTTCCAATTTCTCTCTTCCTCTCTCCGTAGAATTCTCGTCGGCGGTATCATTTCGTGGCTTCCAATCGGGCTGTGGGCGTCATTTGTGGCGATGTGGCGTTTGTGGCTTTCGTGGTGCTTGTGGCGGCGTTTTAGTGGTGTGGCGTCGCGACGCTGAGCGATGATCTGCTGCGTTGTCGGCTTCATGCAGGCAGGCTAGGAAGACCCATAGCCCTCCTTCTCTTGATTTTTAGCCCGCCATAGTTGTATTAATGTTCCTCGTCACAAAACGAATAACGCGAATCTAGTGCACAGGTCACTAATTAACACTGCGTATTCGTACAACTAGTCACTGTCACTCACTCACGCAGGATAAAAATACACGGCGCGGTAGAAAAAGACAAAGACCGGAATCTTTACTCCGACTGCCGCAGAGGTGTTGTCGGATCGAAAACTGGCGCTAAACTGTACGTGTTTGTTCGTTCTGCCACTATATAAAGACAGCTTGAAACTTCGAATACAACAGACTGACTTTTAGGCGCGGGAATCTGAAGTTACGACGTTGGTGGTCAAGCGTTCATTTTTTGCTTGGTCCAGCTTCTTCAAGCACACGTGTTGCGTTAGAATGGGGTGAAAAGAATAGTTCTACCCTCATCCGGTACGTAACATGTTCCTCCAGTAATTGGCCTCCCACGTTGACTTTCCGTCGCCAAATGCACAAAAGTCGCTCAAAAATAGTGAAAGATTTATCACAGCACATTGTCGGTTCCGAGCTCCTACGACCGAAAGGGGGAATAGTGGACAAAAGCAGAGAAACACAAAAGGTTCAGAAACGTGGTGTTTTTCTACCGAAGATTCAAGAGGATACGAAGGTTACAGAAAAATATAAAATAACGAAAACGTAGGTGACAAAAACTGATTGTCATATTCTGATTTATCTCCTACATGGACATTTAAAAGGTCATTAAAGTATTTCTTCCATCTATTTAGAATATCGCTTGGGTCAGCTAGAAAATCACCGTCTTTATCTTTTATCAAGTTTACTTTAGGTTGCCACCCCTTTCGAAACTCATTTACACCTTTATATAAATCTCTGATATTTTTATTTTTGCTGTTTGTTTCAATTTCGTTAATTTTGCTTTTCAAGTAATCTCTTTTTTTACTTCTAAACGTGCGGTTAATTTCTCTCTTTATTATATTATAATTGTCTAGATTTGTATCATCATATATATATATATACACATGTATATAGTGGCAGGCCGGGAGTTGTCCTATTTCTGCCCCACAGGAATCATCCTGCGCCTCATCTTACCTGCCCCTTTCAACACCTGTGATATGCCATTTCTGTACAGAGTGAATCCACGCTCCTTGCACAGTTTTATAATAGCACTATAACTGTAGTTTACGTCGGAAAGTGCAGTTATGTAACCCTCATGCACTGATTTTCGGCGTCATTCTTCCCGATACGCAATGACCACACCTGTCACGCACAGTCAACGGTCTAACGTGCCCACACGACTGGCAGCTTCGTTCTCTTCACGCTTGGTGGGGCTGCAAAAGGTGTGCAATTTCGTCATCATAGTTCGGAAACAACCTCTGTACTTGTTGCATTGTGATTCGATACTTGTAATTGCTTAAGCAGGTCTGTCAGCATGTGTATCCATTTTATGTTTAGGTCTGTAGATATTGCATACTTTCATATAATTGTATTTACATAAATAATAATATACGGAATTATGATTTAGAATTATAATTGCATAGAGTGGTTTCCTTCCATGTATGGGTTTTAGGTTGACATTGCTCTGACGTTGTCAATCATTCCAGTACGAGTGCGGTATGATCGAGCGGGCTCGCACGAATTGCGCATCTACCGTGGTGCAGGTGTCTCACCGAACCCGAATTGCGCACCGGACCGAAGATCGCCCCCTTCCACCGAGCACGAACTGCGCGCCAAGCGGAAGTTTCCTAGAAATACATACAGATATGGAACAAATGAACAGAAGTGGAACAAATTCAAAGCATGTAACAATTAATGAACTTAGAATATTAATAAGAATGTTATTTCAGATTGGGCAAATTTGTCAGTAATCATACACCAAATTACATTTGAATATAGACATCCAAACTAGTTACATGTACTTAACAATTACGTTTTAATATAGACATTAACAAATTTAATATGATTAAACCAATCACTTCTAGTTAACAATATACCTTGTAAGATACCCATTTCACAAAACTCAAACCATCAATAGGGGGCCTCCCCCATGGCGCAGTGGTAGCGTCATTGCCTTGTAATCAAGGGGTCCCGGGCTCGATACCCGGTGGAGGCACAAGTGGTTCGGATCCCACTTTAAACTGTAGGTCCAGTTTCGATTAGCCTTACTGTGCATAAAGTGGACTTAAAACACCAAATCAAACCAAACTCAAACCATCAATATTATTATTCCTAAACTGTGCTAACGAAAAGTTCTCGTCACGAATGGTCTTCACTTCTATTTCATCGAGCGTCAACAGAACTTCATCTGAAGTTTTCGGTAATTTAGGATGTACTTTCTTTCAACAGAACATATTTGATGTTGTTCCTGACGAGCTTCATGTCCTTTTGTGTTAAGGTTTCCACAATGTTCCGCTGTTCCTGTAACTCTCTGTGTATTAACTTAGAAGGTCTTTCATCAATCTCACCACCTTTTCTCTTGATGCTGTTGCTCAGGGATCTGAGGGCTCGGAGGGCACCATGATTGTGCTCTTTTTTCTGTTCTGTGCGCAATTCGTGCTCGGAGATTAGTGAACCCTTATCAACATTCATCTCTGGCCAGGTTTTGTGTGCAATTCGAGTTTGCCCGATCGAGAGTATAGTACGCTCGAGAGTGAGAGACTGGAACAAATTTGAGGGAGCGAGAGTGGTCCAATGCAGCACTCTAGGAACGTGTGGAAAGGGGCAAGGATGGCCACACCTCCCCCTCATAAAACGAATGTTAACTTAAAATTCACACGTATAATTTGATTTCAGTCATAGTAATTTACATAGATTATTATGTAATGGGGGGACGCAGGAATGCGATAATTTCAAATTCAAGTGGTGTTTTTTGAGGGGGGCACCACTATTATCGGGGTAACATGCCCCATGGAAAAATACTTTTCTTGTCCCTTCGTGGAAAAATTCTGCCAACGTCCGTGATTAGGGGGTGGGCCAATTGCGCACGCCTATGAGAAGATAAAGATGCTCTAGTTTCAATTGGTGCTATAATTACAACAGTGTCAAGAGCAATGGTAATTTCCAAATTTGCATCGTATTTTGCTACTGTAAGGATAGAAATTTCGCATGTCTCAAAAATTCGACGGACATCAGATTTTTAAAGTGAACTGTGTACGCTCTCAAATCGGAAAGGTTTCTGCGTCACTGAAAATACAAACTCTATTTCAAATGTAACAATCATATTCAGGTTGCCATATTGATTCCTTTGTTTATTAAAAATGTAGAAACAAAGGAATCATTATGCATTACAAAACACATTGTAACTGGTTGTTACGTTAGCTGTTTGCTTACGCTGTTTGCTATGGGTACTTGACATTTAATAACATTTTCACTTTATAAACAAAAAAAAATATGCTCATAACAAAGAACGGCATTATTGTAATAATCGCCTTTCCGCGATTTTGGTTTTGCTTTGTTGTACTTCATTCTACTTAAATAATGGGTTTTTGCAAAATCAATTAGGAGAGCTCGGCAAACGAGACAGGAGAAAGCACAACGATTCGCTAGAAGTTTAGAGTTTGAACAACGACTCTTTCAAAATAGTCCCGAATTTCGGATATCACGCTGATGTTGAAAATTCTGAAAATAAACAGAATTAAAATTCGCGCAGGACAAGTTAGGAAGTTCTGATACTTGTAATTAGCACCAGGAGGTAGTTATATAAGTTTTCAGAATTCTTTTTATTTTTATTTTTTAAAAAAGTATGGGTTTTTGAAAAATAGGGACATTTTCGGAGACAGTTGTTGTTGTTCTATTACAGATAATGTAAAGAAATCCAGCGGAAGGTAAGACGTTTGAAATGATAATACTGTAGGTTATGGAGCATATATTGAATACACCGCATTCTATTTATTTCGCCGTCCCATGTTTCTCATTGATCGGTATATGTAATTGAATACGTACGGGATATTATTATATTAACTTTAGTTAGGGTTAAACTGTCAGAAGTCACCATACAATTTACAATATTCTACCGTTAACCTTTAACAATCTGCTAGATAATTTACAAAAACGGAATGCAATCTTTTATTTTTTGTTAGCGCATGCGCATTCATGTCGTCACCTTACTGTGTTATGGTTAGAATGAGGAGTAAATATGGCGTCGGTGACCGCTTGGAATATTAAGCACAGACACAGGTTTTATGTAGGTCCATAGTAAAGTATTGAGACATACAAGGAAAACTTTTGGCTACATAAAATAACTACAAACTGGAAAAAGGAGAAATGTGGAATTTTCATATTAGTCTGTATGATTCCTCGTGTTTTAGATTAGAAGCTAAATTATTAATTCTTTTCTGGTATGTATAGTAATAGTCAAAAAGAGTAACTAAATATAAAAAAACAAGTGAAGGTAACAATTGGTATTGAAAATTCGAAAATATCATTCATTGTCACGTTTTCCGTTTACTCTATAAGCCTAGTTATTACCATGGTTATGTGACACTTCACTTCATACACAAAATGGCGCTAATAACATTACATACATATCAATAAAACTCATTACTGACACTGCACTGGATATCCATTAAACCAAGATTATTCAGTTAAGCGGGTTTAAACGAGAAGGAAAAGTATCGTACACTTTTCCAGGTATAGCAATAAAGTTAAATATTTTTGCTAATTCTTAACTTGCGATCTGGTACTGATAATTTCTGGTGACTAATGGGAAAATATTATTCAGTTTTCCTTGAAGTGTCTGCTATCCAGTTGTTCCTATTAGGTTGCACATGTTTCTAATGTTCATTTGAACAATATTTTCAATTGTTTTATAATGTTCCCTGCAGAAGTTAGTGTGGCATATAGTTACGGTCCTTTGTTTGGAATATGTTTGAGTTCCAGCTTTAAAGATATCGTGAACGCTTTCCTTCTTCATGGCACATACGCAGGGCAATTAATTATATTTTATTGGGCGGGAAAGGATGGTCAGTAACTTATTTAATAATGGTACAGAATGACTGAGTAAATGCTGGCCTAAGTAGGAGGGCGGGCTGGACGTGGAATGGTCGGGGACAGGGTGTATGGCAGGTGGTGTCAGTTTTCCTAACATGTAACGTGATCCTGTGTCCGTTCACCGGAGGGTATCCCAGGAGGTGGGCCTATGGTCGTCGGGTTTGAATATAGGGTCGTATGTATAGGAGGCTGCCATGCCTCCTCCATTCTATAAGATATTACGGAATATTGGCTAGGGTGGAGACCATACTGTGCCAGCGGTGCAAAACGGGTTGGAGGAGGGAAGCGGAAGGAGAGGGTTGGGTAAATTTGGTCTGACTCCGGTTTTCGTGTTGAAATTGGCCCAAGCACGACTAAGTTCCTAAATCGAAGGATGGCCCACTTTGTGTGCTACTCAGTTGTCACGGTGGGTACCAGTGGTGGGTTTAATAAATTTACGGGATAAATAGGGACAAAAAGTATCAGCCAGGACAAGGCTAATATACATCTTGATCATAATATGCAAAGTTGGAAACAAGGAGTCCTCGAGAACCATGATTGCTTTCTATCAGTACGACACTCTTCCTTAGAACTTACCAGAGCTGGCCATAGAGGGTGGCAACTCGGGCACTCGCCCGAGGTCCCGCGCATCAGGGGCCCGTGCGCCTATATAGAATAAAAATAAAGTATTTATCCTCATCGGCAAATACAATATTAAAAATATTAAAAATAATTGTAAGATAATAAGATAAGATATGTAAGATACATATACAATGAGTAGAAGGTGCAGGACTACGGGGTATGACTCAAGAATAATTAACCAAGCATTGTGAAGATTTGGGCGAATGTCGCGATATTGATGACAGTGATTTATGTTCAGAACCTGATGGAGGAAATTTTACAAATTATGCGTTTCAAGAACAACTGTTCGTCAAACCGCAACTGCTCGTCTACAAATAAAAATGTTCCTTAACAGTATACAGATAAAGAGGAAGAAACGAAAAGAGAAGAAATGAAAATAAAGTAAGGGATTGAGAAATGGAGGGAATGGATAGAAGGAAAGAGATAAGATAAAGGAGAGAGAAAAAATAAGAGTGGATAAACACTGAGAGACAGAGAGAGAGTACATACATAAAGAGAGGCAGAAAGAAAAAGGAGAGAGAGAGGAGGGGATAGAAAGAGTAAGATAAAAGAAAAAGCGCAAAAAAAGTAGAAATAAATAAAGAAAGCGAGAACGACAGAGAGAAATGCAGAGAGAGGGATCGGGATATAGAAAGAAATAAGCAAAACGAGAAAGAGAGAGAAATGGGAGAACAGGAAGACTGAGTAAGAAGAAAAAAAAGCACAAAAGGAAAGTAAAAAGAAAGAACGAGAGAGAGAGAATGTTAGAAACAATGGTCACCTAACCAGAGTCATAGGCGTAGCTAGAACTTTATATTTGGGTGTGCACAAAGAAAAAAAAATGAGGTCTTGTACCTTTTTAATAGCATATTTTACAACACAATCACTTGGCTCTTTAACTGCACCGATGTTTGTAAAGGAATATAAATCCACTAAATGACAGTGTTGAAAATTTCTGAATATATGTAGTAGAAAAAATCAAATTGCATAGAAATTACACACACTCAAAATGTTCATAAATGTTACAAACAAGTACATCAAAATACACGTCATCTATAACAAGAGACGTCTGCCAAAAGGTACAATGTTCTTAAACTCATCAATAACTTCATTTACATCAATATACAAAGCTTTTTCCTGTTCCACATATAGCAAGAGCAGGGCTTCCAATCTATCCTGCTTCTGAGTTGCTCTTAATTTAGTTTTAACTTGGGTAAGCTTGGAGAAAGCTCTCTCACACGTGCAGCTTGTGACAGGTATAGAAGAAAAGCGCTGCAGTACAGAGTAGAATGCAGTAAATATCTTCTTTCTTCAATGACATATAAAAATCGAAAATCTATAGACACTCGTTTCATCAGCGATAATGCACACGTTTGTACCAAGTAATGACATTTTCAACTTCTTACAAACTGCTGCTTATTTTCTCTCTTATTGAAATATCTTTAATTCTCTTTGATAAAGCAACCCATTAGGGTGTGCCTAGGTACACCCGGCACACCCCGTAGCTACGCCTATGACCAGAGTCCTCGAGCCTAATCCAGTGTTTAGAGCGCAACGAAAAATCTTGAAACACTATATGCATCGTGAAACGAAAAGTTTGGGAACCACTGGCCTAACCGAACGAAAAATGTGAGGACCGGAATGTCAGACATTAATATTGAAATGTTTTTATCTAAAATGCGCACTTACCTCCATCTAGCACCCTGATGTGGAACCACAGCAACTTTTAACTGAAACGACAAAGAAAGATAATACAAAATTAATAGAAGCATTTTAATTATTATTTGTGCAGTACAAGAAGACCATTTTTACACAGAACTGAAAGCACTAGCAAACGAATTAACAAGAAAAACCGGATGGTATTATTATTGCATTGGATGGAGTAGAAACGGGTGATCATGAATTCCATTTTTCTTGTACGGTGGCTGCATGCTACAAGATTTTCAAAGTTTGCAGACGTCATGGCGATCGTTGACAAAGGAAGGTCCTGAGATCGCAAACTACGTAGCTCCTCGTAGATAAGGAAATATTAATTGTGCACAGTCGGTATTCTTGATGGGACCTGGCAAGAAACCTGTAGGAAGACCAAGACAAAGGTGGAGATATAACGTTGAGATGAACCTAAAGGAAATCGGTAAGGATGGAAAAGATTGGATTGGTTTTGCCCGGCACAGGGACAGATGGAAGGCTTGTGTTGCCAGGGACGTCGGAACCGGGGGGCAGGGGGGAGGGACTCGTCCTCCACTCATCATCGGGGGGGGGGGCAAGATCCTTTTTTTGCCCCCCCCCCCCGTCGCGTGCTAAAAATTAGACTATATTTTTTCCCCATTTATGTTTCGTTTTGAAAAAAATATTTTTGCACCAGTTAAATAAAGGTGGATTCAGCTTTCGCTACCAGCAAGAAATGCGTGCAGATAAGAGTCGCATCCACGTCTCCGCAAATCAAGTGTAAGGTAGAATTATCTCCTTAGGAATTCGCCGCTTCGGTTTCCAGTTTTCACTTGTATCTACCAGGTTTTGTACGTAGAGGTGCGGTCGATGTGAAACTATAAACCCAGCGTACCTCGATAGGAAGGGGGCAGAGAGCAGCTTAATCTTAAATCTATTCTTTTCCATCTAGCCCTACAACTATATTATACGGATGCCCGGACTCCGAATAATAGTAACTGTATAATAAGTAACGCTGTGTCTAGGCGTTCGAAATTAGGGCTTCAAATTTTATTGTAAGATTTATTTTCGGGTTAATATAGCAAAAGAAAACTGTTCAGATTTCGGAAAATTCTCGTCTGTTTTCATCTGGGCCTATTTCAGGAATGGTCCTAATTCTGCAGCATCAATTGCGCCCACCTTAATCCGTCACTGCCCTCACATACCCTAAATGTGCCTTCATGGCACGGTGCCATATGTACGAGTATAAAAAAAATAATCACTAATCACACGTGAACATAAGAATAAATGGTGTTACCTCTTTCTGAGGTCTAAAACTAAGCCATCAGCCCTGAACATGACGTTTAAAATGAACAGTAAATTATTAATAAATCGAAATGGCCAAGAAATAAAAGTTCCTACCTTGGTTGTTCCGCCTCTAGTCACAGGTGCTATTAGTATTGCCTGTTGTGAATAAATCACAGAGGAGGGGCAACATTGACTTTTTGCTCCCCGAATATTTGGGAAAAAATCCACTAGATTTGTAAACGTGCACTCAAGTTTTCGTTAACAGCAAGAAGCACGTGACATCGCAGTCAGGTCTCTGCAAATCAAGTATCCCCGTAGGAATTCGCTGCTTCTGTTTCCTGTTTTGCTTTGAAAACTGCCATGTATTGTACCTACAATTGCACTCTCATATAATAATACACCGGGGACAGCTTAACTTTAAATCTTCCGGTGCTCTTTCCGAACACGAGCTTTCTTCAATGACCCCTTGCTGTCAAAAAGGTCATCGGCCATGAGGAAAGGTGCACCTTGTAAGTTTTTGGAAATTCGTCTACGCTAATCTCCCCTTCCCTTTCCAAATTTAGAGTTGGTCAGACGACACAGTTATTGTTTAGAAAAGTATAACCGCAGAAGGTGTGTTTCGGCATCTACTCTGAAAATTGTAGTGATGAGTTTGGATTTCCTTCCGTCCCAAGCGATACAACTGTTCATATATACGTGCATGTAAATTATTTGCAGAATGCAAGGTCGCGTGGGAAGATCACCGCACTGAGCCGCCTGATGTAGAATCAAAATACTGGTAAGTTTTGCTCTTCTCCTTACATTTTTTTGTTTCTTGGCCATTTACATTTTTTAAAGTTTACTGTTGTTTTACACATCATGTTCAGGACTGATGGCTTACTTTTAGACCTCAGAGAGAAGTAACACTATTTATTCTTATGCTCACGGGTGATTTATTTTTACGTAGGGAGGAGTAATTGTTTAGTTTTAGGTGGCAAGGTCGAGGCGTGATCGATATTTTAGACCTCTCGGAGAGGGGGTGGGCGATCACCCCTCTCGCCTTCAGTCTTAGGTTCTTCTCTCAAATCTGAAACATCTGAAAAGACATGTAAAGTTCAGACTGATTTCATTCAATTGCAAGCAGTTGGCGTAGCGAGGAGACTAGCCCCATATATGACACCTCAGCCCTCTTCAACCATGCATTATATTTGAAATTTTTGATTGCAAAACTTTATCCTAGCATATGCTCTCAAATTACTGATAGTTTCATATCTTATTATCAATCTCTGAATAGCAGTCTGAGATTTGAAAATAACAGTAAAAGGTGAGAATCATTTTTGTACGCCGTTTTAGAAGCAGAAATGTTTTATAAGTTAAAATATGAAAAATATAGTGCCTCAATCTCATCGACTGCCTTCGCGATTAGCCAAAAATGGCAGAAAAGTGAAGTAAAATAAACTAAATCTATCATTAAATTATTTCTTTTTAACTCTTCATTAATGTAATTCTTATTTAGTAGGCGACGTTTGTGTTAAAATTATACTACGACTTATAAAATGATGAAATGGTAAATGAGAACACGGGCAACTTTCTTTGCAACACATCGATCAGAAAGTTTCAGAAACATGGATTTTCTCAATACGTTTTCACGTGTACTTTTAAAAGTAACGTGTTACTAATCATTAAAGGAAAGCCTCCATACCAAGCATGCCTCACTGCATGCGAAGATCTAGTACCAGGCAGGGATGGGAATTTGCTGTAATTATCGTAAGACATAATATGTTAGTTTTCTTGTATTAAGCGCCGTTTAATGAAATTATAAGAAATAAAATAGTCCACAATAGAGGCCTCTGGTCCTCCTCTTATCTCTTATGAGGCTTCGCCACTATGGATATACATATATTCAGTAACAATATATTTATTTATGTAATAAATATATAAATATAACAATACAATATAACAAGCTCTTTAATTATAATTATATATATATATTGCGGAAGATGTAAAAACTATTAATATGTCTGACAAATTTACAATTCATGATGGGTTAAAACAAGGAGATGCATTATCTCCATTGCTCTTTAATTTTGCCTTAGAATATGCTGTTAGGAAGGTAAAAGAAACTAAAGAAAGACTAAAATTAAATGGTGTGACTCAGTTGTTAGCATATGCAGATGATGTAGACTTACTGGGGGATGATGTGAATACAATTAAGAATAATGCTAAAATATTTTTCAAAACTGCTAAAGAGATAGGTTTGGAAGTTAACAAAGAGAAAACTAAATATATGCTTACAGGCCGAAACCAAGTGTTAGGTAATAATCAAAATCTAATTATTGATAATAACTCGTTTGAACCAGTTTCCAAATTCAAATACTTAGGAGTAATATTAACAAATGAAAATGATATTAAAGAGGAAATAAAAAGTAGGCTTAATTCAGGAAATGCATGTTACTTCTCTCTTCATAAACTTTCATCTTCTCGTTTAATATCTAAGAAACTAAAAGTTAAAATATACAAAACAGTAATTTTGCCTGTAGTATTATATTGATGTGAAACTTAGTCCCTTACATTGAAAGAGGAACATAAATTGAGAGTATTTGAAAATAAGATCCTTAGGAAAATATATGGACCTAAAAGGGATGAGGAGACAGGTAAGGTTACATAATTTAGAACTACATAATTTGTATTCATGTCCAGATATTATTAGAATAATTAAATCAAGAAGACTTAGGTGGGCCGGCCATGTGGCACGAATGGGAGAGGAAAGAGGAGTTTACAGAATTCTTGTTGGGAAACCTGATGGTAAGAGACCTGTAGGAAGGCCAAGAAGAAGATGGAGGGACAACGTTGAGATGGACCTAAGGGAAATCGGTAGGGATGGAAAAGAGTATATAGAACTTGCTCGAGAACTTGCTGCAGCCATGAACCTTCGGGTTTAAGAAGGCTAGGGAGTTAGTTAGTTAGTTAGTAAAAACTGGTTGATGGATTTGGAAAACCTGCCCCCCCCCCCACTCCAAAATAAGTTCCGATGTCCCTGTGTGTTGCTGCAGTCAACCTTCGGATTTAAGAAGGCTAGAGAATTAGTTCATTATAATCGGTTTCGATTTTAGCGCTAGTTGCAATATATATTTATATTATTTGTTAGTCAAATATAGCCTATACGTTTCCGGAAATCACTGTCTCAACAGACGTATGGGCTACACGAGTTGGAACAGTAGTAGAATAAGTTTATATGTTCTTCGGACAAGTCCGTTTGATACCATAGCCTATTTGGGCTAAAATTAAGCTATATTTTCATATCTTCTGGTGGATTTAGCTAATTCATAGGTGTAGCAAATTGTCTAATCATGCTAAAATCCTCGTATTATGATGATTAACATTCTTGAATATCTAGCTTGGGAATATTCTATTCTCAGGGTCACGTGACCCCCCTGTTGATTGGTTGAGTGTATTTAACTTATGCTTCAAACAACTCTACTTCCAGGTGGTTAGTCTTGTATGAGAATGGTGCCAAGGCAGTTCCTTAGATATGAAAAACTACTGATTACTTGATTATTAGTATTGGATATTATTTTTGGGGTATCCTGTTTTGTTTATAAAAAAAATATATGTACTCTGACTACTTGGGTATTAGTGTTAATATACTTCGTCTAACTTATATTTGTTTGGTTTAATTTATAACTATGAGTTATTTAAAATTAGCTAATAAAAAATTTATACATACCTTTTCTGACCGTAACATGTAACAGAAAACACTCATCTTTCTTCTCCCGACGCTCGGACTTTCATCGTTTTTCCCCCTTGCCCCGTATGCTTGAATGCGTTTTTCAGGCACTTCTCACCGCCCCCCCTCCCCCCTCCCCCCAAGGCCGTTCACATTCTTATAGTACAGCATCTGAGCTATCAGATGGCGCTGCGATCTGGAAATGGGCGAAAAATCGACATTCATCGTTTTTCCCCCCTGGGTCTTCAAGTATATTTTGATTATTCAACGTATGTAGTTTGGAAGTATGCTATAGGTAGGGAAAGGATTTTAAGGTGCAAAATTATGGGCGAGAAAAGGGGAAAGAAAAGTTCTGAAAATGTTTTCAAAAAGGTGCAAATAAAGGTGCTGATAAAATGCCTTTATTGAATGCTCTCTTTTTCTGCGCCTTCTGTATATAATGCGCGCGGACCGCATAGAGAACTGTGGTTCTGCAGAATGGGTTTTGTTGAAGTTTGTGTTTTCTCTCGCGGGTTTTGCTACAGTATCTTGGGAACTATTGGGGCGGCAATGATTATTATATACCATTTTATAACTCTCGTTCTGCTCTACAAAATGAAACTCTAGGATTTGATGTAGCTGCTCAAGAAGAGTGAAAATCACTTATTTTTCTGTCCAATTTTTTAACAAAACATGAAAGAAATGGAAGGAAAGGGGTGTTTAAGCATTAGAGGGGGATAAAAAGGGATAAATGTGCTAATCTCATGAAAAGGTGCAACAAAGTGTGTTAATTTTACTTCATTTCATGTCCTAAAATACATGTCTCAAAACGATCGGTATGAAAACTGCTATATTTTTGGAAAGGTCCTGCACCATAAAATACGTTACCTAGTTATAATCTGGGTACGTATGTTGAAATAAGTATAATTTCTGTTTTGTGTGTTTGGAGTGAGATACGTTAACAATGCTAAAGAGGCTTAAAATCAATCATGATAATCTAAATATATTCTGTGTAGAGAATATAGAGAATTAAATTATATTATGCAGTTCCTCGCTATAACGTTGGAATGCAACGCTTTTATGTTATACATCAGGTTCTACTTCGCTCACTAGATGGCAGCTTTCACTAGAATGTGTTCAGAGACATCTAACGTGGAAACTTCAAACTTACTGGAAGCGATTGCTATACGCATGAAGGGGCGAAAAAAGGGAACTCGTGAATACCGAGGTAGCCTGTGAGAAGAGGGGGGGGGGGGGATTGCGGAAATAAACATTTTTTTGTTTGTCATTTTAGTATATATGCAACGATATTCCTTATCTACAGTCGTTAGGGTGTCTGACCACCATGCGAGAGACCCGGGTTCGATCCCCGGCGGGGGAGAACCGGAATTTTTTCCACCTGTTCAAGCGGCTCCGGCGCCCACACAGCGTCGTATAAAGTGGGTACCTGGAGGAAACTCTGGGGGGTAAATGCGGCCAGGGGCGTGGTGCTGATCACATCACCCCCACCTTCGGCCGTGATCAAGAAAGTGTGGTGCCCTAACTCCACACCCCCTATACGCCTTCATGGCATGGTGCAAAGCACAGGGGAGCTCTTTACTTTTTACAGTATCAAACTATTCCAGGCAGCCACCAAAGTGCAATTTGGTCCACATCACCTATTAATATTGAAGTGGTAAGCCCTTGTAGTTAAAACACCTATGAATCAACGACGTATTTAGGTGGGGTCCAGGTGGTCCGCCCCCCCAAGATTTACTAAGTACAAAAAATTAACAGTAGATGATTTATGCAAGATTTATTACTACTAACAACGCAACATTCAAAAAATATTATCAGGAACTTCACTTTTCGTCAACTGTATTTAACATCCTTTTTCTATATTCAATAAATATTCCATTCTTTTCTAATTGACATTACATTCCTTGCTAGGGCAGTTTCTTATTTTTTTTACAAATTTTGCTGACCTTAACTACACGTAAGCTAGATAATGAATACTTGCTATTATATAATTATTCTAATAACTATTCTATACCGTCCTTTTACCTATTCATGTAATAAAAATATATTAATAAATTTGAATATTTTAATACTATTTTAATTAATTTAATATAATTATATTATTTTAAATTTAAACATTATTATTATTATCATTATTATTATTTTGAGACACTTGGTTCGGACCCTCCCCCCCGAAACACATTTCTATATACGTGCCTGCTATGAATGTATCCCATCCAATTCCGTCATGTCTCCCCGATGGCGTAGAAGTAAAGTCGTCACCTTGTACTCAAGGGGTAACGGGTTGGAAATTAACCTGGAAAAGTGTAAAGTGGAAGAAGAAATATGTTTTATTGGACGAGAAGATAGCTTTCACAATAATGAGTTTCAGTTTTTGTGTTAACTCCACTTTTATTCACAGATAGGCTAATTGGGACTGGACCTAGAGTTTAAAGTGAGATACGAACCGCCACCAGGTATCGAACCCGGAACCCCTTTATAGCTAACAAGTATGAGGACAGTGGTAATATTCCTCAATGTTGTAATATGTTTTCACAATTCACTAAGCAAAGTTAATAAGTGTATTATTAATTGATGAAGAAGCTCATTGCAGTCACACTTTTAAAATTAAATTGTACATACTTCGCCGACGACTTTAATGATGTACGATTAACAGTGACATGTTTCAATTTGAACTGCAACTTTTAAACCACCACAAGGCTCTGACCAGTCTCAAGTCTGGAACTGAGTCCCTTCAAAAATTAGTAAAAAAGACTCAGAAAATCGGTTGGTTGATTTGGCTTATTTTACTTATCTTTTCTGCCACTTTTGGCTAATCGCGAGATCAGGAGCGCGTCAAGTATCTTCGCAGCGAGCAACGTGATCGCTCAGCTACTTGACGGCCAAATAAGCATTACTCGGCGAGCGCTGCTCACTTGAACGCTGAGCGAACTTCAACCTTGCTCGCCACAGGTTTGAGCCACAGAATATAGCGTTTATGTGTTTCGATCTCGTGAGGCAAATAGTAAGAAGAGGAAAATTGTGCGAGGATGGGGGGTTTGGCGGTCAATGAGGAAATATTTATGATTAACGGCTTGCGATATAGTGTAATTACAAAGGAAGTTCAAGTAACAGAAGGTAATATAATATTTCAGTTTTTGTAATTGTATTAAGATGAAAATGTCGTTTATTCGAAATACACACCACAGTTTTGGAAAGATCTGACAGTTGTCCGCCATTTTAGGCGAAATGGGATATCCCGTTTCGCCTAATCCCATTTTGTCTAAACCGGTTGGAAGGGAAATAATGCAAGTGAGGGAAATTATGGCAGTGTTCAACGTAAACACCAAACAATTCGGAACATGTGCCAATGCTAATTACGAACAGGTTCATGTACCTCGCTGGGTATCGAACCCGGGACCCCTTGACGACGTTAACACTACGCCATCGGCGACTCCCAGTTGCCGGAGGCGTTCAACCTAACCTAACCTAACGTAAACTGTCCTTTTCTATTGGCTGGACCGATCGCTAGATCAGGTGTGTGGCGTCTAGGAGAGCTAGAGAAGAATTGACGTAACAAAACAGAGCACGTTTTTCCCTGTTGAGAGACCGTTAAATTTCCCTCGCTTGGAATATTTCCCTCTCAACCAGTTTAGACACAACGGGATTTGGCGACAGGGGATATTCCATTTCGCCTAAAATGGTGCCAGGTCAAAAAATGACATAAATAAATTTTGCGTAAATAAAGAAAAGCATCACATATGAAAGTGAATAACATTGAAATACTCTACTACAAACTAAAAATGAAGTTTATCCTGCACTTACAAACGAGCGATATTTTTTATTCTGATTTACATGCCAGAACACACTTTCTTTTAATGAAGCGTTCCAGGAAACCATTACAGATATTTTATACCGAAGTTCGGAACGAAAAAAAAAGCTATGAACATGTCTTTAATTTTATTTCTACATCGGGATAATAATAATACTATCCATTATGGATAACTTTTTTCTATGCATGTGCACAAATTTGCTTTGCACTTACCTTATCACCTTCGCCCATTTCTTCTTCTCAACTTCGTTCGTAGGGAAACGAAAGAAATTACACGAATCTCTGTCACTGTAATGTTTAGAGTCTGGTACAAAACACATAACCATCGTTTTTTTTTTTTTTGTTTATTCCTACGCACTGCACACCCTATCAACTTAGCTTGTCAGTTGATTGGAAACTAGCATGGCGATTGCCTAGGCAACTAACCGGATGTGACGCACGACTTAGCCAGTCCATTAGGTGAAATAGGATTAGACGAAACGGGACTACACGCAAAGAACAGGCATACCCAGGCGGGGATTCGAACCTGGGACTACTGGCGTCGTAGCGCACGTAACAACCACTCCGCCAAGAAGGTCGGCAGAGGAAGCTGTAGGTCCCAAGATAGAAAAAAAAACATGATACCAAACGGAAGTGGCAAGGAGGTTCATTTCATCATTTTTCTTATCATTTGCTTATCATTTAGATAACGCTTATCAGTCGTTTAAACTACCCGTGTAATAAAACAAAAAGTGCTCAACCGGTGACGAATGATCTGCGAAGCGGGCAGGAACTCCTAAATAGGTAAGCTCTAACATAATAATTGTATATCGTTAACATCAATGATGCCATATTACACTGCATTCAAGTGTCAAACGTAGGAAACAGTTTTGGTAATGCAGGAAATTCGAATTGAGAAATTTGGTAGAGGAACGATTTCTTCACCTCGTTTCTATTTCTGTAATTATACGTCGTTTCATTGTTTCGTACCTTCATGTTTATATTCCATAAATTCACCTGTCATCTTCATCGTTGGGATTAACCATGTAGAAAAACATAAACGTTTACTAGCTACTTGATTTGTAAGTTCTACAAGTAATACATTAATAGTACTATTCTATTTTTTAATATGTATTTATTTGTAATTCCTCTGTTTGTTTGGAAGCGCAATTCCACGAGGGCGCTTCTTTGGAGGGGGAGGGGAGGTTTTACTACGTATTCCTCAGTATTTTAGTATTAAAGACTTACATTAAACCAAGCTCATTCAATATTTTATCTTATAAAAAGGTGAGGTTGAATAAGTCTATGAATTTTGGATTTTGGAGAATTGTTCAAGTCCAGTATCTATAAACACTGTCTTAATCGCCGCTACTGATAATAACTAATTGTTAGCAGTGGCGGTCCCTCCATGGAACAGAGGGAACAGGCTGTTCCCTCCTACTTACTGCGCTTTTGGGCTATTTAAATTATTTATATTAACATAATAAGAACACTTCTTTCTCCCGAAATCAACGTTTCCAAAAGTAACACTGAAGAAAATCTTTCACCGTGGCTGGACGTTTGTTTACGTCACCTACCCCCAACGCATCATGGTTCTCATCCCATGCTCTACCATGGTCTCTTAGTATCATGCCCTCTACTGAAGCCGAGTATTTCCGACCACGCGCGAATCTAAACGATCCCCACGGCACCACGGAAGCTGAACACTCTAGCTGTTCCCTCAGAGAGATATTGCGGATTCGCTTTTCTTCCAGTTTTTGCTATGTGCTGAAGTTTAATCGCGTCATAAGTGATACTTTTGAGTGTAGAAAGTCCATAACTTCCTAATCTCGTTGAGAACTTGCGTCTGACATTCATAACGAACTGAAAAAATCTTCTACAGTCTAAGCTTCTGCTAAATGCCTTGGCTAAACGCTGCGAAATAGTTTCCGAGGGAACAGCTCACATCCATCTGTTCCACCAACCCCAAGACCAAAGTTCCAAGGCACGCAGCGGCAGGACAAGAAAGCGAATGTTGCGAGTGTTGTATGATCGACCGGCTGAGTACGAAAGCCTGTAGTTCATTGAACTTTGCAGAAAATACAACAAACCAACACACATCCTAACTGAATTAAAAACTAAAACGAAATCATACACAAGGCATTTTCAAACGAGTTACTATAACTCTGTAAAATGATTAACTGGATATTCTTCCAGTGGCAAATTATATTGTTGTCCTTGTTTAATCCTGAGAAGGGAGTCTGGAACAGGTCGGGTTTTGTCACATTAACAACTTCTACTAACAGGGTGGCTACTCACCGGGCATTTCTTGAATTCCGCTAATTATGCGTGAATTATTGGCTCCGGGAATTGTGCGTGAATTCTGCTTGAAATTTTCTCCGTAGACATGAAAAATTGCAACTTTTTAAAATCCCAATTCCATTGAACTTATACATATTAATTAATGACCTGAAACAAGTTTTTCACAGTTTAGATTTTATTTTTATCAAGGAAGAAAAAGAAAGCTGCGTGGAAAATGAAACAGAATTCTCCCAATCCGTTTACTTTGTTAGTGTTCTTTGCGGAACAATCCATCTGATGGACGGAAGATTATTGCAAGATAAAATATCTTGAAGTTGATTAGGTAAATTTAAAATTCTTATAGAATTAACAATTTTTCGTAGATTACTATTTCTCGTAACATTTGTGACTTGTATTTGTAGATGTATTTATAGTCCCGAGTAGCAGTGGCGTGCCCAGGATTTTTGTAAGGGAGGGGTTACCTATACTTTTTCTTGGTAGTCGGCCCTCATTTTGTCATATTTTCCTACCATTGACGTTCTTTTTTAGAAATATTGGGCCAAAGGGGGGGTATAACCCCTACCAACCCCCCCCCCCTTGGGCACGCCACTGCCGAGTAACTATGTGAAATGACAAATGTAAACTCTGCGCCTTAAATTATATATATGTACCGTCCAAGTGAATTAGAATTATTGGATTCATTGGAATCGCACAAACCATATAAGCCTATTGTTAATATAAGAATTTGTGTGTATGTGTGTGGGTGGTGAGAGACGGTAAAACCTTAGTTTGAAATAGAGAAAACATCTGCTTGAATTTTTGTAAAGTTCGCCTTGAAAACCGGGAATTATACTTGAATTTTATTATGGTCCTACAGTAGCCACCCTGACTAATCTAGCGAACGTCATGAAAAACTCAACCATCTGTGTGCCATTATTGCATTGAGGAAGTTTGAATTACAAGAATACTCAACTCTATGAAAAAACGTCAACTTAATCTACGAATAAAGAGATGAAACAGGTCACAACAAAATATTATTTTCTTTCTCTGATGACTCATAAATTTATATTATCAAATTTTTCTTTGTTGCGCATCAACAATTTTATTTTTAATGTTTTCTTTATATTATATAACATTTGCTATAAAATTATTATTGTCATATAATTTTAACGTGCCTCATGTTTGTCACTTCTGACATTTCAATAAGGGTTGAATTTTACTTGATCTATTGTATTATATTAAGACACCCATACGAGGGGGAGCAAGTGCAGGTGACCTGTTCCCCTGCCTGATTTATCACCGCACGCCACTGATTGTTAGACATTGGTTCTATTTAAATTTATTCCTGAAAAGCAATAAATAGAATTGTCGTTTGAATTTCCTCCCCCATTCAGTATGAAATAGGATTACAGTTTGGGATACTAGCCTCATTAAAAAAATCTAATGCTCTAGAAGAAATTCTAAAGGGTAACATTTTTAGAAATAACTCTTTTGTTATGAATATCCTGTAAGGAAAGTATTTCCATGACGCTATATACTTTTACAATGCATTTAGTCACTATTAAAAGATTTTAATAAATCCTGGAAGTAAAATATATACCTATACGTATAATACTAGTACTAGAATTTTACTGTTTTTCTTTCTATTCCCACCCCCATAAAAATCGTTACTACAAACCAACTCTAACGGCCATAAGGACAATTATGAAAAACCATTCCTTCAAAACTTCGATTTGGGCGTCTAAAATAAATCTGCACTGTAGCCACGATACCACAAGAAAGGAAGGAAATGTTTTTTTTTTATTAAACAAAGGAAAACAGGCCTCACTAAAAAAATTAAGGAAGGAGTGTAATGAAAAGGTGTAACTAAGTTCATCATTTAGCTATGTTGGGAACAAGAAGTTAAGTGAATTTATCAAAACGTGGAATGCATGAAACGAGAATCCCCGAAGCAGGTATACTCCAATTGTGTCATTTTAAGGAATCTACCTAGTGTTAGGCTTCCACCGTTATCAGTTATCGTGTACAAGTTTATCTGCTATCAAGATTACGTCATCACAAACAAAACTTACAATTGCTGACATATACGTTTCCCGTATATGAACTTAGGAATTCGAATATCTAACCTTGCTAAATCACTTTCCGGAATTTTCCCTGGGAATGCCGAATGTCAATCATATGACATCATTTGTGTAAACCTTCATCAGCAGAGACACTCCTAAAAATGTTTAGTAAGGATGTTACCGAGACGAAACGAGACCCGTCTCGTTCACGATTTCGAAGGGAAAGTCTGAATCTCATCTCGAGCCTCCAGAAAACATTAACGAAAAATGAAAAACTTAAAAGCAGGTTTTTGCACATTGTTTAATACGTTGGCTATAAGTATCCACAATACGAACGTATTTCATTTGTACGGTGCTGTGTGCCCATGCGCTGGAGTGGAGGCGCGACGAAGCGAAATTCTTTGCGGATGGGGGTGCTCACCCAATTTCGAACTTTGGAAGGAGGAATCCTTCGCTTCGCTTCCAGAACTTTCCAGCAGTTGCGTGTACCTTCAGAAAGAGTGTGTGAAGAAACTGGTAGTAGTTCTGCAGGTGAATTAATTTTTACACGGGTTTTCCGCAATGCAGTTATATTTGTTTCTACCACTCACTTCTTATGGGTTTGAATTTCCTCGGTTACTTGCATTGTCGCTGACGTGACACTAGCCTGTGCAGAAGTGAGTGACAGAGAACACGCCTGGTAATGTTAGAGAAGAAACAGCAATGCTATCAACAGAAAAAAAAAATGTAACTGGGTTGCGAGTAAATATTGACTCACCCTCGTACTTGGAGTATTGGCACTGGCAGAAGAGAAGGGGCAGCACTAAGAGAGTTGAATTCGGGAACATCATTCATTTTCAGGTCTTTTGAGGGACGCGAGAAAGCTCAAAAAATACTTTAGTATTAGCCCCAAGAGCTATGAAGTTCTCGCCCTGATTAGTGAGTTGTTGGTTTAAGTCCACTTTATGCAAAGCGCGACTAGACCTACAGTTTTAAGTGGGATCCGAACTAATTTGTGCTTCCACCGGGTATTGAACCCGTGACTGATTGATTATAAAGTGACGACGTTATACTACGCCATCGGGGAGGCGACCTGATTAGTCTTGAAATTGAATGGAACAACACAAAGGATGCATTTGATGCAATGATTACATGTATTTTTCTCAAATAACTTTTTGCAGCGAGCTTCCGCTCCACTGGGCGCCCAGCTTGAAGAAGTCTCATAGTGTGAATGAAGGAGAAATTTTCGTATAATTCTCATTTCAATTTACTGAGTTCTAAAACGAGAAAAGGAAGTCTCGATCTCGTTTCGATATTACAGACACCTCGATGAATTTCAACGCATCAGGTCTCATTCTATAGACAAGATGGTTTATACTGGTATAGTTCCCTCCACTAAGTGGTCTGCCATCTAAGTTGTTGCCAAATTAACGTCTTGTGGAGACTGGCCGTGCTCTTGCACAAGTCTTTCGAAAGGGCAAGCAAATGCCACTAATGAGCTATTCAACTCATTAGAGGGCAACTTCTTCTTTCTTCATCAACTAAAATACTGGCTTACTATGTGTCGTTGCCTTTCCCTCCTCTCAGCTCTGAATTTGGCAACTAACTCCAGCAGCCCTGAGGATCCCACTTTCAACTGAAGGTCTAGTCCCGATTAGCCTATCTGTGCATAAAAATGTACAAAACAGAAACTCCAGCGCCCCTGGCAGTGAATGGTAGCACTCGTATGATAATTGGCAAGGTCTTCCAGCAGACGACAGAACACCCAATGGCAGGAACTGCACCTGTCTAAACCTTTCGAGACTCAATTTTTAAAGTGTCTCCTTCTGGTCTCGAAGTTTCAGATGAGATACAGACTTCTCTCATCTCGGTACCATCCCTAATACGTGATAAGAAAAGTAACATATTTTTTCCTAAAGCTAGAATCGCCATTCTATACTTCCAGATTCTGTCATGGAAGAGTTCGCAAACATCATGGAGAACGTGTGGAAGAGCATAGAGTGTCCAACGTGCAAACAACTTCTTACACCTCCCATTTACATATGTACCAGGAACCATCAACTCTGCAAGGATTGTCGTCAGAGGTCAACTTCATGCGCGCAGTGCGGACAAGTCTTCCCATCAGCCCTTGCGGACACCCAGAGAAACCTTTTAGCGGAGGAAATCGTCCGCAAGTTGCCACTGCCTTGTCCCAACAGGCACCTCGGTTGCCCTCGAATCTTCAAGGACTCTTCGGTAGAGTACCACAGGAACGTTTGCGACTTCAGGGCGTACAAGTGTCCGTGGTTCTTGTGCAGGTACGAGATAGGCAGATCCGTCATGGTGAAGCACTTTGCAGACTTTCACCCAACGTCCTTGCTGGTGAAGGGTGCTCCTAACGCGCGGGACGTGGTATCCTGGACAGGGTCTATATCCAAAGGCCTCCTGATCATCTTCCAGGTTCCAGACTGGGGAGAGTTCTTCTTCCGGAGCAAGATGACGGCTGGTGGATGGTTCCATCTGTGGCTCCAGTATCTAGGTACCGAACGCGAGGCCAGGGCTTTCCACTACCAGCTGATCGTCACCGACATCGAAAGAAATCAGGAGATGATGTACTCCAGCCAGCCGGAGTCGCTACGTGTATCTCGCGAAGACATCATCCAGGCCAGCAACTGTCTGATCATATCCCAAGCAATGATGAAGAGGCATGAAAGCAATATGGACAATCTGAAGTACAGGGTCAACATCACTCTCGAAAGCGTACAACACGAAATGACAGCTCAAAGAACGTCGAAGGTGCTGCCTGTTAAAGCCCCAACAGCTATATAGTTTATTTTTATCTCGTAGTGTAGCTTCCAAAGGATGTTGTCAGTGGACTTAATCCCTCCCATCCCCTCACTAGCGCAGATAGGCGGTGAATTGGTGGTTTGCAAACATAACTACAAAATCTAGATATTCTGCGAAATCCGCGCCAAAAAGGTAACATTGGAAAATATCGAAGTTCTTACTTAAAAAAAGAGACGACTTTAAATTTACTGGTCTGAAAAAGGAAAGTGCCGGCTGCAGCTACTGAAAAAAGTATTTGTTACATTCATATGATGAGTGTTCGGTTAATGTGGTCTCAAGACACAAACTAGGTTTGGGGAATTGTCCTCGGTGATATTTTGCTCATGAGATTCCTCGGCCCAAAAATAGACTTTCGCATTGTATTGCGTGAGTTTAAAATATTTTATATCCATCTAGCAACTCTTCAAAGAACACAATACGATCTATTGGTTTCTTAATTTTATATCTGTATGTAAGCATATTTGTATTTTAATAAAAATACTCTCAGATATACTACGAGTAAAATATATTCCTTGACGGGTGGTACTGTCAAAATGTGGCAGTATTTCAATGAATTTGTTATATTGACGCATGAAGCATTTCCTGGTGGCAAATGACGTGTGTGAAGAAATTCAATCGATTTATCGCCCAGGTGATTTGTTAAGTCCAGACAAACTTTTCACAATTCGTAATTGCATTTCAACTGACATCTAGAACCTTGTAGGTGTACTGACCTGAACTGTGCCATTGAAGCGGCAACAGTCGAATTTAGAATTCGAGTTTCTCGAGTTTTCATGAAACTTTCGATTATCTTTTCAATACCTCCCTCTGTAAAGTCTCATCATAACATCTCCCCTGAACATGTGATCCTCATTTGAATTGAAACGTAGATTCAGAATAAATTGTGCAAGAGTCAAAGCTGAGCTTTTATAGGATTGTACAGAATACTGGATCTCCTTCTTTTAGTCTGGTAACTAGCTGGTACAGTGGGATCCATGAGTATTACGGTGCAAATTGTCCATTACTTCTCATTAATTTTTCTCTTACATCGTATGTGTTTTAAAGGGATGGATTTTTATGTATGCTGGTGCAGAAGTTATCAACAGCTTGTTTTGAGTTTTCTTTTAATTCTTGAAGCTCTTATTGAGTCAAATAAAGTGCATAAACATGGTGATGGACAATTTGCACGGTAATACTCATGGATCCTATTGTACAGTCTGGTATGCAAATTACATTTTTAGTCTAATTTATGCGCAGATGAGCTAATCATGATTGAACCAAAAAGTTCAAGTGCAAATAGAACACGGGGAAATATTAAACGGTTTTAATTATTATTCTGTTCTTAATATGGAAGTACTACTTTAACACATTCTCTGGGGGAAGAGGGGGGACAACTCACAACACATTTGTTGAAATCTTCCATATACCTAATATTTCTTAATTTTCTTGCCATGAGAGGAATGAAGTCTAAAATTACGTGTTCAGTCAAATGGAACGAAGATTTACTGAAATCCATGTAATCTGAAGTGTATTTCATAGAAGGATAGCAGAGGCTGAGGGGTCAACAATTCCCACCCCGAAACGTCTTCTTTAAAAATATTGAAAAATGTCCAAAACTTTTGTAAAGTTCATTTAACAGTGCGTGTGTACTTAACTACAGTACTTATGAAAAATCTTTATGATGGCTGGAGCGATACAATAAGAAACTAATAGGTCTAATATAAATTTAGTGAAAATTACTACATAAAGGAGACAACGCATGCAAATAAATGCGTTTGTGCAACGTATGCCTACACGCATACAATTATCTACATTTTATACTGTAAAACATCTATAAAACAGGTGCATTTGCAACAAACCCCTTCCCCTACAGGAGGCAAATTCTACTCAAGGGACTGTTTCAGTTTCAGTGACGTAGTGCAAAAGAGCACATAAGTTACAAGGCGCATCACTTAGCATTGATTTCCCATTTGAACGCCTACACACTCGGACTGACCATTCAGTTGGAGGCGACCTCCTGATGGGAGATAAAAGTCGACATTTTCCTCCAACTCCCTCCCTCTGTTTTCCAACAGAGATAAAAAAATATGAAGCGAGACAATACTGACCTGTCTACTTAGCCCCCCACCTCTCTTCAGTAAAAGTATGTTACCTCTGTCAATTTCTCTACAAAAAAATGCTCAAAAACAACGTACAAATAAAAACTCGACATACGTATAACTATGTTGAGTGGTTGATTCGCTATCTCGCCACTCAAGGTCCGGTGCTCGAGTCACGAGTGTTCCTTGTTCATCCACTTCATCCTATCAAAATTCATCCCCATCGTCGCGATTAGCCACAGGCGGAAGAAAAACGGCCCCAAATTAGAAAAATACCTAAAATGTTGCTTGAAGGGTGGCTTCTTTGTATCTCTCTTGGAGGCAGCAGATAATTCGGTTTGTCTGGAAAACCTAAATTTGCGGATGATACTGAGTGATTTAGTTTATTAAAGTCGCATTTCTGCTACTCTTGGCTAATCGCGACGATGGAGATGAATGGTGAAGAAGTGGATGAAGTATAAACACAAGCACACGTGGACAACACAACACAAGCCCTCGGAGCATTATGCTCGCTGTGTGTGTCCAGGCACCAGAATCTCGCTGGCCTGCAACATTGTAGTTACCAAGATGTACTACGTGGAATTGGGGTCGACTTTAAGGTGCCTTCAACAAAGGTCATCCCTCAAACACGGGGATAATACTGATAAGCAGTGGCGTCTCGTCCCTTGGGGCTTCCGGGGCTTAGCCCCTAAAGAAAAACGAACGTATTGACGTAATTATCAATCACCATAACGCATAAATATCACACAGTCTTTTAAAAGGCGATTTTTACCCACGTAAATTCATCGTCTGTTGCAATGTATACGACAGCGCTCCTAGCGGCATTGATGTCAATTATCGTTTTCCGGGGCACGTCGCAAAGGAAGGCGTGGCCTACACCCACCTACGCTACAGTGAAGGTCACGTGCTAGCAGAGAGAGAAGGGGAGAGTCCAATGAATTTGAGTGCTGATTCGGGGCTAGTTCCTTCGCGTCGCGTTCGATCTCGCGTGTTCTGTAGTGTTTTGGTGGCTTTCATTCGGTATGTTTGAGTGAGTTTGGCAGGGTTGATGTTCGAACACAAATTGATGAAGGACATAGGCTGTCAATTACAAGACACAATGAATTTGTCCGGAAAAATAGGCATATATTAAATAGAATTATCAATTGCTTAAAATTCTGTGGTCGACATGAACTTGCTCTACGAGGACATAATGAAAGAGAACAATCTTTAAACAAAGGCATCTTCCCAGATTTATTATCCCTTCATAGAAGAGGGAAAACTAAAGAGGGAACTTCGTGTTCTTTATTGTAGTGAAGAGTTGAAAAACATAAACTCTATCAGTAGATTGCATTCATTTTTTATTTAAAATTATTTAGAGGGTACCTTTTCAGAAACAGTAAAAATGACAAACATAGTTTTAATAACTCCAGTGGCAACAGCTGAATCTGAACGATGTTTCAGCACATTGAAGCGTATTAAAACCTGCTTAAGAAATGCAATGACACAAGACAGACCAAATGCCTTGGCACTTGTTTACAATAGAGATAGAATACATTTCGAACATAGAGGGCTTCAACGAAAAAGTAATAACAAAATTTGCTGAGCAGAAGAACAGGAGTCAACGTTCGTAGAAAGGTATGTTTGACAACAATACCTGTTTATTTTGTAATCATGTGAATTGTCATTATATTTTAAATTCTTTAAAAAAATAAGTCCAGTTTTGTAGTTTAGAAGAAGATAAATGCCCGTTTTTTTGTAATTCATGTAATTTGTCATTACATTTTAAATTCTTTCAAAAAAGTAAGTCCAGTTTTGTAGTCTAGAAGAAAAAAATACCTATTTTTTGTAATTCATGTGAATTGTCATTATATTTTAAATTCTTTAAAAAATAAGCCCCGGCTAAATTTGGGGCCACGAGACGCCACTGCTGATAAGAGCCTATATGTTACATATATGAATGTTGTACTATTTTACGTCGCTTGGTTATTTATTTATAACATTGGCATAAATGTAATTTTGCCTGTATTTTATGAATGTCGAACGTTATACTTTACACAGCAACAATATGAATTCAGAGCTTTCAAAAGAAAGCTACTCAGAAACATATTTAGACATAAAAGTGACGAAGTAACAGAAGAATGGAAAAGGATGGGAGCATGGCAATTCTGCCATTCCCAAATTCGTAAAAAAGTTGGTACCGGGACCAGCAAAAAAAATTCGTCCCGATCCCAACATTGGGAAATGATTCCCCGACTGTTCGGGATCGCGACTTTCCAAATGGTCAGGTTTAAAATTTCTGTTAGGAAAGCATAAATTCGATGGAGAATCGACTCATAACGAGCTAGATCACCGAAGAGACTTCTGCGCATTGTAAGTCTCTGAATTTTTAAGTCCACTTTATGCACAGCTACGATAATCGGGACTCTAGCTACAGTTTAAAGTGGGATCCGAACCACTGTGCAATGTGCCTCCACCGGGAATCGAACACGGGACCCCTTGATTACTTAATCACTTAAAGGTAAATGGCGCACAGAATTCGAGATTTCCACAGTGTCGGGAAATTTTGAACATATGCCGTCCCAGAATTTTTCCAGTCCCGAACGTCAGGCTTAAAAAAAAAAAAATCCACTTCACTTCTTGCCTTTCCTTCGACATATCTTTTGGATTCGTGCGAAGAGTTTGGGGAATTGGAATTCATGAATAAAGCAGCCTTATTTTCGAATTCAGCATTTGTGTGTGCACTTTTCATGAGGATTTGGATCATCCTCGATTCTTGTGACCTAAATATGCGTGAAAAGAAAGAGGGATTGGCTTAGCATATTGCTCGCGTTGATTCTTTATACTGTATGAATCAGCGTCATAGACGTGGTGACATCAAATGTCGAAGGTAAATCGTTTCGTTGAAAGAACCGCACTTTCGCAAGCTCTGGAAAAAAATAAAACAACACGGCTTCAAAATGTAAGATAAATGATGAGTATGCCAAATACGCCAACAAAAGTGAATAACACACAAAGCTGCACTTACCAAAAACAATTCCTCAACAAATACTTAACAAAATGTAACAATTCACTGGTGCAAAATCGAAACTTTTCACGTAATAAAATACATTTAAAGTCTCTACCAAATTTTATGCCTTCTTCGCGTAATCACGAATCACAAGTAACTGCTACGATAATGTTTGAGGCCTAGAACCACGAGTTGGCCACAAGATAGCAGCACTGTTCACAGAAAAAAAATTACTGATTCGACCCGCCTAACCGTTTTTACCTCTCTTTCCCCTACATGGCTAAGAGCAGAGCACCAATCCCGATCTAAGCCCCGCGACAGGTTAAGTTTGCAGCAACTTTTCGCATACAATAGACCCAAATGTGCACACAGAATGTAGTTCTGCTGAAATACTGCCAATTTTCTCACTGTCTGTGATATGAACAGCTCGGCAGTTGAGGCAAGACTTGCATGGGAGATGCTGAGCGCCATTCTCGCGTGGTTTAATACATAAAATCTGCTTCAAACTTAACCTGTCGCGGGGCTTAGTCAAACGCAAGCATATAGGAGCTCGATTACGACTGGAAGTTACTTTTCACTTGAAAAATAAAAATATGAGTAGGTTAGCAAAGTTCGATTTGGTGCTCATATATTTTGTTCTTGTCCTTCCAAGGGTGAGGTTTGTACTGCAGGTGTATGTCAAAGTGAGACAAGAAAGATAAAGAAAAGGAAGGGGAAGGAATAGAATCAAAGAGAACAAAGAAAGATACTGAGAGAGAGATATCAACTAACTTCTAGCAATCAAATCATTTGATATTAGTCGATACAGCAGTCTTTGATTTAACCTTGCCAGCTATTAATAATAATATATCTAGCGGGCGAAGTTAAATCAAAGACATGTGCAATTCACAGTTTACTTTTAATAATAGTGCTGCGTGCTTAATTAACAAACTGACTAACTAAACTAAGCGACGACGACAAAGCAACGCAACAACGCAGAATCGCTCCCCGTGACACCTGTCACGTGGATTAAACATTACATGAATTATAATACGGTCAGGATAAGTGCCTACAGTCGGAGTTACCAAGAATAAACCTAGGAGGATTTGATTTCAAGCACCTGAAATGACGTGACATAGTACTACGGTGGTTCAGAATATACACATATATTAAAGCACAGATAAATAAACAGTACATCTTGCCCTCTTTCACTCGATCTCTCATTCAGACACACATTCCATGGTATATTGTGACAATATGACAATTACAAAGGTTAGATTAATTAATACTTTTACTATAGTCATGCTATTCCTTGGCTACCTTGCCTTTTACAATTTACCGTTTAGGATTTTAAGGGTTTTAAGTATAACTTGAATAATTGTTCCTTGTGCGAACCCCTTTTATCTTTTTTGAAGGTATAAATATATTTCAATGAACTATTGTTTGCTGTTAACATAAACTCTGATCTATAACATTGATTAGTCCGCCGGAATAACGACGTCTAGGTATGCCATAGCACTGATTTAAGTCATGCAATGATTTGATTTACGCAGATTCGCGGTAGATTGGCGTCATCTCTCTCACACACGCACATGGTTGGATCTTACCTTCGCTGCATTCCCTCTGACCTGGGTCGGGTGAAAGTGGTCCTACAGTTTTGGAAGACGTCCACACTCCGGGGCCGTACTTCGCGGTTATCCTGGTCGGCGAAAGTGGATCAGTCGGCAGCTCCATCTGGCATCATCGGATCCTGGCTTCACTCGTTCACTTCGCAGGGACGTCCATGACGGTACACGTGCACTGTCGACTCCATACGAAAACTAGCGCAGTAATAGGTCAGTCCTTCGCGGTCACTCGTACGTAGAGATACGTGGCTTAGTCGATGAGACGAACATACGTAATGAGCCATTCGCGGTTTCACATGGACACACATGGATATTAAATGTTATTAACTTTCGTATTGGCCGTTATGCACTTCGGTATTAACTTACCTATCAATTGTTGTTAACTTCTGCTAACTTAGGACGTTGTTTCGGACGATTGACACAGGTGGACGTGTCTGGTGTTATTCTCACATAACCACACGTATGTGCACGGATGCGTTGACGGCGAGGGGGAAAACGACCCCCTGGTTCTACTCTGCTCTACTCCATGGCTCTAAAACACTCACTCGAGTCAAAAAAACAAATCCAGACCACGGGTCCGATCGCGACTCGGAGCTAGGTCGCGCGTAGCTCACACTCCGGTGTCGATTCTAGGCAAACTGTGTTCTCGCTATTCCGAATCATCCCTTTTATTCCAGATTTGAACGAGGTGACGCTCTAGTCTCTGTGTTTAGGTGCTTATTTATTGTTTCTGGTGCTTTGACCGTTATCCTCCTATCCTGGTCAACGCTCAGTCCGGTCCTTAACCTCTGGTAGCAGCCCCTCGTGCAGAGATTAGGCTAAATCCTCCGCTATTGTGTCAGGCACGGACAGAGAGCGCTATCTCAGTAGGGTATCGTCTTCATTGTATCCAGCGATAGATCTTTAATAATTCATAACTCCCGTAGTTCTATTCTGATTAGGCTCAAATCTTGGAATCAGTACTTTCATGATGTGGTCTTCCGCTGGTTAAAATCTCATCCAATTCGGTCTATTGGTTTAGAAGTTGCTCTTTTCCTGCTATTCCCCATATTAATGCATGTAAATCCGGATTCGGGCGAAAAACGGTGGTTGAGCAAGCTAGCGTTGGCTAAGCCAGTCGCTAGACACCTTTATTCGAGACGAATTTTAATATTACTAATTGTAATTAATTCTTAATAACGGGCAATTAGATTAATTACCTGTTACTCAATATTTGACCGTTATAATAGTAATACTAATGTCGATCTGCGTGTGAGTGCTGTTGTGCTTTTCTCTACATATATGCCTATACTTTCTTTAGCGCTGATTATATAGCATGGATTATCACGGCGGTACCCACTACCCAGGTTTTTTTTTCAGGGGAGTCGAACAAAACTTTTCTCAAAGGAGCAAGCAACGCCTTTCCAGTGAGGGCAAGAATAACCTATATACTCCGAAACTGTGGCAATGTTTTATTTTGAATTATTTGGAAATGGAATCATATATTTTACTTTCCAACGTAAAAAGGACAATGAACGAAACTGAAAGAGTTTCTCCACTAGTTTTCTAGAGGGGTGAGAGTGCTCTCTCTCTTGCCTCCAGCTGGATACGACCATGGAAAACAGGTACCGATTTTGGGGGCAAGGCATTTTCTTCCCTCAAAAGTGCTTATGTTGAAAATGGTGCCCGCCAGAAACTTATTTAAAGTCGGTTCTACCGTAAAATAGGCTAAAGACAAGACTGATATGGAAAATTCTGCACTATGCCATGAAAACTTAAGTGGAAAACAGACTGCTGTTGTCTCGGCTCGGTAAGGTTAGGCAGGCAAATCTGTGCTGACTGGATCATTAATGGATACGAATGATTTTTGAAATGTGTTTGTTACATAGTTAAGAAATAGTATTCTATGTGCTTTCAATCCCTTTTTCTTTGAGGGAGTAAAAACATTCCTGTCAGGGATAAGAATAATTTTCTTTTTCCGCGAGTACAATTTTCTGTGAGGAGGAAATCCCCGGCACTTCCCCCCATTAATTTGCACACTGTTATGCCCGCACAATGTACAAGTGAACTTTCGAAGGACGTTCGACTATGACGAACGGATTTTATATACGTGAAGACATGTCATTACACCAACTCACTCACCGGCCTGTTTCTCTTCAGTACTACGGTGGTCCACTGTACACGATGGTGTCGAGATGATCTTTTTAAAAATCGAGACTAGGAAGAAATTCTACTCTTGTGGAGGCGAGATCAGGAGACAAGCTTTCTGCATCTCTTACTAGGTTGCCGAACAACTCTTCTTTCCTCTCCTATGCGTGCCACTTGAAAGCTTGTCGCGCACTGAGGCGGTAAAATTCGGCAACAGAACACACATATATGTGTGTGTGTGTGTGTGTCTGTATGGTGGAAGTGTGTGTGGGCTTTGTAACCATTTTTTGAAAAAAATATTGGGGGGGAAGATTAACGTAAGTCCCGCACCGTGGCCGTGCGGTAAAGACGTCATGCTTTGGGCTCCGGCTATGGAACGCGCGCAGGTTAGAGGCTCGTGGGGGAAACGTAGCAACTTTTCTCTTTAGATTTCGGCACGAGCATGGGACCGGCGGCCACTCACCTATTGAGTAAATTTAAAATGAGTAGCGTAACCCGGTCATGGAAACCTACAACAACATGTGGGTGTTCGCAGTGCTGACCACACGTCACCCCGTAACTGGTTGGATGATTTTCCACCTCGGCAGGTAAGAGTGAGGCCGACAGTAGGGAGACCCTGCCCCTCACGGGCTGTTGCACCTTGGGTTATTTATTTATAACATTGGCATAAACATTGTGTATAAATATACACATATAATATCACTCCTTTTTTATGAATTTGGGGATGGCAGAATTGCCATGCTCCCATCCTTTTCCATTCTTCTGTTACTTCGTCACTTTTATGTCTAAATATGTTTCTGAGTAGCTTTCTTTTGAAATCTCTTAATTCATATTGTTGCAGTGTAAAGTATAACGTTCGACATTCATAAAATACAGGCAAAATTACATATTTTTTTTTTTTTTGGAGCATAACCTTTATATTCTTTGATATTAAACGAGAGGATAAATGTTCGTTGAAAGCAAAATGCAAGATGCCAATATTGTAATTGTATACCATTTTTATTCACGACTTGCACAAGTGCACATGCACAGATCACACGCATAATATCTGATGGTAATAACTAGAAGGAAATTAATGGATAGTTTAATAACTAGTATTTATTGCTTATATTCTTCCTCCTCGCTCATTCACCGAATAAAAGTAATGGACGCTCAAATGAGTTTTTTCAACAGCAGGTAGGACAAAGGAGATGTTATCGGCTTAAAAAAGATTATGACCGTATGTCAGTACGTATGTTTGTGTGTGAGGAAAAGAGACAGAGAGCGCGAGATACGTAGCTAAAAGCATGTAAAATTTAGCATTGTGCACAATCGAGTGAAACGAAGAGAGAGAAATAAAGGAGAATTGGACAAAAGTGACACTGGACGAAAGCGAATCGAACGCAAAAAGTGGGGAAGATAAAATAATAAAATAAATTTTATGTCATGCTTAGCTTACATGTCTGCCTTATGTAGCCGCATGTACAAGGATGAGAAATAATTAAACATACATACATACACCCCACCCACACACATTATATATATACATACAGGGTGTCCGGGTTAGAGGTATACAAAAATATATGCTTATAAAGAAAGAACTATACATTTTATGTTGTTGGGTAAATGCTCAATCGATAGAACATCTCACCGAGATTTGATCGTCGCCATTTCAAGGTCAGCACAGAGTCGTATAGATCGCGCATGCGCACAAATGTTCAATGTGACACGCTCTGCCAAGTCTAGCAGCGTACGCCTGACAGTCAACATGTGGACGCCACAACGAAAGGTGCAGTGTGTGCTATGGTTAGCAGAGTTCAAATCAGTAACACGTGTTCAGCGGCGTGCAAGAAGAGAATGGAACGTGAACCCTCCCACTTTTCCTGGGCGTTGGATCGGAAGAGAAGGTCCCACTGCCTGGCCCCCTCGATCTCCAGATCTGTCGCCGCTCGACGTCTTTGGGTTTATCAAGGACGTTGTGTACAGAACGAAAGTTCCAGATCCAGTCCAGTCTTTATAAGCATATATTTTTGTATACCTCTAGCCCGGACACCCTGTATGTGTGTGTGTGTGTATATATATATATATATATATATATATATATGTGTGTGTGTGTGTGTGTGTGTGTGTGTGTGTGTGTGTGTGTGTGTGTGTGCGCGCGTGTTAAGATTTTGAACCAGTTGGTGCATACATTCATTTTTACTTTACACACACACACAATTACAGAATACTTACGACGGTTTATTTTAGCATTACTTTTAATTCCTTTAATTATTGGTTTTGCATTAATATTGAGCAATGTGATTTTCACATTCATATCTATTTGATTGATTAACTGTTTTAGTTTTACTTCGCTTTTCTGCAACTTTTGGCTAGTTGCGAAGATGGGGATAAGTGATAACTGGATGAAATTGATGAATGGACAACCACAAAAACCCATGCCCAAGCCTGGATTCGAATCCGGGACCCCTGGCGTCGTAGCGCGATGTGCTAACCACTCCGCCACGGAATTTTACTTTTCGTACGTGTATAAGACTATAGGTGTAGGTAAGTGCTTTCTTAAAGGGTTCACAAGAACTTGTAAGTAGATTACATGGACATCAAGTTTGGCCTCCACAGTCGACAGATCTGAACCACACAGGACATCTTTGGTGAATTTCTAAGGGGTTGTTCGAGAAGATCGCCAAACAGAAAGCTGCATTTTCTAGACGCCATACAGTTTGTGTCGTACCAACTTGGCATTTAACTCGTCAATATCAGCAGCCTATCAGCTTAAAAGATTATCGGCACAAAGCTTACGCCATTGCAGGGTGACGGATCTACAAGGTCACACTGAAAATCTACGCAACCACCTCGTACATCACGTACAAGCCTGGGGGCAGCACGATCGTTCCGAAAAGGAGGGAGAAAAGTAGGAAGAAAAATACGTAAAGTTGGTTTGAACTGTGGGGATAGGAGGAACGGCAAAGAAAAGCAATTATTAGTCCCCGAGGAGAAGCGATAAGAAAAAAACAAGTAACTTAAAAGTTTTTGATAAATGAAATACTTCTTTGACTGTCATTTGTTTGGTGACTAATGAACATAAGCCCTTCTGGAGGGAGTACAGAGAGGGCGTTCTGTTCTCTGTCTTTCGAGTTTCTTTCCCCCGTAAATAATGCCAGAGCCGCTGTTCAAATGAAGGATAATGAGCTTAAGACCCTAACAGGTAAAAACATCATCACTTTCTCTTCTATAGCCCCCTCTCTGGTCCATAAAACGAGCCATGAAGAAGCAGAACTCATTATATACCTTACTTAATAGGTAAGCTAATAAGTGCTTAACGAAAAAAGAAAAGTAACTGAATGTTAAACATGCAGCACAAAGGAAGATTCTTTCAAAAGAACGTATTTTTACCTAAAGAATCTCATTTTGCACTAATCGATTCTACATAAATTTCAAAGAATTTTCAAATCTATTTATAAAGTGAAAGTTTTTTTAATTACTGGGTTACGAGTAAAATAAAGTTTAACATAGAACAAATGTTGTTGTACTAGATTTGAAGATATTTCTGTAATGATAACACAAAACAATTGTGAATACATAACAGGGATTTTGCTATATTCTTACATAGTGGCGGCATGGGTTCCAAAACTGGGTAGGTAAGGTGCCAAAACTGGGGGGGGGGACAGTTTAGTTCCCCTTATATATAAGGTTGAGCATAGTGCGGGGGCAAAAGATATAAGATTACTGCCAAGTAAAATGCATCTCCCCAATTGGGAGCAAAAGTAAAGGTCTTCCAATATAGCACAAGAAAACTACTTAAACGACTCATAAACTATTATTAACAATTACTATTATTATGTCTTTGCAGAGATACTTATCTCGATAAATCAGATGGGTGTATATATAGCACAGCTACTCATTATTTTCTCATATTACCCAGTGCTAATATACTGAAATGAATAGTTGTTACATTTTATTATTATTATTTTCTGTACACCACCTCGTTCGTGAAAAGTGTCTCTCCGATGGCGTAGTGTCGACCTCCGTGGCGGAGTGGTCAGCACAGCGCGCTACGAAGACAGAAGTACCGGGTTCGAAACCCGGCTGGGCATGGATGTTTGTGTTCGTCTGTCATGCAAGAAAAATAGATTTGAGATAAATAGATGTATGAGTTTCATGTGTGGGGAAGGCTGCCGCTTAGGGGGTCTTCCTTTTAAAAAAATAGAAAAAGAGAGTGGTTAGCACAGGGCGCTGCGATGCCAGGGGTCCTGGGTTCGAATCCCGGCTCGGACATGGATGTTTGTGTTCGTCTGTCCTGATGAAAATGAGAATTGAAAGAAATTTACACGTGTGAATTGGATCTGTGGGAAAGGTTGCCGCGTAGGGGTCTTCCTAAAATTAAAAAAAAGTAAAAAGTGGTAACATCGTCGACTTGTAATCAAGGGGTTCGATACCCGGTGTAGGCACATTATTGGTTCGGATCCCACTCTAAACTGTAGGTCCAGTCCCAATTAGCCTTATTGTGCATAAAGTGGACTTAAAACACCAACTTAATCAATCAATCAATCAATCGTTCATGAAAAATAATTAATTTACAATGTGACATCACATATTACTGTTTGAATGCTAATGAGCAACTTTATTACCGTTAAAAAGCTATGAACACAATACGCTTTTTTCAATTTTGTAAGTTAAAATGAGCTATGCCATTTTCGACCCCGCCCCTCCTCACCATCACACTTGACATAATCAATGAAGCGTAGCTAATCGTTAGCTACGCAATAAAGTATGTATTCAAAGTGTACGCTGACATGAACAGCCAAATGTAAATCTTTAAGTCCAATAAAGTTGTTTATGATGATGATGATACGTTTTATCTCCATTTGAATTTCGGTCGCAGTTCCAATAGCTTTTGCGGCAGTTGCTGCCACCTACGTTCTGGCAGGAAGCTCCCTTGGATATAGAAGGCGGGAATTTTCCCTCTTGTAATAAACAGGAATGGGATTAATGTAACAGGTGACGACGTACTGAAACGAAAGCGTTGTAGAGCAGCTAATCGCGTTGCAGGAAGAAAATTAGTGGCTCAATCTTCTTTGCAGGACCCGCTCTTCAGAGATATACTTGCTGGGCATTAGACAATCTCAATATTAGCTTGTCATGGAGAAAAAAACGATTGAATTCTTATAAATGCTGCAGAGTTTTTCGCACACCTTGCGACTCAATTTACTATCGAATAAACTAATATCTATCTAGCTACACCACGAAAGAGAGCAAAGACTGATCAACAAATTCTTAACGAACCCTAGAATTTTTCACGAAGGTAAAGTGTATGGTCTTTTAAGCGCTAGGGCGGGCAAGCTTTAATCTTCTCTAAAACCTCTTTCCATGTATTGTCTAGATTGACAATTGTAGATATCCGCACGACAGGCAACTTAAAATTTTGTTGAATATCTGCTGAAATATGTGCTGAAAGTACTCAAAACTGTTCTTAAATTTGACATAGTAATTTTCAACATACTTGGAATATTTCTGACACTTGTTGGAACGCAATTGCACAAAAAACATGCCAAAATGCGTAAATGTGTATTTTGTTTTAGAATGCTTCTTCAACAGGGTGTTCCACAAGTGCTCCACTTCCACTCCACATAAACAAGCACACAAACAACAATTTTGGAGTTTATCCAGAATGTTCATTCAATATTGGGAGGATTAAAAGAGGATAAATAAGCATACACACCACTTTGTCTATCCTACCAAACGAGGATATGATACAGTTCGAGTTTTTGCAAAATTGTTTTTACTTGATTGCAAAAAGCACCTCTCGAGCAGGTCAAGTAATGAAAATCTGGCAACTTTCTTTCTAAGAAGTACGTAGAATGCACAACGAGGACAGTCCTCGAACCGTCGGTCTTTCAGCCTTTTCTCTATACACACCAGCCAGTAAGCAAATTATCCTACCTGCCAAGAATCCTTGCACATCACTCTTTGGAATCAATGTAGCTAGCACTCAACGAAATTTTATGACATCATAAAATTCCCTTCGTAATCGTTCCCCCACCCAAACAAGTAAAGGTGAAATGGAAGTCTTGGTAATAAAAATTATGGGACAACGATAACATTAAAGAGCTCAGCGTTGCCCCTGGATTCCATACCAAGCCCTTAAAGCAGAAAAATGTTCAAAGGAAGCGGATTTTCAGTAAATACTTCAGCAATTTGTTAAGGGAAGAGAGATAAAGGGTAAGGGAAGCGAATACTTACAGTGTCTGACACGTCACCACACTATCGATCCAAGAGGAGGGCATTGACAACAATGTCAGCATTGCTAATGGATTCCATTTGGACGCGAGAAGTGTCGCATTGTTGGCGGTAGGGACACGTGGTTGTGATTGGACCGCGCTACGTCCAATCAACGTTTCCCGCCTTGTGAATTGAGCCACTGTGGTCAACGGAACCCCGTTGTCGACTTTTCTTTTTTTTTGTAATATCTTTTTTTAATGGTTATTTATGTCGCTTTCAGTTACTAAGGCAATTTCTTTTCAGGCGCTCTTCCGGTGCGTATAAAAATTCCGGCTTTGTTGGGGCTTCCTGAGAATTCAATACGAGGCCATTTTTACACGTGACGTTGGGCAAAGCGGTTTTGTTTCTATGGTGCCAACAGGTGTTCATACTTGGTGGACCCTGCGTTTCGGCCGCTGGAATATATCTCAAAAAGTGATTACTCGCTTTTTATTTCCTCCGCCCTTATTTCAGTACTGTAATTTTCTTGTCTGAAAAGGTATCTTGGACACTCGTGGTGAAATTCTGAATATCCAACAGATCATTCATCCTCATTGTCGCGATTGACGTACAGAGAGACAGAAAAGCGACGTAACCAAAATAGAAAAATGGGCTAATCGGGAGGAGACCTACACTTTAAAGTGGCAATTGGACTATTGGTTCAATGGTTGGGTTCCAACTGTAGGCCCAGTACTTATTAGATCTCTGAGTTTAAAAAGAGAATATGGAACACACTTCTTGCACGCATTCACCACGGCTCCTCTAGGTATTAACGTGAAACAAGGTCTTCAAGAAAGTGATTAATGCTTAGAACTCTAGAAAGACGATATTTCGTGTACGTTTTCAAGAGGAAAACAAGGTTTGTCATTCCTCAGAACAAACGACATCCTTTTGTCATCCAATACACGATCGATATATCGAATTATCGAACTGGAACAACCCTGGTGCTAATGTTAGAGAACACGCGAATTCATTACTGGCATCTTCAAAGAGATTTGTTCACGTTGCAAAGGAGATGGCATAAATAACTCTAAATAGATTAAAAGCACCAATTGCATCTGACACTGTTCGTGTGGCAGATATCACAATTGTTGCTACAGGATTTATTTATAACTGTGGCTCTAAACTGATTGTGAATATTTTTTTCCAATATATGTATCTGGATTTAATGATTACGTTCGTGTGGTACGATATCAGAGGCAAATTTATGAAGTCTTGAAAACATATTGAATTTTTCATTAGAAACAGGCAGGCTGAATGTTCGTGATGATCATTTACTTCCATAATTACATACATTGATAATGATATACGAGGGTAGATTAAAAAAAAAAACAGTAATAGAAAGGTACATAAATGCCAGTAACGCAATAAGGAATTTGATCACAGCAAAGAAAGTGGACCCATATTTGCACGACAAGCCACCAGAGAGCAGCATCTGATTTGATTTTTGTTTTTAACATCGCATTTATGCTACTTTTGCCTAATCTCGAAGATGAGGAATGAGGATGATTGATGATGTGATGAAATTGATGAAGGGACATTCACAAAGCACGCCCATGTCCAGGCCAGGATTGAAACATGGGACTCCTGTGGTCGAAGGGCGCTGTTCTAACCATTCCACCACGTAGGTCGGCAGAGAACAGCGTCTGTCATCCGGAACTTTTGAAGGCAGTATTGAGATGGATAGACATTTATAGGCGTGTGGATACCTCCAGCATGATGACGCTGCGTTTCACACCCGTTATGCACTCACTTGATGTCATTTATCGTTAACCAATACCCGTCACTACCAAAGATTGACCCACCTGTACGTACAGACTTGGCACAAAACGCAACACGAGCGTTCATCTCGCATGGTAACTAGATAATCCTTATCAGGATGACGTAACAGAGAATATAACCAATCGCATCGCGTATCACGTATCGGTCTTGCTCGGCGTAAATACAAGAAGGAATTATTCTCATGGAAGCTAGAGAATTACTTCCCCAAATAAAAATCGTTGGTAACATCAAAGTTGGTATTTCATTAAGGTGAACCTGCTTTACACGCTCCATTTTGCATGCGTTGTTGGCCTGGATCTCATCTTCGTCATTTTTACCGTCACGGTGGACTCAATTAAAGCCCCCTTCCCCTTACTTCGTGTGAAAGGGGAAGGGGAGCGCCAGGGAGATGCAGGACGGCGTAGACACGTCATTCATGTCTGTGTGCTATCCGGGCCTCAGTCCATGTACACATGAAGTTGCATATTAAATTCGTATCCCATATGGACGCACATCTCTTGGTTTATGTGGAAAGTTTTGTTTAGGAGTTTTTTTTGAGGTTGAGTAACGTTTATTTGGAAGGTATACTAGCATGAAACAGTGACGCGAAAAGTGTTAACATTTTTAAATACAAATAACTCAGAACCTACAAGATGGCCAGTATAAAAACGCATACGTAAATAAAACAGCAGAAATTAAAGACCTTTCGCTCGGTGTAATTTATTTTTATTGTATTTTTATGCTTTACATATTGTTACAAGTTTAGCAAAAACAGGCAACGATCTACCTATTATACATCTTTACTCGCTTGGCATTTTCAAACTGTAAAAGATAGATGTGTACAAAACATAATATGATTCGAGATTTAATTTTGCTACTGTCAAGTTTTGGTCTATTATTTGATAATATACTTCACGCAGGTCGATTTCATTGTACTGTATGACGTCACATAGTGATGTAACAAGTTGTAACAGCCCAAAGTAACGCCATACTTGCTTTTAAAGCATAATTACTTCATATTCTTTAGTTGGTTACCGTTTGTTAGTGATTATTGAACATTTTATCGAATATTCAAATGTCATTTCTGCATGAGAAATTTTTGATTCCTTCCAATTACCGCCAAGAAGTAAGTATAGTCTCTATTATATGGGAAAATTTTGTATTTCATTAGTATATACGCGTGATTGTAATTCTACTGAGAGTCAGTGGATGCTCAGGGTCAGATTTAAGGTGTCGTCCTTAAGTCAATGTAAAAATGGCGCCCTGCAACTCTATTTTCTGTGTTAATACACAGAAAATAAGTTGATAATGAGTTAAATTCATTTTCTCCCAAATCTTTCCATATCTAAATGCTCTTTACACATATCACAACCGTAAAAGTTACAAATATACACATACTTCTCGGCTGCCGAAGACACACATGTAGATGGAGTGGTCGATTCCAAATTCGAGGGGTGAGGGCTTAGGAACATACATGCGCGAAAGTATACTGTGCTGCTCTGAGTTGGTTATGTTTAGTTTGATTTAATATATTTTATGTTCACTTTTCTGGGTTAATCGCGAACGTTGTTGATTTGTAATAACTGAAACCATTTCCAAACGGGTCAAAGCCAGTGACGGCGCAAGGGGAAGGTGACTGAGGGGTAGGAGAAAATATTGTGGGGGCAGTTACATTAAAACGCCTGAAAACACTATATGTGTGTTTGTAGTGTGTATATAGCGATATATATATAAATAGTAATACACATGCACACGCACATGTATATACATATTAATTATTCATGTAGTGAGTTGTGTTTGTCCTTCTTTATACAGGATGGGCATTAAAGGGCTCCTTCTGTATTTTCCTGTAAAAATACCTAACATAAGGACTCCTGCATGCCTGTTTTCCATTGCTGGCTTCAGACAATTGGAGAAAATAGCAATAAATCATCCCACTCAACTGCAGGATTTTGTATGTGTGTGTGTATGTTAATTTTTCGGTTTAGATACAAAATGTACTGTGATGTTCCAAAATATTATTTACTTGATGGACTGTTTTTTAAGAAAAATATTTGAACAATAGAAATAATTCAAATTTCACAGTTTCATCTTTTTCCTGTTCTTAAATCATTCCAAAAATGTATTTCCTGTTACTATAGGCCATCAAAGAAGACAGATACATAATTTCTGCATGGCATAACTTTCAAGATGGTAATGCTTTCATGTGACTTTGTAATGATACACTTTTTTCAAATTTTTCTAGTCCTTCAACTTTGTTATCACAAAATAAGTACAAGGAAAGAAGATCAGATTTTAAGATGTATCTGAACACTCTAATTAAATTTTTTTTCCAAAAAATCTGTTATGATCAAAGAGTGTATTAACGGCTTTTCCACTTTACATGAAATGGAATGGCCCTGTGCAATTAGCTTTTAAAATAGTGAAAAATTGATTTAGAAGAAAAAGCTAAAGTTTTTGTTTTTTGAAAGTGTTCTTCAGCCATGACATGTGCAATATTGTGTCAACTTTCAGTCACTCATAAGTAGACCCCGGATTTTTATGTAATATCAAAGTACAAAATATGTCAATAAATATGTAACATTAATTCATAAAATATGTACCGAATATTTATTATCAAAAGGATATGTAGCTGAATATGTAGTATCAAAGAATATGTAATGTTAATCAGGGTGCAAAATCATTGAAAACTGGTGGGGGATAGAAAGTTCTTAATCTTCAAACCCCCTTCCCCATAAACATATGTGAAAATTATACTATATACATATTTGTAATGTTATTGAAAGTAAAAATAAATTACTCAATTAAAAATATATTATTATTATTAATTACATAAAATAAATTAATTTGTTACTTTTGTATATATCAGATATTGCAAAGCAGCTAACTAATTCCTTTACTAACCGGTTAAAGATGTTAATAAATTATGAAATAGTTGAAGCTTGCTTTACTTTTATTGCGAGTATTGATGCAGATTTGTTAATGATCTCTTGAGAGAGAAAGCATTCAATACTCACAACTACACTAATCTGTGTGTGTTTTCGATATTAATCTTAGTAAAGTATATTATAATTTAAAAATAATTGGTTATCTTTTGTGTGTTATAACAAAAACTCTCCCCCGGAAATGTTTGGTGGTGGGGATTTTTTATGCAAAGATTGGTGGCAGGGGGAAATCCCCCCGTCCCCCCAGGATTTTGCACCCTGTTAATAATAATTGAATATTCAAGCAATTTCAAGAATTCTGCTGGATATTTGTTGTATTTGAACATATTCAACATACTTTTAAGGACGTATATTGTTTAAATAAAAATTTGTATCAAATTTATTAACTCAAGAAATCACAGAAACGTGTAGATATTTAAGAAACCAAATTTGTCAACTATTAATTAATTTTCACATCACAAATTATTGTATAATATGTAAATATGTAAGAGAGCTCTTTGTAACTTTCAAAATAAATTGTAAAAAAAGGAGTCTACAGAAAGAACAATTGAATGAAAATACCAGCTACTTTTGTACTTTTTGTACGATGGAACATATTGTGTAACTCGCTACGTACAGGAAAGTAGCTTTCTTCTCCATCGATGTCAAGTTTGTAGGTGCCTAAAAATGAAACGAAAATATGTTACCAGAAAGGAGGGAGGGGGGTAATTCCAGCATCTTTCTATAAACAGCAACTCCCTTTTTTGTGTGTGTGATCTTCAAACTGTCTTAAGTGACCCTAAGCACTATGCATCTCATTGATTAAAATATATGACATCACATGACTTACAAATTTTCTTCATCATGTTTCAGAAATCGAAAATATAGGAAAAATGCTCAAGGTAGTAAAAAAATACCGAAATATGTTGTTTTATGTAAAGTAAATTAGCAAATAAGTATGTAAAATATGTAATAACCTGGCAAATATGTAAAAATGTGTAACAAAACTTATGCAAAATCGTGTCAGTTAAATAATTCGTTGACATTTTCCTATTCAAGGTATGTATCTACAGGGTGAGCCAAAAGTCCCATTACCCCGTAGCTATGCGAGTCTGTACTGTGGTAGTGGTTCGTAGTGATACTTAGTGGTTGTAGTTCTAAGTGGTAGTAGTAGTTGTATGCAGATAGTAATGTACCTATCACGATTTGTCTTTCATTGTGTCATTACCCAGGTCTGTCTTTGATGGAACCGGTTTCGAAAAGTTTTCCCTCCCATCGCAATATCGTTTGCTTTCGTGGGGTCGGCTTGTTAAATCTTGCAACGAGGGAAGGTTAAGGATCTGAAGTAAATAGAGTATGATAAGATACGAGACATGTTAGTTGAGGACGTTACAGACAACAATTTAGTCCAGAATGTCTGTGTGGACACCATCATTTTCATAACAGAGATTTATGCGCCTCCAGGTACGGTATGAAAATTATGGTGTCCACGCAGACATTCTGGACAAAATTGTTGTCTGTAACCTCCTCAGCTAACATGTCTCGTATCTTATCATTAGAGTCCGGAAGTTTAGCAAAATGTCTCTTTTTATCTACTGCATATATTGATAAATATTTTCCGGATATACGTTTTTTATGTTGTTTCGAATGTTTTAGAAGCCTTTTCATTTTGCCTATTTTGCCTATTTGGGACCCCACTGCCTATTTTTAATTATAATGCCTTTTTTTGCCTTTTTCAATGAAATTTGACCATTTCTTTAAAAAATATGTTGGCATTTATTTTTCTTCCGTTTATTATGTGAATAATTTTCGCTTTATTTAAGTAATATTGAACTCACGCATGTTTCAACATTGCTGAAGGAGAAAAGTGTGAGAAAAAAGTATTTCATGCTCAGTTAGGATATTGCCTTTCGGTTAACATTTCCTTGTGCATGATTGACTGCTGAAGTGGAGAGGTTGATTTTGAACACAAAGAAGATATTTCTGAAATCTCCCTCTCGAACCCGAAAATTTCAGGAAGTTGCGCCTGAGCTTAGTTTACCTCCGCAACCAGTCTTGACGAGATGGGGAACCTGGATATCAGCAGCTATATATTATGCTAACAACCTTGAAAAAATCAGTGAGGTGATCGATGCTCTTCCAGAAACTGAAGCGGCTTCAATTCGTGAAGTGAAAAACTCCTGTGCTATTCAGAACTGAAGAATTAACTGTCGTTTAATTTTGCACATTATGGTGCATTGCCAGAGACAATTACAAAGCTAGAAAAAAGAGGTGAGAGACTTATAGCATCCATGAAAATCTTCGAGGAATCTATGCAGCAGATGATGGAAGTGCCAGGAGAAAAGGAGTCAGCTGTTGCGGAAAAGTGCAAACGTGTAGTGAGTGCAAATAAGGACGTGAAACAATTGAAAACAATTTGTGATATTCTAAAAGGTGAAAATGCTGTTACCAAAATGAGTCCAGCTACATTAGCTTGTTTTATGTATGCTCCAATAACTTCTGTCGAAGTAGAAAGATTATTTTCTATTATGAAAAACATTCTCTCTGACAGACGACTATCAATGAATGTTGAGAACTTAAAAAAACAGCTTGTACATGTAGTTATGTGTAATCAAGACGGAGAAAATTGAAATGCTCTTCCTAATGTAGATTTTAACATTTTGCCAGAGATTATAGATAAAAGTAAGTGACTTCCAAATGTGCCTTTCTTCGCTTTATTTTGCCTTTTTTTCATTTTTAGTGCCTATTTTCCACATTATAAATGCCTTTTTGCCTGCCTATTTTAACGAAAATAAATGCCTGAACTTCCGGGCTCTACTTATCATACTCTATTTACTTCAGATCCTTAACCTTCCCTCGTCGCAAAATACATAGGGGGTAATGGGACTTTTGGCTCACCCTGTGGAAACGGATAGAATATGTAATTACATGCAAATCCGGGCTCTACGTCATAAGCAAAAATCACTCTCGTTCTCCAATTAGAGTTGCCTGACAACCTCGATTGAAAATCATCAGTTGAAGGGATGGAAAAATGTCAACTGAACTTCTATATCAAACTGGCTCTTACATTGAAATCATGAATTACAAATTGCGAGAACTTTTGGATTAATTGGAAACAGCAGCGATTGTGTTCTGGTAACACTTTCTACTCAAGCCTACAGAGTTATCAGCATACATTTGAGTTAGATTTCGATTGTTGCGGCTGCTGAATTTTGAGGTTACTTTCCGTTTCACCTGATCTACTAACTAGGGAAATGTTTTTAAACCAGGAAAATACTGGTGAGAAACATGATAATATTATGTACTCTGGTTTGCAATTGTAGCGAGGATGGTATGGAGACAAGACGACTTGGTTGAGCCTGTTTTTCATCTACTTGAAATCCTTGTCTCGAGCTCTAAAAGCCTCTCTCTCGTTCTCGGTCTCAAAACAACATGTGCAACATGTCACCACACAAATGTTTCACACTGTAAAGAGGTCATTAAGACAAACAAACGACTTTTCTTAATACGTTTCTTCTGTTTGACGCCTCATTTCGAAGATACGAACCCTCGAAAATAAACTTTTATCCTGAATATATGCAGAATCACGAAGCACAGACTCACAATTACAATTAATTAGGATGTTTCACAAAGTACACTTAATTTTAGCTCAAGTAATTTTCTGAACGATAAATTTGGTCTATTTTTTGACACTATATAATGTCATGACTTCGTTGACAAATACATTTTAACAATACATTTTACTTGTAAGCAAGTACAAAGGTGTGGCAAAAGTCAGGTTACATAAGAGAATGGCCATACCTTTCGCCAGGCCTAACACCCCTTGATTTTTTTTCTTGTGGGAACACGTAAAGGCCATCGTGTACGCTGAGAAAATTAAGAGCCTACACCACTTCAAATGAAGATTCACAGTAAGATATATTTATTACAAACTATACATCTCCCAAATCATCCCAGCTACGTTAGCAGACGTCTTACGCAACTGGTAGCTTCGAATTGAAGCATGCATTCAAGCAGATGGTGCGCATGTTGAACATGTACTGTGAATATAAACATTACATATATCAATCATATGCATGTGTGTATTCACGTATTTAAGTTCCTATGTAACCTGACTTTTGTCTCACCCTGTATAACCAACAGAGCTTGAGATTATATTAGATGCTGCTCGTATTATGCCGTACAGAGAACTGTTAATACAGTATTATTTTTACTAGAATACAATTTGAAACTGACATTTTAAATTAATACTGTGAATATTTTTTACATCTCGTAATGCAGCTATTGTACGTACACGTATATCAAAACGTGGAAAAGGTGTTTCAAATTTGGACATTTCCGATTTTCCTGAGATACTGAATGTATTTTGGAGCTACAAATTAGCAAGGACATAAAGTTAGGGCCATGGTAACAAGCTTTGTGTGCCTGTGGAAAATGATGTAGCTTGATTCCCAGCAAAGAAGGAAAGTTGGCAAAGCTGGGCCATCCTGATATTCTCTTGAAGAATAACTATGTATGATTTTTTTTTATTTGCCCCCACCCTTCCCTATTGTCACCTTCTCACTATGGTACGAAATTTCAGTGTAACCCTTCACCTTCATTAGTAGCTTGTTGGTGATGCGTTACCACGGCAACTAAAACACGGTCTCCGCAGATGAATTGTGTTCTTGGCACATCCGGAGGGAGGGTGAGATATAAAGAAAGAGAGAGAGAAGTGCCACGCGCAAAAAAGGGTTTAGTGTGGGGCACATTCAAATGCTAACACTCGACGAAAATACGGGTGAGTAACTGGAGTGAGTAGGGTAAAGCGAGCTACTCTCCTCATGTAAACAACTGGGGAGAGTACTTGAGCCAGTACTCGCTCCAGTAGTCAGGACAGTCGAGTGGCTCTCCAAGGAGGACAGCGACTCGACCGAGTTGCTTGCTCCCACATCGAATTTTCATTCGCGGGTAACTCGACAGACCACTCGGTAAATGTAAACGCTTGCTGAGTATAATATAGAGTCTGTGTTGTGTTAAGAGTGTTGTGAGTTTGCTTGTTTTTTTCTTTTTTTCAGAACTGGTGCCGGAATTTGTGTGGAAAGGAAACTACGGGTGTATGAGGCCATAAGTGTAGGATATGGAACTTGGTGTATTTATTTGGCGTAGAAGTAAAATTGAAAATTAAAAAATAAAATTACGTTTAACGTACAACCAAGAATGATTGAAAATAGAAAAACTAAGGAAGTTAGTTTTCTTTCTAGACATGTCCTCGTGCATTATTCATTTCTCGTAAAAGAAAAAAATATGTAAACTGTTTCAGAGCTTCTTTTTAAATCTCCAACGACGTCGATGGGTTCATTCTGTCAAAAGAGTACCAAACAGCTCCACCCACTATCCCATTTTGCTACTGTCGAGTATAAAGTGTGTAAACAGCTACTCGCCATAGAAGGGTCGAGTCGAGCAGACAGCCCCTATGGAAGGAATCGACTTTCTATCTGACTCTGCTTAGGCAAGTAAAACACTTTTATATCTTCAAATTAAATTCTTAAGTACAGAAGTTCAGCTTATCTTGTGAATAGTTATAGTTTTCCTTTTTATTTAATTTCTCGTAGCTTGTAACATTGCTTTCGCGCCAACTTTCTCTCGCACGTGGTGGAAGCAGCAGAAGCTTTACGATCATCCAATCGCTGAAGCCTGGCGGATTAATACCTTTGCCCTTGTGTTTACAGTGCAGTCCCTTCTAAGCGCGGAAAAGGTATAGTAACTCTCCCGCTCACTCGACCAATGTAAACCAGCCTTAACTAACTTTACATGCATTATTTTCACAATTCTAATAATGCCTACGTTGTAACGTTAGGAGGCCAGGTTTAGGGTCCTTAGCAACCCATTTTCGTGACTTGCGTGTGCCTCTCACCCAACCCCGCAAGAAATAATACTAATTCGATCACTTGATTCTGCGGAGCATGCTGTAGAAGCGACGACACAATAGGAAAGGTGTTACAAATTCTGTATTCAAAAACAGACTTAATGCTCTTACTGTTCGATATATCAGTAAAACACACTTACTTTTTTATGGTTTTGCCCCAACAGTTTGGTAAAAGCCGCTTAAGTTTGCTTCAAAGCTATTAACAACGGGTTAAAAGACAAGAAGCAACGACTTAATCATATGTCATGGATCTGACGGAAAACAATATGGTGAACCTGTAGGTTTTCAGACTGGCAATTCCTTTTGATTGCCCCCAAATTCTCTTCTGATCTTTAAATTTCTTGTATTTTTTGGACAAGGGTTGGAATCTAGAACTTCTGGTTCCGTTGCACGTTGCCTCCTTGCGCACGCGCACAAAACACACAGCTGTCCGCGAATTATAAAGTTCTAACTCATATTCGGTTTATTGAACATTCCTGTGTACTGCGTATTAACCCCCCTCCCCCGAAAGCAGTAGTGTATTCTCCATGTTACCGCGTTTAACGCAGGTAAACCAACAATTCTCATGTATGTTTTACACAGTCAGCGTTAACACATGGGAAATTTCTCATTATCATGCACACCATTAAAACAAGCTTTTAAACCAGAATTGAAGCAAATTATTTCAAGAACTTAAAGACAGGATTATGTATACCACTGATGCAGCGGCGTATACTCTGGGTCATCTAGGTAATCGCAGATGACCCGGCTGTATTTCTTTTTTAAATATATATATATACACATATACATTTCTTCGCAATATTCTTCCAAACCAATTTCGATGCATACATTTCTTTGCTTCCAGCGCGCGAATGCTTCCAACCGTTTGCCGCTGAATGTCCGGGAACCTTTCTCCAGCCGGTGGAATGACTTCAGGGAATCTCACCCTGACGTCATTCCTCCCGCTTCCCTTACAACCCTTGGCGAGGAGGCAGGAGAGAGAAAAGAGGGGGAGGAAACACTGCTTCTCAGTAGGGATGGCCAGATCCGGATCCGGTTGGTTCCGGATCCTTAGGATCCGGATCCTAAAATTATTCGGATCCGGATCCGCGGATCCGGAATTTTCAGATCCGGATCAGGTACTTTTGGATCCGGATCCGTTTTGCCATCCCACATGCGCTTCTTTGGAATGTAAGAATGTGCTTATAACATATTGTTACCTGCTAATATACATATATATATAATATACATACACACATATATATAGTGTGTGTGCGCGCGTGCGCGATTTGTAATTAATGAATACACTTACTAGGGAGGTCTAAGTCTCCCCCTCCGATTTCCATGAAACTTGGTATTTGAGTAGAGGCCCCCCCCTCAAATGTCAAGATGAGGAGAAATTGAAGCGGGGATCTGACCCCGAAACCACGTAAATATGGTATAGCAAGAAACAGGGGGTATAGGGCCTCTCACCTGCCACGTTTCATGGAAATCGGAGGGGAACACAGGGGTCAGATCCCCACTTCAATTTGTCCTCATCTTGACATTTGAGAGGAGGTTGCCCCCTAGAACATATTTTTTGCCGAAACAAAAAAACACGTATTTCTTCCTTTGGGCCCGTTTATACACACACCTGCCAAGTTTCATGGAAATCGGAGGGGGGCACAGGGGTCAGATCCCCACTTCAATTTGTCCTCATCTTGACAATTGAGTAGGTTGCGCCCTGTAAAACAGTTTTTTAGCTGAAACAAAAAAACAACAACACGTATTTCTTCATTTGGGCCCCACTATACACCTGCCAAGTTTTATGGAAATCGGAGGGACACAGGGGTCAGATCCTCACTTCAATTTGTCCTCATCTTGACATTTGAGGGGGTTTTGCCCCCTAAAACCGTTTTTTAGCTGAAACAAAAAAACACGTATTTCTTCATTTGGGCCCCACTATACACCTGCCAAGTTTCATGGAAATCGGAGGGACACAGGGGTCAGATCCTCACTTCAATTTGTCCTCATCTTGACATTTGAGGGGGTTTTGCCCCCTAAAACCGTTTTTTAGCTGAAACAAAAAAACACGTATTTCTTCCATTGGGCCCCACTATACACCTGCCAAGTTTCATGGAAATCGGAAGGACACAGGGGTAAGATCCTCACTTCAATTTGTCCTCATCTTGACATTTGAGAGGGTTTTGCCCCCTAAAACCGTTTTTTAGCTGAAACAAAAAACACGTATTTCTTCCATTGGAACCCACTATACACCTGCCAAGTTTCATGGAAATCGGAGGGGGACACTTAGATAACCTCCCTTGTTAGTCTTACACTTTGTAATTATTTAACACTGCATATATTATAATGTTTTATTTTAATTTGTAAAACTGTAACTGTAGAACAATTGTATAATTTTTGTATAACATTTCTATCTTGTTATATGTGTTAAAGGTTTCATTCTGGAATGGAATGTCTCACATTTATGTGTGTTTTCATTTCCAATATATTCGAATGAATACATATTCGTTTCAATGGCATTTACAAATTCACCTCGGACATTTGTGCACGAGTGTGTTAGCCGATGCGTAGCAAAGTATTTTAGGAACAACACTTGAAAAAAATTCTTGTAGGACTAACGAAAAATTTCTTTGTAATCGAAGATCATAATACCTTTTAAGGTGTGGTAATATTATAATGGTATTGAGATACGAAACTCTCGGATCCGGATCCGAAACTTTCGGACCCGGATCCGGATCCAGACCCGGATTTTTCGGATCCGGAACCGTTTGGCCATCCCTACTTCTCAGGCGCGGTGATTCCGTGCCCAGGGTAAGCTCTTTCTTGTGAGAGTCCACCGGTCGCACTCTCAACCTTCAGTTTTTTCCGTTCTCCGCTGAACTAGAGAAAACATACCCGGTAGAATGCGAAGAACAGGAAAATTGAATATCATGGGCAAACCAATTCTACGCTAATTTTCACTTTACATTTGCTTCTGTCTTGCTGATTTCTGTTACTTGAACATAAATTTCTCAAAAGCAAAAAGCTTAAATATTGAAGATGACGCAAACTAAATTAAAATTCAAAGCTTAAGCAATTAAAGCACCTATATGCTGACTCCCTCCATCCTTGTATTTTCAAAAATAGTGATTGTTTCTCCTCTCTAATCTTCAAAAGCAGCGAGAATACTTCTTTCACGGAACTGAATATTTTTTAAAGGGAAAGATATCAAAAATAAATTATATATATATACAGGGTGACTGGTAATTAGATGTATTCCCTGAAAGGGGTTAAAGTAGAGACAATTTGCAATAAATTTGACCATATGATAACCCGTCCGAAAATTAGTAGTTTTCGAGATAATCGAATTTCTATTGTTTCTTTAAAAAATGACAATTTTCCAAATAAAAAGATGAATTGAGAAAAAACTGCTCATTGTATTGAACTTATATCAGCGTTTTCTGATAGCTAACAAATAAGTGGTTCGTTGAAAAAAAAAGTTTTTCCCAAATAACAATCACATGTACGTAACGGGTGGGTTTAAACTTACAAGTGATGATAAAAAAAATGCACTCTTAGTTTACTTGGCAACGTATTAATAACAAAAATGATATGACACGATGCATACAAATTACTTAAATTACTTCCTTGTGTCATCTGCTATCCAACAAGGTACACATGTTACTAACATTCACATTTGTATACAAGAAATAATACTTTATTCATCTTCATGTGAATGGAATCAATGAATAATACAATTAAAGAACATTACACGTCTTGCTCAAGGTGGGCATCTCCGTTACGAATGCAAGCACGCAGGTTTTTACGGACATTTGGTCTCTTAACTCGTGATGTGATGGTGTCCTTGATGTGTTGACCAGCTGTTAAGATCCTCTCCCTGAGCTCTTCTTGCGAGTTTACCGGTGTCTTGTCATGTGGCTCCAAATGTAAAAGTCGCTAGGCGACAAATCTGGGGATCGAGCCGGCCAGGGAATCGGGCCGCCTAGGCCAATCCATTTCTTTGGGTAATTTTCATCCAGCCACTGTCGCACGCCCAGGCAGAAGTATGGATGGGTGTCATCAACGATCATTTGATCGAGCCATTTTTCCTGCCCCAAATCTTAAATGGCATCATTTATGAACATTTTCTGAGGAACGGGATGGCAATGTTGTTGGAGGATGCTCCTCTAGTTACAAGACGTGACATGATTTACCAGCATGATGACTGCCCAGCTCGATCCCCCGATCGATTTGACGCCTTGCGACTTTTATATTTGGAGCCACATGACAAGACACCGGTAAACTCGCAAGAAGAGCTCAGGGAGAGGATCTTAACAGCTGGTCAACACATCAAGGACACCATCACATCACGAGTTAAGAGACCAAATGTCCGTAAAAACCTGCGTGCTTGCATTCGGAACGGAGATGCCCACCTTGAGCAAGACGTGTAATGTTCTTTAATTGTATTATTCATTGATTCCATTCACATGAAGATGAATAAAGTATTATTTCTTGTATACAAATGTGAATGTTAGTAACATGTGTACCTTGTTGGATAGCAGATGACACATGGAAGTAATTTAAGTAATTTGTACGCTTCGTGTCATATCATTTTTGTTATTAATACGTTGCCAAGTAAACTAAGAGTGCATTTTTTTATCATCACTTGTAAGTTTAGACCCACCCGTTACGTACATGTGATTGTTATTTGGGAAAAACTTTTTTTTTCAACGAACCACTTATTTGTTAGCTATCAGAAAACGCTGATATAAGTTCAATACAATGAGCAGTTTTTTCTCAATTCATATTTTTATTTGGAAAATTGTCATTTTTTAAAGAAACAATAGAAATTCGATTATCTCGAAAACTACTAATTTTCGGACGGGTTATCATATGGTCAAATTTATTGCAAATTGTCTCTACTTTAACCCCTTTCAGGGAATACATCTAATTACCAGTCACCCTGTATATACAGGGTGTTTCTAAAGGTCGTTTACAACGCTTGGGAGGTGATTCCTCACACGAAAACAAGCAAAAAGTCTAAGTTCCATTTTTACGACAGAGGCTTCGTTTCCGAGATAGGAGCCTCGCAAAAGGTGACAAAGTGAACGTCACACTTAACTGGGACGAATACTATCACAGATAGAGAGGCGGTTCCAAGGGAATCATAAAGGAATCGTATGTGCTCAGTCCGGAAGTCACTATGAAAAGTTCACTGCACGCATGCGCAATGGAGTCCTCAAAGGAATTGGGGATTTCCAGCAACAACAATGCATGGAAAAGGTATGTAACGCAGCAAGAAGGACCGTGACAATGAGAAATGCGTTCAAGACAACACATCCCGACCTCAAACATCAAAACATGACCACCGAACACAAAATCCGAAAAGTTGAGCACGGTTGCATACCCCAGTTACACGCGAGGAATGAACGAATCATGTCATGTGGCATACGAGAGACAGGAGAAGGGAAAGAAAAACACAATATCAGATGATTGCGACAACGTGTATTTTTACACGCGACAACTACGTAATATCCCCCCCCCACACACACACAACAAACAACAAATGCTACAATATCTTACGCACAGACAGTCCGTGTCACTGTACACCAACTGAAGATGTCACTTTCACCACACAAAGGGGGTGGGGAGCAATACCAAAAGTGTTCTCACTGGTATTTGCCGAGGGCAATAATCACAGACGGTTTTCAAAATGTCTGCCGTTTACTTCTACGCAGAGATGACAGCGACGAATCAAGGATTGTCGAGTACGAGCAAACAAGCCAGGTGTATCTGCTACCGTCGCGGCGGCGACGTTGATGCGAGCAACGAGGTCCTCAGCTGATGTGACAGGTGTGTCGTATACGAGGGTTTTCATTTCTCCCCAGAAGAAAAAATCGAGAGGGTTGAGATCTGGCGACCTCGGTGGCCAAGGCACAGGCTCATCCCTACCAATGAACCTATTGCGAAACACGTCATGCAGGAAATGTCGTACATTACGATCGAAATGAGCTGGTGCACCATCGTGTTGGTACCACATTTCTTGCCGCAGTGCCAAAGGTACGGTCTCCAACAGTTCAGGCAGAACCTCACTAAGAAATGCATGATACGTGCGACCATTCAGGCGAACAGGGAGAATGTATGGTCCAATTAAATGATCATGTACTATCCCGCACCACACATTCACTGAAAACCTGTGCTGGTGATGGGCCACAAAAAGTGCATGTGGGTTGTCAAAGTCCCATACATGACTGTTTCTACTATTGAAGACATCCATCGTGGTGAAAATGGCTTCATCTGTCCACAATACGTTTGCCCCGAAGTGAGGGTTTGTGTCCAGCTGATGCAACAACCATTGGCAAAACTCCATACGAGGGCGAAAGTCACGAGGTAACAGTTCTTGTACTTTCTGCAGTTTAAAAGGGTGCATTCCTTCATCTGACAACACTCGCCAAACATTCACATGAGACGTGTTTCGTGCCCGAGCGAGCACTCGCGTACTGGTGCCAGGATGTTCTGCGACCGCTGTTAACACATCTTCTGCAAACTGATGTGTGCGTACACTTCGGGGTCTTCCAACTTCTTGTCGCGGTGGTAACACTGACCCTGTTTCACGCAGTCGACTGTCCACTACCTGAAAGAAGGTGTGAGACGGTAAACGTCTATGTGGAAAGCGTTCTCCATAAAGACGCCTTGCCTCACGGCTATTACCACGTGCCTCCCCATACATGAGATGCATGTCTGCTAGCTGCTGGGTCGTATACGCAGCCATCTGTGTAATAGGGAGCTGGAACTGCAAAGTATTGTTTTTGTTTAACACTGGCACACTGCACAAATTGGCCGTATCACCGTACGAACACCACAGACCAATTGTTGCGATACTTGACTTGCCCACTCCACCACGTCAACTTCTTTCAATGCAACATACTAGTACTCTTCAATGCGTATGACAACCTAGAGCGAACTGCTGATCATATCCCAGCACCTGCAACACGATTGGGACGACTGCCGGAGAGAACCAACCCTTCGAGCTCCTCTCGCGAGAACAGCAGTCATGAAGGTCAAACGTAGACTACGAGAGCCAGACTTGCCTGTGCAGCGCTTCCAAAACTGGTCTCTTTTACGTCACAATGATCGCGTGCGAACACTTTTGGTATTGCTCCCCACCCCCTTTGTGTGGTGAAAGTGACATCTTCAGTTGGTGTACAGTGACACGGACTGTCTGTGCGTAAGATATTGTAGCATTTGTTGTTTGTTGTGTGTGTGTGGGGGGGGATATTACGTAGTTGTCGCGTGTAAAAATACACGTTGTCGCAATCATCTGATATTGTGTTTTTCTTTCCCTCCTCCTGTCTCTCGTATGCCACATGACATGATTCGTTCATTCCTCGCGTGTAACTGCGGTATGCAACCGTGCTCAACTTTTCGGATTTTGTGTTCGGTGGTCATGTTTTGATGTTTGAGGTCGGGATGTGTTGTCTTGAACGCATTTCTCATTGTCACGGTCCTTCTTGCTGCGTTACATACCTTTTCCATGCATTGTTGTTGCTGGAAATCCCCAATTCCTTTGAGGACTCCATTGCGCATGCGTGCAGTGAACTTTTCATAGTGACTTCCGGACTGAGCACATACGATTCCTTTATGATTCCCTTGGAACCGCCTCTCTATCTGTGATAGTATTCGTCCCAGTGAAGTGTGACGTTCACTTTGTCACCTTTTGCGAGGCTCCTATCTCGGAAACGAAGCCTCTGTCGTAAAAATGGAACTTAGACTTTTTGCTTGTTTTCGTGTGAGGAATCACCTCCCAAGCGTTGTAAACGACCTTTAGAAACACCCTGTATATTAGTTAATTTAAGTTGCTATATTCCGCCTCTTTAGATTAATAGTGATGAAGATGAACGAATTAAACAAACGAAAAAAACACATCAGGCACGTAGCCAGGTGGAAGACTCGGGGCGCTGAAACCCCCCTCCCCGAAATCCTACAAATATCTAATTTAAAAAGTGTATAGTGGTAATTTACTTCATTAGCAGGATTAAACACCTTGCATAATACGTTGTAATAATCTGAGATTCATCTTCAGAACTTCTAACCCCACTTTTTCAACTTTATGTGGCGTCTGCTAATAAGAGATGATCCCCATCCCGAAATAAAATTCTGGCTCTGGCCTGCAATGATTCGAACTTTTAAAACCTGTCAATTCGAGCTCGGAAAGGTATTTTTTTTTATCATTCATAGGGAATTTCATCCTGAGCCAGGAAAACAACAACAGAAGTTTGGCGCGTGAAACTGAATGCGTGTAGTCGTTGGCTTCGTGCTGTGCTTCGTGTTTATTATTTATTTAGGTGTTAGTGCTTGTCGTGATAGTGCTGTGTTAAAGGGTAATGGATGTGATACAAGATTTGCTGGTGAAACCTTTTGGAACAAGATCTTTTCAGGAGAAGTTGCTAATTGTTAATACAGGTAGGCCAGTGTCATCGCTTGAACTTATTTCTACACACAATGACAAAAATCGGGAATATGTGAGGCATTTTCGCAAGCAAATTATGACAAAACACCATGGTAGACAGGAAGTATAAGCGTTAATAAGCTTTGCTTTTTTGTTGGCCGTGCTTACTTTTCGGGGCTGAAAAGAATGTATGGACGCGTGGCGGATACTGTAATCTTTGCAACGCTTGTGCCAAACATAGAAAATCCAAAAGTCGCATTACTTCCTTTGTTAAGCTGCAATCTTTCGCACAGACACGTATTGATGTGCAACTGGACAAACAGCGTGCTTTGGATGTAGTACAGCACAAGTAATCTGGTCCTGGAGTAAGTTGAATTTTGCACTTAAATTAATATTGCGGGTTTTTATTTCACTAGTGCACGTCTTTCATTTTATATTTCACAGGTTGTTTTTTATAGCTTTATAATACTGTCTTGTTTTATTATTTGAAATTCTACACGTATATTAAACTGCAATAACGAGAATTAATTGATTGTGGTCGTAGCAATAAGACAAACATTCCGACACAATATTCCTAAATCCAATATGGATCCTGACATAAATTGCACGGAAACTTTTGGAGTTTGAGGATCAAGGGTCGGAGATTACCCACTCGTTAGAACTAGCATACGCCACTGCACTGATGTATCCAGCATATACATTGCTGACGACCAGGTTTCCCTTGGTTGTTTGCGGGAAGGCGAAGAGAAAGTGGGCAAGTGGCTATAGTAGCCTATACGTGGTCAATTTCGACGCTGCAAATAACGTTGGCTGGAGAAAACTGCTTGGTGAAGGGAAATCTAACTCAAATTTTTCTTAAAAAGGTAAATTTGATGAGAAATGTGGAAATTGCCGGGAAATTTGAAGTTGTCGGACTCAGGCCTGCATTAGAATTTTATTCGTACTGTATCTAGAAAATAATAATTGTTGCGGTTACCAGATCACATTTTCAGGATACACCACTGACAAAGTATTTTCTGTCTATGTCTATGCTGTGTCTACTTTTTGCTTGTCGTGTTCTGGTAACCCTACATTCAACAATATAGAGAGAACCATGGTGGTAGTTTGTGAAAAGCGCTTATCCCATAATCTAAATCATGCAAGGTCGCTTCTGAAAGCTTCCGGTGTCTGCCACACAAAACATCAAAACCAAGGCATCTCATAAACCCCCGACATAGCTCCATCTCGCCTGAAAGAGTACGAGGTATTTAATTTGCCACCCCGAGGTGCGGAGGTGGGGGGTAGCATGTGGATCGATAACTCATTTACTCTTGACATACGTGAATGGTTCGGCCGAAGCATCAGATTATCTGGACATTCATCGTCACGTGAAGATAAGCAGAAGACGCGGGGGCGATTCGTACGTGCAGATGGATGCTTTCTGGTCGTGGATGTTTTGGAGGGAAAAGGCGAGGGGAATTAAAAGAGTTGGCAGCGATTATGTTCGCACGAAGCGTCGAAGTTACGAGGCAACGCGAACAACAAGACGAGGGAATGGCACGGTGAGATAAAACCTTGTGTTTTGTAGTTGCTATCTCTTTGTCTCGTCTGTGTGTGAACAGTGTACGCCTGTGAAGCGTCTATGACCATTGGCATTCACAGAAATTGTATCTAGAGGATAGATTCTTGTTTTGGTTCTCATTTTTCAGTATTATATTCGCCTCTTTATGTTAAGGGGTTCGGAAGTTGATGACCTAAAAAAATTCCAAAAATAACCTACAGAATAACTAAATTTATTTAAAAATGACCCAAAAATCGAAAAATTACCTACATAATGACCTTAAAATTAAAAAAATGACCTGAAAATTCGGAAATATCTGGAAAGACTTCATGTAATTCGAATGACGATATTGTACCGTGAAACATTGAACGAGAGTGCATTGAAAGACAGTAGATTAACTGGTCTCTGATATATGATGCTTTATGAGAATTTTCTTAAGTGGGGTAAAACATCACACTCAATGTCCCCTCCACTGTTGCCCCACCCCCTTAGGGAAAATCCTGCGGGCGGCCTTGTACAGAATGATCCTAAAATTATTTTCAAAAGACCGAAAAATTACCTACAGAATAAGAAAATTATGAAAAAACACCTAAAAATAATTTTTGCTCTTAAAATGAAAGATTGCTTTTTTTTCTTAACTTACAAGAGAATACTTGAAAAATTCGATAAAACCCGTTGTTCGGTTGTTGGAACTACCAAAGCCAAGGAAGGTGGGGGCAATTAAATGCTGATGTAGTTCATTTTTACTTCAAAATACATGGCAAGTTACATAAAATACATAGCAAGGGTTTCCTGTGTAAGTCGTTAAGACATTCACCTCCTTTCAAAGTGGGCCATGCAGGATTAAGTAGTCGGCCAGCATCTGAAAATACAGCTGTGGTTCACGTGCGTCAGATTATAATATTTTTATGTTGTTACTATTTTTTCATTAAAACCACAGATTAAAGCGATAATAGTGGCCAGAAAGGGAACTTCAAAGTAGGCTTCCCCCTAAGTATTTTAAAGTATATGGAGAAAAAATAAATTTACTACAATTAATTATTTAATCCATTGCCAAAGATTTCAGTCAGAAATAATATTATGCTCTTGCATTGGCCATATTTTCGATTAATGGCATATTTACTAAAGAGACCATATTAGGAAATTAAATATGTAAGTTATGCTAGCAAATGGATTTAAAATTCACGAAACAACAGGAAGGAACGTAAAAAAATCTAAAAAAAAACCGATAAAAACTGCAAAAAATAATTAAAAAATACTGAAAAATGACCTAAAAGGTAAAAATGGCCTGAAAATGCAAAATAAAAACAGTGTTTTCTGGTTCTAACTGAAGGTTTAGCATTGTCATCAAGGTCCAGGACAGAAGATGATTTTTCATCAATTCCGATCTCTACTTTTTGTTTCAGGAAAGCTGGGCAAAAAAGAAAGAAAAGAAGAGAAAAAATTGTTTACAGGATTCTTGTTGGGAAACCTGATGGTAAGAGACCTGTAGGAAGGCCAAGACGAAGATGGAGGGATAACGTTGATATTAACCTAAAGGAAATCAGTAAGGATTGAAAATATTGGATAGGGACAGATGGAAGGCTTGTGTTGCTGCAGCCAAAAACTTTGGGTTTAAGAAGGCTAGAGAGTTAGTTAAAGCTGAGCTATGGGTCCCAATATCTCTACTGAGCACTTCACTGTAACGTCCAGTGATGGGCATCAACGCTTAAACAATAGCCTAAGCCTACCTCTACTCGTACACGCTGTAGACTATGCAACACGTGCGGACAATGTAAATACATAAAACGATATGGCGGCAAAAGGAAAACACTAATACTGTGGCTACGTTCATGCAGACGAAGGAAGATTGTGGGAAGAACTGTGTAAGCAGTTTGTTTATGTGGGTTAAGGTGCGGGAGGATAAAATGTTTTTGCGTAAGCTGTTTCGTTGGTTGTGGCTTCTATTTTCACTCTTTCTTTATGCCTTCTTCTATCCCTCTCTTTCTTTCCTTCTTCCTCCCTTCTTTCTTTTTTCTTCCTCTGTTTAGTATGTCTTTCTTTCTCTGTGCATCCTTAGCCTTCTTCTTCTCTTCTTTCCTTCTTTCTTCTTCATCTGGTTTTGTATCTCTTTCTTTCTATGTATATTTCTCAATCCCTTCCTTTCTCTGCAACTCTCCCCATTTCTTTCTCGAGATCTTTATTTCTATCGCCCTCTGTTTCACTATCTCTTTCATTCTTTCTTTCCCTCTGCATCTTTCGTATTTCTCTATATCCCTGTCTTACTTTATTTTGAGTCTGCTTGACGTCCAATGTACAAATTGGCTAATGGGGACAGTTTAAAGTGGAATCCCGACCACTATCAGCCCGAGACCTCTTGATTACAAGGCGACGGCGATACCACTACGATATCGGGGAGGCCTTGTCTCATTTATTTCTCTCTCTCCATTTCTCTCCGCGCGCACGCCTATTTAAGTGTGTGTGGTTCTTGTTCTATTGTAATAATCTTTAAAATTTATCTGTAGGGTGGGAATCCTTCACGGTAAGCGATGATCCTAAGAATCAGAATCGTTCAATTTCCAAACTTCGTAGCTGTGGACGAGTCAAGGTGCCATCATGTTCTGTATAAAAAAAGAAGAAGAAGAAGAACAGTATGCTATCTTGCTCATCCCTAGCACCATGGCCTGAGATGAGCATAGCTTCATAAGAATGGAATTTCTAGGAAATTTTTTAACTCCTACACTATCGTTCACACAGCACGGATTTTAGTAACAAAAATGAACCGCGCTCCAACGGTAACAGACTTGGTGCTCATGAAATGAAATACTCCATTTTGTATGAATATAGTACTCCCACGCAGGGCTTCCAACCTAGCCACTTCTCATAGCCATTTATCTACCCACCGCTTCCAAATCCCAAATTTCCTCAGCACCCCATAATTTTTTTTCTTCACAAAAGCCCAATTTGTGATCATTATAGATTTAAATTTACCCTTACACCCCCAGATTGAAGATTATGGATAAATTCATGAAAATAAGTATCAGCTTTCTTATGACCTTGTGTATATGTGCAAGTCACATGCAATCTTTTGTTTTGGAGGAGGCTGAGCACATAATCCAACACATTATATTTATCTGTTTAAGTGTAAATCTGTTCTTTTCGCGTTCCAGTATAAAACAAATGAAGAACGAAATCATCGTCGAGCGACAATTACCCCCAGAGCCTTCATCGGGAAAGAATGGCGTCAACAACCGCTGACGTATCTCCCACGCAAGAACATTGCCGATCACGACGCTGGAATCTCCATACAGTACACACACCCCTTCCCGCCAACGCAGAAATTTCCCTCCACCCCCTTCGTCCCAACTTTAAATGCCGCTTCATTTTTGCGTTAACTAAGTGGCCAGATGGGGATTGGAGTAGGCACGAGCTTAGCAACTGCGACTGCGCCCCGTCACCGCACAGAGTGCCCCTCGGATAAAAAGTACCTCCGACCCTCACCATCTTCCTCTCACACACACGACCACATTCGGCGGCTTCGACTGTTTCATCTGAGCGCTCTCACGTCTTGCCAGCTTCCCGCTCGACGGAGGAACCAACAGGTAATATCACCTTCATTAGTAAGTCACTTGCTCCGTCACCTCTCCTCATACTTGTCACACCTTTTCGTATTGGTGGCCGAACGCTCTGACTCACGATGTCCCCACGAAGGGCCCCAAGTTCGAGTCCCGGCATGGACATTGGTGTTATGTGATTATCTCTTCATCGCACTTCGTCGCGATTATCCTAAAGAGGCAAAAAAGATACGAAAATTTGTCTGTTTTCGAAATTCACGAAGTATACCTTTCAGAATTTATCCTAAAGAATTGAGGATCTTCGCGTGGTTTGATCATCTTGTTTGATTTCGATGATCTGCCTCTTTTGATTAATCGCGACGATTGGGATGAGATATAATATGATGAAATTGATAAAGGGACACCCACTCTTCTTGTACTGCACCACAAAACTCTTTCAATACTTGATTGATTCATTCATTTGATTTAGTTTACTTCGCTTCTCTGTCATTTTTGACTGATCGTGACGATGAGGTTGAAAAGTTAAGAAATGGAAATTGACGAACCGACAAACACACATGCACAGAATACAACACAAGCTCCACAGGGGATTATACTGGATGTTGGTCCATACGCCAGAGCCCAGTTAGTCTGCAAAATGCAGTCTATCGTTTACTACGTGAGAGGTTGACATTGGATGCCTTCCGAAAATATCACCCCTTATACCCATAATTCAAATAGAACTGGTATCAAAAGCCTATATTTATATTTAGGTCTAGGAGTGGTGCAAGCAAAATACTCACTTATCTCTCTCTTTATAACCTGATTATTGTTGTTGTTGTATTTGTATTGTTGACTATTAAACGTCGCTTTTCAACCACTTCATGCAATAGTAACGATGAGGACAAAGTTTTTGGCCGGCCCCCGTGGCGGAGTGGTTAGCACATCGTGCTACGACGCCAGGTGTCCCGGATTCGAATGCAGCATGTTTGTGTCAATTCATCAGTTTCATCATATCACTCAACCCCATATTCGCAAATTAGAAAAAAGTGGCACAAAAAGCGAAGCAGAATAAAGCAAATCAATCAATCAGGACTAAGTTTGACAAAGTTTCTTTGAAACCCACTTCATGTGCAGTTAGGCAAATCAGAATTGTACCTCTACAGTTTAAAGTGGAATCCGAGTCACTATGCAATGTGCCTCCACAGGGGTGGAACCGGGTGTGACAATGGGGATGCATGTATATGATCGAAATGAATAACATTCTCTCAACACTCGAGGGAAAATTTGAAAGTCATCTAATTCTACACTTTTTATTTTTTTATTTTCAAATTAACAGGCTTTGTGTAAATATTCGATAAGACAGGCCCAAGTTCCATGCACAGATAGGTAAAATCCAAACTGGACCGCAACTTCAAGTAGGTATATCCGAAGAGTTAAAAACGACAGTTAAAATTAACTAAATCAACATATTTACTCATGCTCGAATACCAACCGTTCTGGCATTCTCACAATGCAATAAATCAGATTAACCTTTTTGGTCTAATTATAGTACCGCACAAGTATTTATGAACGTGCATGTACAGGGATGCACAAGTGTTTCTCGGCAAATTGTCCATGATTATTTTCATAAACTTTCATTTAGAACCCTACAGAGAAAAATAAGTTAGTTTGGAATGACCGAACGATAGTTTCTCGTAACCAAATATTTGTTTAAATAGACATCAATGGTATGATTGATCACCAGAAACAAATTGATTTAATAATCGTGCACATCAGAGTTACTAAAAAAAATGTAGTCAAAATTACCAAATTTAGTAAAGATTACCATTTTTTCTTTATGATTACCTAAAAGCTTAATCAAACGTATTTCGTTGATTCAAATAAATCCGTCCTTTCTGTGTACGTGTTTACGCATGTTCGTGCAGAGGTTGTAAGTACATTGTTTCATCAATTCTTGAGATTTCACTGGGTAAAATAAGGAAAATAAACATGGTGATGGACAATTTGCTTAGTCATATTTATGCACTCCAGTCTACAGATAAAACAAGTTAACTGTTCTAGGCTTATAAACTGCCAATTATACATGCAACAAACGTTGAAATAAATGTGCAACATTTTCCCACGGAGCAACAATGCGGTAGAAATGATAGCACAAGGATAAAGACAATGCTCGTGTTGTTGTGAAAGAATCCAATGACAAAATGATGATTCTTACTTTTGACTATTTGATTTAATAAAACAAGATTAATTTTTAGTAAGTTTTGACGAAATGTGTTTAACAGTGCTCTGGAGGACGAGTGAGGTGGTCTTTCCGAACATCGAAAGAGCGCAAAAAAAAGTAAAAAAGTCAATGTAGAGATTCCCTGTTGAATAAATAATATTGGGTCAATCCATATGAAGTCATACAACATGGTTGCTCGTCCATTTTTAGAAAAGTTTATTTTTGTGTGGTGTGAGCCTCATATGTTGACAGTTCAGAACCACTGTTATTTTATTTTTACTATCACCGATTTGAAGATGGCGGGCATTTTTTTTATCATGGCGCGCGTCATTTTCTTCATTCGTAAGCATCAGCGGCAACTTTTTTATCTCAGCTCTGGTAAGTCCTACGACAATGAGACAAAATCTGTGATGTTAAGCACATTATAGGCTACAATTATATTTCTGTGTAATTTTCTAAATATTATTCCTTCATAATAAATTTTAAGGTCAAAATTGTGTATTTTAATCGCTCAAAATAACATTTTTGAACATTTTTTGGGGGGGAAGGCAGTTTTTTTGACACTTGAATTTTTTTGTGCAAGTACCTGTGTACCAGTAGAGTATGTCAAAATTATTTGAAGCTTGAGACTTTAATATTTTTTTTTCTACTGTGTCATAAACATGTACTTTATATTAAAAAAATTCCAAGTTCAGGGTTAAATATTTCTGGTGGGCAGTTGTTTAAAAATCTGAAATTTGTACACAATACAGTACTCCATAATAAGTAACTTCAGTAAAAAATTTGAGTTTGAGATTTAATTGGTTTAAGAGATACAAAACTCGTGAAAAATTCAATATTTTGCATTAAATATGGTATGCCTAATTTCATTTCTTATTAACATTTTGTGTTAAAATTCTGCAAAATGTAATTTGGAATGTCAATGAATAACATTACAATCCGGAAATGGATCTGCAATAAAGTATATATACGAGGGCGTGCTGAAAAGTAAAGCTTCCTTTCTTTTTATTTTCTTTGTTACCTTGTAAATGCATTTTCGATTTTGAGCAACCATACATTGCACTTATAAGACTTTCCCGCTTCTCCATTGAAGGTTTCAAACTTCTATCGCCAGGGGGTGCTGAACTATTGCGAGGAAAAAGGCAGCATGTAACCATGCAATGTTGGTGAAGCGCCTGAAGTAGCGTGCCGTGATCGAGTTTCTATCCACAGAAAATGTGCTACAAATTGACATTCATCTGAGACTGAAGGCATTTTATGGGGACGAATGCGTAGACATCGGTACTGTGAGATCTTGAGTTTTCATGCTCTTAAAGAAAACCCCAGCTGAAGAAATCTCAGCTATGTGAGAGAATGGAATGAAAGGCCGCGAATTGCAACTGATGGAGGTAATCGGAATCGTGTTCAGCTTGGATTTTCATTACGAGCATGAACAGGCGACAAACGATTTATCACCAGAACCCGATTATTTCAATAATCGTGCACGACACATGTTCAGATTCGAAAGATTGGTGAAAATTATCAAATTGTAAAGAATACCATTTTTTGGTTATGATTGCCGAGAAGTTTAACCAAACGTGTTTTCTTAATTTAAATAAATTATTTTATCTGTGAACATAGTAATGCTTCTACATAAAATAGTTCTAAATGCTAATTTTGAACTTCTTGTTCTGAAAAAATTTTGCCTTATTATATGAGCCTAGCTACAATTTAGAGACAAGAACCATGTTTGAGGAGTGCTCGAAATCGAGATAAAATTTAGTGCAAACTAGGAGAATAACAACTGATCCATGCAGGAAGGTTGGGGGAGTTCGTTGCGGAGAGACGCCAAAGTCTACTATAATCCGTGACGTATCCCATACCCGGAACATATCTATCACTCGTATCAAACTTCAGCTCAATCCAATTCTCCCTCAACAGAAACGGCACCAAAGGAGGATCAAAGGGGGCCAAGACCCATCCAAAATCATACTGATCAACCCTTTCAAGATAGGCAAATTTCGTGGTAAAAACTGTGTATATTATTTATATAATAATGAACTAAACTGACAGAAATTTTGGGACATTTACGAAGCCACAATTTGCAATAGAACGTTTAAAACATAATGCATAGGACGAAGTAGGGACTAAATCACAAATATTTTAACTACAATAACTGCCGTAAATGTAAAGTTTCTGAGCAGAAAGGCAATATATTTCTCCACCCACCCACTCTTATTGTATTTGACTTTGTAGTAGGTTGAAATTGACATAACAATGTCCGGTGCCTTGATCTTTCGTAGTTTTGATGTGTGCAGGGAAGTGTGTATGTCGGATTTAAGTCTCCCAAATTATATTCTGTGTACGTTTTGTTATGTATTAATTCAGTGGTAGAATTAATAATAAACGTAGCTGATTGTACCGTTGAGTTAATCGGGATTCCGAGATGGGATAAATTATAGGGTTAATACATAGAAGCGACAAGCGACACATATTAACTTTGGAACGAAGAAATCAACACCGTAGTAGAATGACAAGCCTGCGTTCGATTGGTGAAATTCTCAAGTGACACGAGGCACGTGTTGTGCATTCATAAACCTGCAGCCCAGTAAATTTGTTTTTTTTAAAGAGTCGCTGCCCTGATCCCAACAATTTTACTCGTAAATAGCTGTTTTATTTATTTTAACTTTATACATTAATTAGTATGTACCCTTTGCATTTAATATTAATAAATAAATTATGACATAGAAAGTATTAGTTTGAATAGGCTTGCTGACAAATATGATATTTGGTAAAAATTACAGTAGTTGGCTACGACTGGATTTAACGGAATATTTTAGTTCCCTTTGGCCAAAATCATGAAATTTATTGGTAAGTGCTGATTTCCATTGAAATGTTCCATTTACGACACCGAAAAATTCCAATTAATCAGAATATTTCCACTTCAATATTTTTGTTAATGAAAATTGCTACGTAAACTAAATTGAACTTGGTGCCCCTCCGTCAAAATCCAAATTTGGAGTCGGGAAGCAACGTGCACCCCTCATACATCGTTTGATCGCTCGCCACCATTGTCGCGAAAGCATTTCCTGTTATCGCAGTCGAACTCAAAATGGTTTGCATGACCATTTTAGAAAAAAAATCATCTTTAGTACATACGTTTGTACATACATGTTTCTAGATTTCAAAACCAATGTTCAAAAATATGTATTGTCTTAAGTTCTCCAGGGACAGCCATTTTTCCAACATGGCGCATAGATTTTCTTGCTCATGTAACACTTTTCAGAAATCTTAATATCTCAAAAACCATTAGAGCTAGAGTCCTGAAACAAAATTCATTTTGTAGAATTTCATACTTTCTATGATATTCAAGTATGTTTTGCTTAAAATTGCATCGTAAATACGAAAATTATGGTGGAAATTGGGGTAACAATAGTTTAAAAAAATGAATTTTTAAGCCTGATTTTTTCAATGAAGAGGCTTAGTCTAAGGCTTGAATTTTTTCTCATGTGTAGACCTTCCTGCAGGGTGTCTGTAAATAAAATATTAGTGCTTAGAAATACAACCCTTGTTTACAGCATGGGCATAAACATGGCCGTTCATAGAATTTTGACAGTTTTTGGGGTTAAATATCTCAGATGGGTCCTCTTGAAAAATTCTGAAATTTGGCATGAAGGAAGCCCTGCGTGAACCTAACTCACAGTAAAAATCTCAACTTTTAGATTCAACTAGTTTTGGTCAATATGAGGTAACGTATGTCACCTAAAATCTGACGTTGCAAAGTAAGGTTAAGTTAAACTACATCCCATACTTAGAATAATGAAGACTTTTCTTTTTCTTTTTTTATATTTGGGTTAACTAAGCCTCAGAAAATATAGTAACATAAGGTTTTTAATACTTGACTGAACAGAAATTGAAATTACAAAGTATGACAATTGAAAATTTGCGAAATCTCATTGCAAAAGGTTTGATTTATTAGGTACCCATGACCAGTTGGTGTTGTCAGCTCCAGTTTCCTATTCATTCTCTTTGTCAGATCAGGCATAATTCTTTGTTCTTTCACTAAGTTCCTAAGTAAATTATCAGAAACCTTCAGTTCATCACATATATCTTTTCTTGACCAAGTGGTAGCAATTAAACTGATGATTCTGACATTTTGAACATTAGTTTTCGCTAATTTACATTAATCTTCTTATAATTTCCATTATACAAATTGTACTGGCCACGCAAAGGATTGTCACCCTTGCCTTCCTTTTCTTCAGTTCTAATACTTTGTGAAAAGCAACTTTCCAGTTTCCTTTGCACTCCTTGTATGATGTGAATAGTTTTTCGAGCAAGATCACTTTATTGTTTTTCTGAAATCAGTTCCTCAGTTTTGAAACAGGAGATACATCAAAAACTGAACAGACTTCATGCATTTCCTTTAGTTTTTCTTAGGTTAGCTCAAAGACATCATTTCCATTCTGGCATTTAAGTGAGTCACTTTCTCCAGATATGAAAATTTTACTCCAACACGCCAGGCATATTGATTTAACTGGTATAAGGCTTACTTGACACTTTTTTGCCTTACCAAGATGTAAATTGATTTTAAAAATTCTCTTACTTAATTTTTTTCTTTAAGTGGTACTTCTGAAGACCACAACATACTTTACTATATATAAAAAACTATTTTCAATGTTATTTGCATATTGTCTCTAAGCCATACACCTGTAGTCTTGACCTAAGAAGTGTTTTATCATTTTCACTGAGTTCGTTAAGATTAATTAGGTCTTTGGGAACCTTACCAAAAGTGTATTTATGTCAGCCCTCTCCAGTTAAAAATTCTACAGAACATTCCATTTCAAGTCACAGATAACGAACATTCACAAGTCACTACTCTCGGCAAAGCAAAGGAAGGAAGAATGACAGCAGAGATTGTCCATGCACAGATCAATTCCAAGCTTGCCTCACATCCTATCAAAACATGTATCTGAATCTTCTGCTGCGCATGACTCACAACTGCTTTGACTGTCTTTTATTGAAAAAAAAAGAAAAAATACGTGTAAAATAAAGAAAACAAAAAATAATATATTCTATCAGCTTTGACTCTCCAAAATAAATAGCCTACTTTCAGTGGAGTGCCCAAGGAGGGATTGGTGGGGGTCATAACCCAATACCTTTGGCCTAGTATTCCATAAACAATTACGTCAAAGACAGGATAATGTGGCAAAAACAGGGCTATATACTAAAAAAGTATATGGAACCCCCCCCCACTACCTTTCGAAATTCCTGGTCATGCCACTGCCTATCTTAAGCTGCATGTACTGCTACATTAAAAAAAGGTGCGGGAAGCTCAGTTTTGGAGCTGACAATACCAACTGGTACCTAATAAATCAAACCTTTTTCAATGAGATTTCGCAAATTTTCAATTGTCATACTTTGTAATTTCAATTTCTGTTCAGTCAAGTATTAAAACCTTATGTTACTCTATTTTCTGAGGCTTTTCTTAACCGAAATTTAAAAAAGATAAAGAAAATACTTAATTTTTTTAAGTATGGGATGTAGCTTAACCTTACTTTGCAACGTCAGAAATTAGGTCACATACGTTACCTCATATTGATCAAAACTAGTTGAATCTAAAAGTTGAGATTTTTACTGTGAGTTAGGTTAATGCAGGGCTTCCTTCATGCCAAATTTCAGAATTTTTCAAGAGGACCCATCTGAGATATTTAACCCCCAAAACTGTCAAAATTCAATGAACGGCCATGTTTGAGCCCATGCTGTAAACAAGGGTTGTATTTCTAAGCACTGATATATTATTTACAGACACCCTGCAGGCAGGTCTCACCTGAAAAAAAAATCAAGCCTTAGTATGCAATTTTAAGCAAAACATACTTGAATATCATAGAAATTATACTTCATTAGCTACAAAATGAATTTTATTTCAGGACTCTAGCTCGAATAGTTTTTGAGATATTAAGATTTCTGAAAAGTGTTACATGAGCAACAACAGCTATACGCCATGTTGGAAAAATGGCTGACCCAGGAGAACTAAAGACAATACATTTTTTTGAACATTGGTTTTGATATCTAGAAACATGTACAAACGTATGTACTAAAGATGATTTTTTTTCTAAAATGGTCATGCAACAGCCATTGGATGGTTTGGCATGGAATGACCCTTTGTCAGATTAGGCTGCAAGTTGTAACGTCCACTCCCGGAGTGTTACCTGGATGTTGGATTTAATAAACCTCGGCTTTATGTTTAGGAATCCTTCGAAGTCTGAGGTTTCTCATCTCAGGGTTCGGATGATCCAGTAGCTTCTAATCTCGATCCACTTACAGTCCTTGACCGAGGTTTTATGAGGAACGGACAGTTGACCTCTGTGACAATTTAACGTATGCTTGCAGGTAACACAATATATATCACTAAGAAACTGTAAAAGATGGCAATCATCCTTACCTTTTCGTTGAGATGCTGGAGTATATTCGTAAAAGAGAAATATATCTATAAAAGGGCGATGAAAAACACTGTCTAGAAGCTCAATGGTTTAATAGTAGGCGTAACAAATCTGCATATAACGAAGATCCGTGCACAAAAACCACACAAAAACCTCGCGCCACAGTGCTTCACTGCTTATATTCGGGTTTTTTTTCTGTGCCGTGAAGTAATTGCCAACTCTTGTCTTTACATGACAAAAACCTAAAGAACATGTGTGAGACATAGCTAGTAACGCGTACAAATTATTGCAATTACCCAATTTTAATTACTAAACTTACAATAGGATTTTAAACATCATTTGCAGTACTTAATTTGATTTTTAAAGAGCATAGCTTCTTCCAACCCCCTTCTTTCCCCGCAGTGCTAAGCGAGATTCTAACAAAGAAAGAAAAATATACAGCAATGTGAAGAAGTTAGTAAAAAAATGTACAAGGTTTGCTTTGCGTTGGCATAACTTTCTTCTCCGCCTAAGTAATGAACTTTGGCAAACACCTTCGTACAGCCAAAGAACCATTGATTAATATGATATAAATTTTATTACAGTCCGCCAAGGGACACGGCAGATATAGCGCGGGAAAGACAGCCTAAACGTTCGTCTTTACTTTCAAATTGCCGTAACTTTGCAATACCGTGGCTGTTTTGGTCTTAACAAAATAACGCAGCTTTCAACACATTGTTGTGACCCACAAACAAATTCCCAGCTCTTAGCTTGCTGGCAAGAAAAGAAAAAGGAAATAATTTATCGAAACACAGATAACTTGCACCAGAGATTTTAGTTCATATACGAGGCTGACTTGATTCTTCTGTTCCACACTAATACATGATAAAATATTAATACGTACATAAATATTTTCAAAAAAATAATCATTCGTTTTTATATATATTTGTAACGTGGAAAATGGCTCACGTTAGAAAGACCCTTCCGGCTCTAACTCGAGAAAAACCCAACCGTTAAAATTCAAATTTGGAGGTTGCACGGTTGACGGGCCCTTCTCAGTGGTTTTGATTTCTCACAAGCGCTGGCTGGCGAGAAAGGATTTCCTCCAATCGCTGGTAAACCCCGAACGAAAGATGGTTGCCAGCTTGGGCTGCAAGCAGTAGCGTAACTATAATTTGACAAGTTTAAAAACAAGACGCTGCAAATAGCTGTTGTGCATCTCACACCACATTTCCCCACTCCATTCTCCGTAGCGACGTTGGTTCGCAGTGTTGCAACCTGGAGGGAGCGGAATGGTTTGAGGATTTTCAACGAAATTTGTATTCGCTGCTTCCTGGGCTGTTTTCTACCTGTCGGAGTACAGAATTTCAGCTGACCTTTCACCAACGACTCTTTTCCTTCTTTTAAAACTTGGCCTCCCCGATGGCGCAGTGGTAGCGTCGTCGCCTTGTAATCAAGGGGTCCCGGGTTCGATTCCGTGGAGGCACATAGTGGTTCGGATCCCACTTTAAACTGTACGTCCAGTCCCCATTACCCTTACTGTGCATAAAGTGGTCTTAAAACAACAAATCAATCAAATGCAATTCTTTTAAAACTTGAGAAACCATCCATTTAGATACTCCCGTGGCGGCGCTTGTGGACTCGACAACATTATACTTAAGTTTATGTAACTCCTTCTGATTTCGTAAATATGTTGCAACATTGTAAACAATTTATCTGGCCTGTTCTCTAAGGGCCTTTCCAGAGCTGATTGTCGATTTTGTTGGACCCGGCATGATTTTATTTTCGCATTTCAAAAATATGCAGCCAAGAGTAAAGAGCAAGAACATTTCAATGCTTTGAAAAAAGAACACAGGCAAGCATATTATCAGATTGTGCCTTCTCGTAACCATTGTTGTGCGATAAACAAAAGAACCCCCACCCGACTCTGCTTAAAAAAACAACAAAAAAAAACAGGCCACTGCTCGATGTCGCATTCAGAAAATGAAGTCATTCGCCCAGTAGTTTCTCTTCGTTATAAACCTTAACGCGCGTGCGTAATACTACAGTTTACGATCCGCGCACCGCACGCATTTTCAAAGACCGGATTAAATCAAATGAACCACTGATAAACTGATATGAGTCAATCTACACAGTAAAAATTGTTTTAGCTTAATTTTGCTGAGTTGGCACCACTCGTACTCTCAAGGCCCAGACTATACCCCGTTTGTTACAACCCGTCCCGGTTCCCGCGCTAGCTGGTCGCTGGGTTTTCTCCGTGCTGGGGAAAGTCAAAGTCAGGCAGCCAATTACAATACGCAACGTCGCAACAGCGTCTACGTAAGCGCCTCTCTACTGGCTTCCATTCGCAGACGATTTTTTTCCTCGTTTCTCATTGGCACCGAAACTGTCGAGCGATCGCTAGCGCGGGAAACGGGACAGGTTCTAACAAACGCGGTATAGTACGTAGAAGAGTGGTGGGGAGGATGACGTAATAGGAAGTGCTCCGCAGCGATCTGCGCATATCGGGTCTTAACTTGTCAGGCTACACACTCTCCGGTTCCCCGCAACTTTCAGTTGTGCGCCCCTACTCGTTTTCAGCTAGAATAGTCTTACATTCAGAAACACACGTTCCACTTCGCAAGATACAAGGGGACTGTATTTTAGGGCAACAAAGTCGGACACATCAAGTTCCAGATCATCCACACGTTGTCCATTTGTATGCAGAATTTTGCAAACTTTCACCATTGTTGCATAAACACTGTTGTTATCTTTCAATACTGCATCCAATTTCTGTACATACACAGGATCTTCAACCTGGGCTAGGGCCTATTTAACGTCTTCTATAATTGTAATGCTTGTTTGAAGTTGTAACTTGTTTGAAGTTGTTGAAAGAAGAAAGACAAAGAAAAGATAAAGAAAAGAGAAGCGAGGAGAATAAAAATAAATACTCCCTCTGTCCCATAATTATTGTCCGGTATGCCAAAATGGTAACTTTTTATTTAGGTTCCCTTGGATACTTGATCGGCCAATTTGTACTGATCCTTGAGTAATAACGTTGTATGACACATTCCCGTGTTTCATTTACTTCTTCTGTATACACCAATGTCACAGTTTGAATATCGTACAAATATTATGGGACAACAAACAAAAGTGTACCGGACAATAATTATGGGACAGAGGGAGTACAGTATATGCTCGGTGTTGCTTGTGGGTACAAAAATATGCACAACATCAACTTATTTTCATACAAATATGCATCTGCATATGAAATATGCATTCTTGGTTAAAAATCCTTAAATATGCATTTGCATATGGAATATGCAAAATGCATAATTATCCGAGCCCTAATTATAATTATGTACGAAAATTCACTGTTACTACAAAAAATACGATATTGTTAAATGTCCATTACCAGTCTCTTGCGTTTTTGTTAACACCGTCAGTCCACTCAATCTCACTCTCGTCATTGTTCTTCTCAAGTAATATTTAATCAATTTTAGCTTGGAAAACGTCCTCTCAGCTGATGAAGACGCGCAGGTAGGGTCAAATACAGTGTATGAACAGTGCATACGTCGGGAATGCTACCAGTCAGAATTTTGTTTTCTATCATCAAGAATTCTGAAACTTCACTGATGTACGACATGATTATTGTTTTGATTTCAGCTGACACTAACTGACAGAGATCAGTTATCAATTTCTGTTGCTATACATCATCTCCATATTTCTCCCAGAAATTAGTAGCGGAAGCTAATGTCTGTCTGTGTGTTCCGTTAGGGCGGCGGGGCTTTAAAAAAGTGACTTGATTTGTTTCATACTCAGAAATCTATTGTTTACTTGATTTGCTACAATATCTAAAGCACGGTAATAAAAAAGTGCACTTTCTTGCCTTTCGCCTACCCTTCGGCGATATAATCAATGACTTGAACTATTCAAATAATGAAGGTTTTCTTCTAATCTGGTAATTCGCTTTCCACTTTTCTAGTAACTAACGTTTTCTATTTGCAATTGTAGGGGCAGAAAAATATACGTAATATGTTTGGTTGAAAATATATTTTAGCGCCGAAAGGAAAACTTTTTTTGTGAACTATAGGTCTTCCTTAATATGTCATCCTTACTTCCAACATTCCAACAACCAATAATATTTCTCAGAAACCACGTGTATTTGTTTACACTGACTTCGTTCTTACAACTAGTGTTGCCCACGAAACGAGACGAGACGAGACTTTTGTCTGTCCCGTCCCGTCTCGTGAAAATGCTGTCTCGTCTCGTGTCTCGTCTCGAAAATATTCGTTTGTCCCGTCTCGTGTCCCGTCTCGTGTCCCGTCTCGAAGGGTTCTGTCCCGTCTCGTCTTGTCCCGTCTCGTTTTGTCTCGTCTCGTCTCGTAAAAGTGATCCGGGATATCATGCCAACAAAAGTCAAAAGTAGCAGAAACACGAAATATTTTTCCGGAAAGTGGGATAAAGCTCCAAATATTTTACCCATTGCGTGGTGAGAATAAATAAGGTTCGTTAATCATTAGGACATTAATATTAAAAATACAGTTTGTTGGTTACTGATTGCTAGGTATCTTATGAAATCTACCTTGTGGTTTTTCTGGTTTCCATACAAGAGAGCTCTTTTCATTACTGCTATACCTTTTGGAAGTTTTGAAATGTTTTCCACTAGACCTTCTTTCTTTCTGAATGTCGAACTTCCGTGCACTATGAAAATGTACATTTCTTCTTTAAATTCTAAGCTTGGCACTCGGGAGCAACAAAAAAGTTTTTAAATGTGTAGTACGAACACAAAAGACTATTTAAAATTTCAATACTTAGTATATTACAAATAAAAAGCATTTATTGTTTTTAATATTATTAAACATCTTCTATGACATAAGTTTCAAAAAGTGTTTCTTTGTGATATTGTGCTGTTTCTTATGCTCAGCTTATGACGCACCTCGTACTTCTTTGTTTTCTCTTTAGCTTCTAAGTCAGATACCACCACCGCTTGATCTAATTTATCCTTCGGCAGGCACGCATCTAGAAATATATGTCGGGGGAGGATGTGCGAGCCAAGTGTTTAAGAAAAAATTATGATAATAACATTAACGACAACAATTAAACAAATGTTTAAATTAATACATTGATATAATTCATAGGTCTATTCACTTGAATGTGTAAATTAATCAATTCTATTATTGTTATTACATAAAATGTTACAAAGATGGTAGAAGAATAGTAATATAACAGCACGAATATTAGCTAATATCTAGCTTACGTGTAGTTAAGATCGCCTAAACTTGCATAAAAACAACTGTCCTGGCAAGAAGTTTAATGTCAAAAAAGATGATGAATTGAATATTTGCTAAATAACAAAAAAGGATGTTAAGTCCACTTGACGAAAAATAAAATTCCTGATTAATATTTTATTCTCATTATTATAAGTAGTAGTGTACATAAATCTTCATTGATACTGTCATTCAAAGCCGTATGATCGCAATAAAATCCTTGTTCGGCATAAAAAAGTAACCCTCGATTATGCTAAAGACATATATTTTTGTTTAGCTAGAGCAAGGCCCCAGGAGGATGCAAGAAGCCGTTCCTGCAAAAGTGTATGTTGTCCGAAGCGAAGAAACGTGACAAAACCACCACGTATGGAAGGCAAACCTGCATATATTTTATATCCCACATTTACAGAGCCGTGCCTCCTGAAGTTATAAAAATCCCAACTTCAATGATTCTTTTAGACATGCTATAGTTGAAAAAAATATGTTTAGATGCACCAAAAGTGCATCATTATCAGATTATACATATAACGTGTTATTGGAATCAACATATTTGTGTAAATTGGGTGCCTCCCCGATTACGTAGTAATAACGTCGAGGTCTTGTAATCAAGGGTCCCCGCGTTCGATACCCAATGGAGGCACAAAGTGGATCGGATCGCACTTTAAACTGTAGGTCGGTTCGCGATTTAGCCTATTTGTGAATCAAGTGGACTTGAAACCCAATATCAACCTTAAGAATATTAGAACCCACTAATTCACCCGCAGCTAAGTCAAATTTCATATATCCCTCTTCATCCTCGTTCATAGACTTCCTGCAATACTCTTGTGCATGTGGGTTGCATCCCACCAGTAGCGACAAATGTGAAGAGTTATTCTTTCCCTGTACTGCGTTATTTCTTTTCATAAGAGTAAGGCTAAATTCTCGTTTTATCTGAACTTTTAAAAAATGTGCAAAATACGTCTCTATCTTTAAACAACCACCCTTTCTCATGTATGTGTAAAATAATCCCACTCTGTCTCAGAAAACCTCTTCCTACGATCAAATGAAGGAAACAACTCTCAAGTCTCAACAATTATAATTTTTTGCTTAAATTTCCTATAATTTATACAAACAGTAGCACACATCACGTCCTTTGGTGCAACATTGTCAACAGCTAATGTTACTTTCCTCGTCCTAATAAATTTACTTCCGACCAGTGACGGCGCCAGGGAAATGTGACTGGGGGGGGGGGCGGAAGGCTGGCAACAAAATATTGTAAGGGGGCAGTCACATTAAAACGCCAGAAAACACTACACAATAATTATTATTATTATTATTATTATATTCATGTATGGTGTTTTGTGCTTGTCTTTTATTTAGAGTGGACGTTTACTGCCTAAATTTACTTCTTGATTACGAGTTTATCTCCACATGATTCGTTTTAATAAAGACATTAATTCTTTTTTATTGATAAGTTGCGTTGTCTCTAGTGGCCTATTTCAGTATTGGAAGACATTCATAATTTTATAATTCATCGTCTTTCTTGAGATGAAACTACTGATATAAATATTTTAGTTATAAGATAATAATATAAATGACGAAAAAATGCTTCGAAGAGTTTAATTTTCTTGCAAAATAAACGGGACGTTGGAAGAAATGAATCTTCTTAAGTATTAGAAACAATGTGAGGCACTTCTCCTTTAGGAGAATTCTGCTCTATGTGCTTTGGAGAACACATTGCCCACCTTTGGTACGTCCAGGACTTGACATTTCTTCTCAATGGCAAGAACAGCAAAATGAGGCAGTTTGCATCCAGCATCCTGTTTCGAGCAAGCCTTTTCAAAGATTTTAAGGACAACCATCTTCGTAATGCTGAAGAGTTTTGGGCACAATTTGTGTTTCACCTTTCAGGGAAATGTTATCACAGGATAAAAAAATCAGACAAAGGTTACAGTTATCTCATAATTCAAGAAATATTCTGACCCTGGCATTCCTTACTCTTACTCTACCACTCCAACGTATGTCTGTGCTACACAATTACAGGCACCTATGGGGTTCGTGGGAAGAAGTTCTTCGATTTTGATATGTACGAGAAAGAGCGAACCTGCATCCAATGATTGAAGAGTGGCATTCTTTTACCTGCCCGCGATATGTTTTGAATCGAATTTTAAGTGTAATTTGCATTTTAAGGTTCACGTTCAATACATTTCCAAATAATATCCCCTCGTTAACTTCAAGAGTATCGAAGAAATTCCCTTTGTTACGGTTTCCTCAGACTCATCATCTCGAAATTCAAGTCCGTGAATAGTAAGAAACCGCGATGAATCCACAACAACTGACATGTAGTGTCGGTTTTTCTCCGATCACCTTCGGTCCTGGGTTCGATACCCAGTGCAGGCACTTTAAACTCTAAGTCCAGTCCCGATTAGCCTTACTGTGCATAAAGTGGACTTCAAACACCAAATCAACCAACCAACCAAATCTTGAATCAACTTTGAATGTCTTTTAATAATTAGCGTTGTCACTAACGACCACGATTAGAATAATTTGCCCGTACTACAGATGATGTCTTGTGGTCCTGAAAATATTCGTGATGTTTTAAAACCATCCACATTCAACACTTTTTCCCAGTTCTTAAGACTGGTTAAAACTTAGGTTAATCTCGGCTAATACAGGACATAAATGAATGAGCAATCACCTATGCCCAGATCGGCGCTCGAATCTTGAACGAAAGTCACATACACATAGCTATATATATATATATATATATATATATATATATATATATATATATATATATATATATATATATATACTAAACAAATTAATATTTGTTAATCAAGTTGGTATTATAAGCAGGAAAGTGATATCATGCAGAATACACTACTTTGAAAAGGTGAAAATCGTCATACTCTTATAAATGAACTCTCTTATTATTCGATATTTAATTAACTTCAGTTGGAGGGCCCGGGGGGGGGGGGGTGGCGAAGTGTCTGACATGGGGCGTCCCTCTGCCTCCTCTGGCATCGTCACTGCTGCCAACCCTCTAATAACTTCGCTGCTGATAGCCTCAGCTTCGAAATGGAAGCTTGTGTGTCGGCGAATAATACAAAGCACTTGTGTTCACTGTCCCTCTTTCATTCAAAGTCTGCCGTTTTCCTTTTCAGCTTTTCCTGCAAAACTTCCTGTCAGCAAGCAAAGCAAATTACAGAATTTTTATTGCCCCTCCCTTGCATCAACCTTCATTCCTACTTTAGGCCTGGATTTATGGCACGTACCCGCTACTGCAGGTCAACCTCGCCCCTATGTTTGGTGTTTACTCCCTGAAGCAACGGTGTCCATTGTTCAAAGCGAAACCTCTGTCAGTGAGGAACGGCGAAAAATAGTCTCGGAATACACCCTGGCCGTAAACAGGCTCCCGCCACCCTGACATTGGTGTCAGCTTCCCTCTGAAGTTTGATAAAACTACTTTGTGAAATTTGTTTAGTAACGATTGAAAATGTAGACAGTAGATACTACATGTATTTTGCTCATAAACTTAAAGGCTAAATTCACAGAATAAAAAGAACAGCTACAACATTCCTTCATCTGATTTACAGAAAGGCTAATCGGGACTGGACCCACACTTTAAAGTGGGATTCAAATCACTATGTTCCTTCACCGGGTATTGAACCCGGCACCCCTTGATTACAAGGTGACGACGCTACCACTGTACCATCGGGGAGTCCCCATAGAACAACGTTTCCTTCTACGACGATTATACAGAACTTAGTGCACTTCCTTCATTTGAAATCTATTCTATATCAGGCTCAGTATTTCGTTATTACAATCCAAGGAATAGTATTCTCCTTAAATAAGAAATAAAAAAAATTTAAAAAAGCATTGAAAATAATCTTCAAACGGACGTAAAAAAATCGAATCCAACCACCTGTAGAATGCCTGAGGGAAACGACAAGAATTTTCTCAACAAAGACATTTCCGAAATTTCCATAACATTCTAAAAATTTCGCAACCCGTGCAAATAATCACGTGGTAAAATCTTGTCATGGTTCCCTGTAAACACTAAAATCACCAAATTACTTCTTTCCATAATACCCGTATTTTCTCCTCCTCTTTAGCTCTCAGCTGTTCGGAGTGGGATAATGCAAGATTATTTGTCCCTAATTATCTCTTTCTCTTAGTCTTGCTAATATCTTGGACTCCTTAATAACTTTCCCAACAACTCCTTATCAATTTGTACTGCCATGTTTCCCACAATGTTTTTCCTACTTCCTAATAACATTCACTTCTGTACACCCTTTGATGTAAAAATTAAATAATAATAATAAACCCTATCCGTCGGTCCGTTTATCTTTCCAACCTATAGAGCTGAGACTATATTTACAAGATAATCCTCGGACGCAGACATTCCACGATCTTTTGGCCCCTCCTTCCACCTTCTCTACCTGCCCTTTTACTTGATGTTATTCAGAATTGTATTAGTATCTGGAGTACTATCGTAACATAAAATTATTAACCTGGAATGAATTGAAAAATAAAAATGGGGAGTAACCCTGTGTTTCGAAAGAGTATTGAAAATAAGTTTAGGTATTCAATTCATTCATTCCTCTCTCTAGAATAGTCTTCTTTTGACTTAACACGCGCTTATCAGCGTTTCTAATTGAAATACCTTTTTCCAAGCAAACAAGTATTTGCAACTGATTAAATATTTTGCTTTTACTTTTTCGAGACATTCGAGACGAGACGAGACTTTTCAAAAGCCGTCCCGTCCCGTCTCGTGTCTCGTCTCGAAAACGAGACGAGAAAGGCATTCCGTCTCGTCCCGTCTCGTATTTCAAAAGGCTTGTCCCGTCTCGTCTCGTTTTCGAGACGAGACACGAGACGAGACGGGACATGTCCCGTCCCGTGAGCAACACTACTTACAACGGACGAATAGATAAAATCTTATTTTGCAGGAAGCCATGGGCGTTAGTACGGGAGGGTGAGCAGGCAAAAATTCTATATTACTTGTACGCAATTTCATTTCCATAGTAATACATTGCATTTATCACATTACGACACACAGTTCCAAGTAAGAGTAAGACTGGAACAGGCCTATCACAGAAATGTCATAATTCAAATTCAAACCGTTGAACCAGTAGCCACTATGAAAATTAAAAGTTTGTACTTTAGAGGGGGTAGGTGACGTGGTCATTACATGATTGATTGATTGATTCAGTTGGTGTTTTAAGTCCACTTTATGCACAGTAAGGTTAATCGTGAGTAGACCTACAGTTTAAAGTGGGATCCGAACCACTATGTGCCTCCACCGGGTATCGAACCCGGGACCCCTTGATTACTAGGCAGCGACGCTATCACTGCGCCGTCGGGGAGGCTTTACATGAATTTCTCAGGGTAACTTCATTCCACACAACACTCTGTGCGCATAAATAGTTGGTTGTCGACTTGTCATGACAACGGGATACAACTATAACTGGTTGCATTTCCAGCTGACGGCTGCCCAAACAAGCGAAGCAAAAGCTGTAGGGGTAACATTCCCCTCCCGAAGCAACGTTGCCAAGCGTACTTCTGTTTTTGACAGTTGTTGTATATGTGCGTGTTTTGTATACTATTTTTTCGGTTTTGGGTAACCCCGTTGATTTCTGGTACTGGCAATATCATTGTCGGAGAAGACTCTCTCAAATTACAGTACGTTTGACAACATGTGGTGTATCCGACGCTCGTTTGTCTCGTCTCGAAAATGCCCGATGTCAGTCGAAGGAATTCAGCTGATCACCGTTTCCCAGCCGCCAACTGGAAATGCGACCAGTATAGGAACTACAACTATGGAATATCGTAGAAATATGCAATAGTGATATGTTGTGTTCTACAACAGATATATTAACTACCAAGTGTTTAAAGATGGCAACCTCACGGACCCTTGTTGCCTATAAGCACTGGCGTCCGCAGGATTTTTCTTTTTTCGGGAGGGGCTGGAATTTTAAAAATATACATAGTGTTCTAGGAGTGGAGATACACAATAGAATATTACGTATGTTTGAAGCTTTTCACTCCATTAAAATTGTACTCGAAGACAAAAAAGGTAATAGGGGTCATTTACACCTTTCGGTTTTTCGAGTTCTCTACTGATTTTCGCCTGAATTTTTTTTCTCTCAAAATTTCGGAAAGGGCTGTAGCCTCATGAGCTCCCTCCCCTCCCCCTTGCGTACGCCAGTGTCTATAAGGGCGATCCATTGTGCATTGCATCGTGCCGTGAGAGCATGTAGGAGTGAGTTGTGGAAGTAGGACACCACACATCCCCAACCTCGGCTATAGTGGATGCAGGCGGTGATGTGATCAACACCACACTCCGGTTGAACTTAACCACAGGATTTTCCCCAGGTACCCATTGATTTGGGACTAGGTGAGCCCCAAGGACTTGGTAGGAAAAATTCTTATCCGAGATCGAACTCAGTTGTCCCGCGTGGAAGTCGGTGCCCAACGCGGCTGCTGCTTATAAAATAAATACATTAATATTGGTGCCAGATACTTAGTACCGGGTGCCATACATTGCAGGATTCAGGTGCTGATTCAGGTTTGGTACTGATGATACTTTGAGTATTTCTGCAACAATTTCATCTCAAATTTCATCCTCATTGCTCGTGATTAACCAAAAATGGAAGAAACCCGACACAATATTTTTTAAATACTATTTTTTTATTTTTTTTATATATATTTTAAAATTATTTGTAACATTTTTAAAAAAAATTCCATCAGCTAGTCTTTTTGTGAAATGATTTAATGTGAGACTGAGCGAACTAGTAGCCTTCCAACGGAAACGTTCTCCTTATGGTCAGCCTTGCAAAATGGTCTTACAGTCCACATACATACACACCATTTATTTTTACAGGTATTTTCAGCACACCATTTAATTTACAGTTAATTCAGGCCGTTGCTTCTCGATGCATTCTCCATGCAAAACACGCGAGAAATATCGGCAAGAAATATCCTGCTAAGTTACATCTCGCACCCACCTCTGTGCTAAATGTCCATTCAACAAAACATTTCCAACTTGAAATACATCTCCCAGCAGTGGACATTTCGCACGACTTCACCCATCTCTCCTCACACAAGCCTCCTCGCCACGGCGGTCACGTGCTAGTCATGTATTTTAACCCACTCAAGCACAGTTACGAAATTATAATCCTCTTCAAGGAAAAGGATTTAAGTCGAATAAAAATGCTAATTGCAAACTCTTTTTTCACCCTAGTTACATTAGCGATGGTTGTAGATGTCTATCCCCAAGAGACTGAAGGGCAATTTTTTTAGTTTTCCACACTCGCTTGAAACGTGACGTCAATCTAAAAGAAAAAAAAATTAGGCAAATGAAAGGCGAAAGTGTATGTATTAGGTTATGCATTACAGACAATCTGGAACATAGTACTTTGCATAACTGAGGGATGCATTTATATTCTAGCAAAGGACTAAGCGTGGCTGGCCTGTCCTTATCGTCGTAAATATATATCTGTGTCTCTCATCTGTGATCCCCCTTCTTGTTTCGAAACAAGGTCAAAACAAACTCCAACAGTAAAATACCCACGCTTCATGTGAAGAGGTGGAAGTTTTTAGAATCTATACTAAGGGCTTAAAGTGAGCCGGAACGCACCGGAACTCCGTCCCGACAAATCAGTTTGGTGCCGGAACTCAGTTTCTGCTTGGGCATGCATTTTACTTTTAATGCACTATACAAAAGTTCATCCCTTTTTATATTGATTCTTGTAAACAATAGATGAAGATTAAAAGAGAAAGTTTTGACCTAAATCTACATGTGTCTCCAGTCGATGGGCAGTTAGTAGGTTTCAGGCTCCAGGCACAGTACCGGCTTCTGCCTATTCGCACGTGCACACCCAAATAAATCTGTAATTCCAATTATTATTAATATACTTATTCATTGAACTCTATCTCCTTCGAAACATCAAGTGTTCCCACGCCGCTTCACCAAGAGAAGCGTGCGATCAGTGTTATCAACCCGCGTCGACCGTGCCGCGCTCGGGGCTCGCACAATGCGAGTTTCGTTCCCTCTGACGCTGTTTCAGCAGTCGCGTAGAGTACACTGATTGGGTCTTTTGGCTTCGGTCAAGAGGGGAGATTGGCCAGAGGAGGTTGCATCATTTAGGAAAGCCATGAACGCAGCGATCGGTGAGTTAGCAAATGTAGTGTTGCAAACCCATTTCATTGGAGATCGTGTGATAGAGTTGAGGCAACCCATGCATCATTGCAAATTGAGGCCTTTTTTTTTTTTAGAAAAGGGGAAGGGGAGGAGGGCAACTGAAAGCGAAACGGGTGTTTTTAAACATGCCTGATATTGCCTTTGCTAAGTGCATCTTGGCCAAAATACATGTTCCCTGTGGCGCAGTAGCCGAATTATCAACCCGAGCGGAGGGATCGTACATCAAATCAGTCAGCTGTTTCCCATACAGCACACAAAAAAATATTTTGCTAATCGACAATAGTATTGATATTGTAGATCGGTATTTCTATGTTTTGAGTGATTTTGTCAGATTATCGAATGCTCAATTACATATTGCACAATAACATCTCTCTTCTCGTGATTGGCTGGATCATTTCCGAAATATTTGAATATTCTTCTTATTCATTTTTTTCTTCTTCGTCTTCTTCTTATTATTATTAGTAGTTGTAGTCGTGTCTATTTTTGTGGCGGAGTGGCTAGCACATCGCGCTACGACGCCAGAGGTTCCGGGTTCGGTTACTGGCCTGGGCATGATGTTTGCCACATTTAGCCAAATGTGACACAAAAAGCAAAGTAAAATAAAGCAAAATCAATCAGTCAATCAAGTTTATTAATTTGTAATTGCCGTTATTGACTGAAACCATTTTAAGCACTGCCTACACTTATTCACGAAGTACCGAAGACGCGCATTGTATGTTGCTTGTTTTTCTAATCTCTTTAGGTAAATCACTAGGATGAAGATGAGTGATGAATAGATGAAAATATTGAAAGAGCAAATACAATAAAGCACCTACGCCTCAAACCCAGAACTTCCGGTGGAGATATCATAACCTTGAGTCGAACATTCAACGTGCTCAACGATCGTTCGAGAGGAAAAACACGAACACATTTCAAGTCAATGACTTCTATTCGAAAAACTCGATCGAGAGGTGATTGGCACGGACCTACGCGATACTGTTTGTCCGTAACAATCGCGTGTGTGTAAAGCGTACACACAAGATAATGTAATTATGCCTTTTTTATCCCCTCAGGAGTAATTTGTGCGATTGGGTAACAGAAAGTTAAAAGCTTTTGTTTTTCTTTTTCATTTAAAAATGGTGTTTCTTTTCAGATTCCCTCTTGTTTTCCGGATTTTCGAGAATTTGGTATAGTCTCTGTTCCCTTTCATTGCACTGTGGAATACACGGTTAATTAATCATCATTGTTATCTATAATACCTATTTTTCTGTTTATTACCGGCATACTTTTTGAATACATAAACATCAGTTATAAAATTTAACACACAAAATTAAAATACATTCAAGTTGTATTTATTACCGACTGTCCTGTAAGTTACTTTTCGTGTTTGGGAATTTTCAAGAGATGTGCGTTTAAGGCTCTCACAAATTTGCAGAAACAAATCTAGGGTGTTCGGCGAAAGGCACGTAAGTCACAAACTGCGATTCCCTGTTGCTTTCATTTAAGTCACGTTGAACAAATTAAAGCAAATATTATGAGTAGGGCTAGGATTTTGATGAAATTGCATCTTTTTTTCTGGTGAATAAGAAACCAAAATCTTTTAATATTTATGTTTCATGTCGTGCTGAAACTTTTAAGCACTATTTGTTGGGGCATTTTTTTTCATTTTTTGCCATTATGGGTTGTATAAGTCATTTTTTGGCATTGTAAGTCATTCTTTGGTCATTTTTTTTATTTTCTTAGTTTTCCAGAGCACTTGTACGCTGCGAGTGCATGGGCAGCATTAACGTGAAAGGATTAAGATGAATAAATATCCTATTTTTTCATATCTTCCCTAGACAATTTAAAATATATGAAACCGCAGCTACCTTCCATCCGTCTCAGAAAAAAAATAAACAACACGAATATAACGATTTCCTTACAATGAAATTCAATTGTTAGAAGTTCAAAACAGCTCGCAATTTTGCCCCAAGAGAAGAAAGTCGTTGCCCTGCCTAATCTTATCTTCTAATCTGCTCAGACCAATTGTTGTGTTCCTTGAAAGTGAATGGATGGAACGTGTGATCTGGCCATTGTCGAAGTTCCTGTTTATTGCGAGAATTTACTTTGGTGCAGTGTTCAGTAGAGCAGGTTTTCGAAGCATTGGACAAGATGACAAAAACCAAGCAAAGTACACAGTACAAATTAAAACAGTTTGTGTCCCAGTATGGTGAAAATACGTTCAGTACGGACGGATCAGTATTATTCTGTCAGCTTTGTGGTGTAAGAGTTGCTGCGGAAAAGAAATTCACGGTGGAGGAACATGTCAACCGCGAGAAACACAAGGCAGCTCTGAAGCAAATTCAAGATCAGAAGAGGACGGTGCAATTGTTAATGGGTGAGTGAGTGTTCCTCCAAATCCTCTGTTATTTCTGAAGAACTGTGCGACGCTTTTATTTCTGCTGACATTCCTCTAAGTAAACTAAATAATCCTAAACTTCGAGCATTTTTGGAAAAACATACTGGGAAATCGATACCAGATTCTTCCACGCTAAGGAAAAATTATGTCAAGAAATGCTACAACCAAACAATGGATCAAATTCGGCGTAAAATTCATGGTAAAAAAATATGGGTGTCAATTGACGAAAGTACCGACTCACTCGGACGGTACATTGCAAATGTAGTGATTGGTACGATGCAGGAATCCGAGTCTACTCAAGTGTTTCTAATAAATTGTGAATGTCTAGAAAAAGTGAATTATTCAACGATCAGCAAAGTTTTCAATAACGCGATGCAGTTATTGTGGCCCGACGGCATTCAATATGACAAGGTGCTGCTTTTCGTAACAGATGCGGCACCGTACATGGTTAACCCTAGCAGGACCAAGGTTTGATCTGTTACATGCTGGACTAAGGGTGGTATTTTGTGCCACTTTCTTATTCCGCTACATTTGTAATTTATTTTGCACTACTAGTATGTTTTGTTTAATATAAGTCATAGTTTGTATATTTTTAATGTTTGTTAAGTATTTTATTTTATTTTGAAAGATAAGTAAGTCATATTTTGTATATTTTTAGTGTATGTTAAGTATTTTTTATTTGGAAATGTACATCTGCATATTTAATATTAACAATAATAGAATAAAACATTATAACATTATAACACATTTCAGTTCTACATTGTCAGTATATTACAGTTCCTCAGCATTACTCACTATTATTAGAAATTACACAGTTGTCACAGATCTGAACTTTCATGCAGTGTCTTCCACAGACACTTTTACCACAGTCATTGCATGGAATTGTAGTTCGTGAGAGTTTGTTTCTTCTTTCTCCATTGGAAATGCAAATGTAACACCTATTTCCTTTTCTCGATGCAGTTGCATAAGTAGATATATCTATGGGATTGTCAACCGTTGACCTAATTTTCCTTTGAAGAACGTTTTCCATTGCCGTACCTGTATTTGCATTCAATCCCTCAATGTTCTTTGCTCTATCTGCTACATGTGGCTCAATCAACTTCAGTTTAAAAATTAAAATGGATAAAAATTTCTCTTGAATTTTAGCAAATATGAAAATACACATCTGAAATGACAATAAACAGGATTTTTAATTCAATTGCTCAAGGCAGTTTCGATTACCAACACAAAAACCTCATTTCTCGTCATGTATGCCACACCTTGGTCCTGCTAGGGTTAAAGCAGGGAATTCTCTGAAAGGTCTGTACTCGAAAATGGTACATGTAACATGTCTTGCACATGCGTGTCACCGTATTGCTGAAGAACTGCGAAGTCACTTTCCTGATGTAGACCAACTGATTGCAAACATTAAGAAGATTTTCCTCAAGTCCCCATCACGAGTGTTAGCTTTTAGGTCTCATGCACCTGATGTGCCTTTGCCACCAGCTCCTATTCTTACTAGATGGGGTACATGGTTAGAGGCTTGTGGTTCCTATTGTGAAAATTATAAAGTTGTGAAAGAAGTTGTAACCTCGTTCGACAGCAGTGAAGCATTGTGTATAAGACAAGCACAGGAACTCTTGGCTGATCCCGAAATGGAGGGAAAATTATGCTATATAAAGTCCAATTTCGGCTTCCTACCTTCTGCCATAACTTCACTCGAGACATCTGGAGCTACATTGGTTGATCAAGTTAATGTCCTTAACAAAGTTCAGGATAATTTGGAAGCAGTTCCAGGTACTGTTGGAATACAAGTGAGAGAAAAGATGCAGAAAGTGCTAGGGAAAAATGCAGGATACACAATAATATGTTCTATTCGTGACGTATTGTGTGGGAAAACGTTTTCATTGCCAGACTCTGAAACCGAGTTAGAACCAAGTGACATTGTATGTTTTAAATATGCCCCTATTACCTCTGTTGATGTTGAAAGCAGCTTTTCTATGTATAAAAGTGTGCTAGCTGACAATCGTCATTCATTTCTTTTTGAAAATTTACAGAAAATATTCGTTACACACTGCAACTCAAAACTGAACAGTAACCTCTCATAATTTGTCAAAAGTTGCTTACTAGAGTTGCTGTAATTTGAAGTGCAAATAAAATTTTACTTTGGAATTTTTAACGGTTTTTAGGTCATTTTTAAAATCATTTTTTGGCAATTTTTAGGTCATAAATGCATCTTTTTAAGGGCATTTTCTACGAATTTTTAGGTCATCAAAATCCTAGCCCTAATTATGAGTATAATTTTATACTGAGAATGTATAGAGATTTTAAACAGTGATGATCCAACCGTATATCATGTATGTAATGTTTGGTATTAAAAGAATAAACAAACACTGAAAAAAACTTCTTTTTTTTACTCAAGTTCCTTTTTCAGAACAGTATAGAAATGTTCTGGAGTGCCTTTCCTTTTACTTAATATTTTTCTAAGCAAAATCCAAGGTAAGTTAAACAATACGTAGGATATTAATTGCCGTTTGTCTTTTTATATTGTGTAAAAAGAAATATCGTAGCTATATCTTAATTGTAGGATCGTATAATAGCAAAGTAGTTCAAATAGTAATACTCTAAGACGCCCGATATATATAATGGGAAGAGTTCTACTTTATTTTGCCCAATTATAGCTAAAATCATGTAATAGTTGTCCATTATTATTATTATTATAAAAATGCTTAACGTTCATGAACTACATTTATTTTTAAATTAATCAATAACTTACCATTTCATAAGTAACATAACATTGGAAGAAAATCCCAATTCTGCGTCGAGAAACTATTGATAATGTCGTATTCCAAGTTTGCAAGAAACCTGATGGGTACACTGGAGCATGTCTAAGGGAGCGTATAGGGGATACATCCCCCTTCTCTTTTGACTCAGCTATTCTTAAAAAGAATACATGGAAGGTGTTAAAGATAATGGCATTGTCTTCTTAAAAAGGAAGTCATAACAGCGCTTTACGATCATACTTTCCCCCTTCCCAAACAAAATTCCTTTCCACTCTACTGATGTCTCGTACACACACTTAATAGTCTCTCTTTTCATATGTATAACCGGTATAACTGTCAGCGTAGGATGGTTGAAAGGTTCACCACGCATTGCAAAGAAAATTCGAATGAATTTCGTGCGTGATGCCCTTTTAATGCGCGATAAACGTGAAAAAAAGCTCAGCCAATCTCCCCTTTGCTGTCCTGATACATTATTATCAATATACAGAGTAAAGTTTCCCAAAATGTACTAAGATGAACCGAAACATTAACTCAAGATGAACGGGTAACTCTCTCTGAAACGGAGGAGGGCGGAACGTATGAGCCATTGAACAGCTGAATGTCCGTTTTAGATTGAATGAGAGATTAACCCTTCGAGGAACGTCACCTACAATTCTTTCCTCGACTGTTGAAGTAAATTATGAGTAGCTTTTGTGTGTAGGTTTAGTACAAGAGTGATAAACTAGTCTTGTTTTTACACCAATGAATCAACAGTTGTAACACTGTTCATTTCTAAAGTCAACATCTGTGGGTATTGGCTTTGTCTTGCCTACGTAAAGTCCAACCAACAGTAGTATATTATATGATTCAGAATCTCTCGTTCTTGAAAGAAAAGCCTTAACTGTTTTTTGTAAGTTTTCCTTCACCAATTTCATCTAATTACCATTGTAATTAACGTGCAGACAAAAAAGCAACGTAAAATAAGAAAAATATAAATCCATTGATCAAAATTAATTTCTCGATTTCAGATTTCAGTTCTTGTTCATTTGTAAGTTCGAGCGTGCGTGTGTGTGTTTACGCGCGCGCGCTACAGTGTTCCATTGTTATTTGGTATGTTAGTTGTTAGGAGAAGGCGTAAAAAATAAGTTTTTACTGTTCTTGAAAATACAAGTATGCGTTTTCGTGTTTGTATTATTTTCTTTAGTATCGCCTTTCTACCTTCCTTTGTTAATCGAGACGATAATGATTAGATGAATTTGAAGAAGAAACATTATAGTAGTAGAAAAATGGGTATGGGTATCACTAATATCGAACAGACACCTTTCCCCCTTGGAGTTATCGGATGACATACTCTCTCATGTGTCACGTCACGCCATTTTCAAACATTATTAAACTTAAAATTTCAACATTTTGCAGTATTTTTTATGATTCATTTGCACGAATATCTTCTTTGATTGAGGACGGGAGGGGTGGGTGTGAGAGGTGGAGCAAAAATCTCTTACAAGAATATTTCAACTGCCCCCTAATCGAAAACAACTTGGAAGCGTTTTTGATCATGGTTGTGGTGGTGCTTACCTCACGTGGAGCAAAGATCTTAATATTCTGTTGAATTTCTACCGGCGTGGTATCTCGATTAATTCCAAGAAAGCAGAAAGGTAAGAGGTGAAAAGGGGGGGGGGCGCAGGTGAGATTCAAGGAAAACGCACTTCGTACCCCCCTTGCATGAACGTCGCTTCGTTAATAATTCAACATCGCTAAAAGGAGGGATCATTTTGGCGATGTTAGCTACTCATTCCCTTTCAAAGTCACTGTTCGAAAGGACTGATGTTTCCTACAATCACCATATACACAGAGGGATGGCCAGATCCGGATCCGGTTGGTTCCGGACCCTTGGGATCCGGATCCTAAAATTTTTCGGATCCGGATCCGCGGATGCGGAATTTTCGGTTCCGGATCCGGATCCGTGGATCCGGAATATTCAGTCTCGGGCCCGGATTCATGAATCCGGAATTATCGAATCCGGATACGCATCCATGGATCTGGAATTTTCGGATCCGCGGATCTGTATTTCGGCAGAAAGGCGAAGGAAATGTCTGAGAAGTGCCAATGTAGGATTCGTGTCCTGGCAACCAAAGGTTTATGACTTGTCACTCACTAATTGCACCGCGAAACGGGAACTAGTTCTCGAGGAAGAGCTTTGCCCGCCGAACTAAAACATTACCGCGGTACAGAATAGGCGAATTCCAAAAAAAGGCCTCCATGATATGGACTCCGAAATTTAATTCCAGATTTGACGTTTTTATTTAATATGCCAGTGTTGCTCGTGAGACGAGATTTTGAACTGTCTCATCCCGGAAAAAATTATTTTCTTGTCTAGTCCCACATGGGCACTGTACGAAACTTTGGCATGTCTCCTCTCGAGAGACGTGATCCCATCTTCCCTTGACTAGTCTGTCTCATGAACAACACTAATGGGCACACGTGCTCAGTTTCATCATATCATTACCTACTTACTTACAACACTATGGTCAGGGCTTCCCTTACTGCGTAGTGGTAAGACCATTGCTTTGTAATCAAGGGGTCCCTGGTTCAATACCCGGTGGAGGCAGCTAGAGGTTCAGATCCCACTTTAAACTTTAGGCCCAGTCCCGATTAGCCTTCTGTTCATAAAGTAGACTTAAAACAACAAATCAAACAATCGAACAAACAACGCTATAGTTTCTTGACATCATTGACGTCTAGAATCCTCTTCGAACTTCATTTTACTGTACAAAATATTGCACGAAATTCCACCACTGGTGACAGTTCTGTAAACAGAGCATTATTCTTCCATTTGGTTCTTAAATGGTCAAATAAAGTTTAAATGTAAAGAGTTTTAACAGTGCCAGTTTCAACGAAATAATTTAACTGGAAGATATAGCCATTACGCAATTTATACACGCAATGAAAAATATAGCAACAACGCCGGAGTTATATTCCATTTTGATCTACTTCTGAAAGCTCAAAAATAACACTACTCGAAGTTCCAAGTTCAGTTCCGAATATCCCAACTGAGCATATGTGAATTGTGCATACTTGTACATACATGCGCCAATATTGTAATTTGTAAGCACTGACAAAACCTGTTTACATGCGTCAAACGTTTAAGTGCATTTTTTGCTAAGAGGGTTAATCGTGGGCGTATTACACGTTAAGGTGGATTTCGAAAAATTGTTCTATGTGACTTTACCCGGCTTAGAAGCCCGCGCACCTTGAAAACAACGCGACAGCGTTGGTAGTACTTTATTGGCTAGACCCGATTTATGTACAGCCAACAGCAAAGATAATAGCAGGCAAATTGTTACCGGCTAATATATATATATATATAGTGTGTGTGTGTGTGTGTGTGTGTCAAGCACGTATCTAGAAATATGTTTCGGGGGGGCTCCGAACCAAGTGTCTCAGGAATAATAATAATAATAATTTAAATGAAAATAATTATTAATATTATATTATTAATACACGAATATGTAAAAACACTGAAAATGGTAACATATTTCCAGTATGGAGTTTTTTTTTCACAAATGGAGTAAGCCACCATCTTTAAAATTTAATGTAACAGAAAACACCAATAGAGTTTGTGAAAACAATGATGAATTTGAATTACCTGATGATATTTGGGATTCATAATTTTAAATAAGAAATAATGTGATCAAAATTTTTTATCTGAAATTAAAATAAAACAGACTGCTTCTTTTCACAGTTAAGTTGCTATATTACAACAATGTAACATTGACAACATCCATTATATAACGGATTCTTGTTGTTTAAAAAATTACTAACCATTGTTATAACTGTATCTTTAGTCAAAATGAAAAGAAATGTCTGATGAAAGGAGCGTGTGTTCTCCTGAAACGTCACAAAGAAAAAAAACTGTTTTCTTATGCTTGTAATAGCCGTAAATTACAGGAAAATAATTCAACAATGCAAGGAATGCGTACATACAAGAAAAACTGTAAAAATACTATATAAGAATATAGATATAACAGCGTATATTCATTACGTAGCTTACCTGTAGTTAAGATGGGAATAATTTACATAAAAGCAAGTGCCCTGGCAATGAATTAATGTCAAATAGAATTAATTGAATATTTATCGAATATCAAAAATGATGTTACATGTAGTTGGAGAAAAGTAAGGTTCTGATTAATATCTTATGCATATTATTTTGAGTAGTAGTGTACATAAATCTTGTTTTTAATGTAATTCAAAGCCATATGATCCCAATATAATCCTTGCCTTCTAAAAAGTTGAGAGGAAATTATAACCATCGATCATGCAAAAAATGCTATTTTCATTACTTAATTGTAGTACTTGGTAAGTCTTTTGGGTGGTCCGTCCCCCTGAACCCCCCTAAATACGTCCTTCCTGTCCTCCAAAGCCGTATGATCCCAATATAATCCTTGTCTTCCAATAAGTTCACAGGAAATTATACAACAAAAGCTAAACGAGTATATTATCATTATTTAATTTTCATATTTAATAAGTCATTCGTGTGAGAAGGGGTGTCCGGACCCCCTAAATACGTCCTCTCCGTTCTTCAAAGCCTTATGATCTCAATATACTCCTTGTCTTACAATAAGTTCAGAGGAAATTATATAACAACGGCTAAACGAATAAATTTTTCATTATTTAATTTTAATATAATTATGATAAATCTTTTATTTTAATTTTTAAAACTGTAACTGTAGAACAATTGTATAATTTTTGTATAACGTTTCTATCTTGTTCAATGTGTTAAAGATTTCATCCTGGAATGGAATGTCTCATATTTATGTGTGTTTCCATTTCCAATACATTCGAATGAATACATATTCGTTTCAAGGGCATTTACAAAATCACCTCTGACATTTTATGTTAAACAAGAAAGATTATTTTTGTGCACGAGTGTGTTTAGCCGATGCGTAGCAAAGTAATTTAGGAACAACACTTGAATTTTTTCTTTTGTAGAACTAAGTGAACTAAGCAATGAAAAATTTCTATGTAATCGAAGATCATAATACGTTTTAAAGTGTGGTAATATTATAATGGGATTGAGATACGAAACTCTCGGATCCAAACGGATCCGGATTTTTCAGATCCGGATCCAGATCCGAAACTTTCATGTTTAAATTTCATGTCACAATAATAACGCATATAAATTATTATGTGTATCACCAGAAATCACGCTAAATTCATAAAATATTGAACTAATCTCAGACTAAACATAACATTATTGATTGATTGCTTTGGTTTATTTCACTTCACTTTTCTGCCACTCGTGGCTAATCGCGAAGATGAGGATGAGTGATGATACCATGACACTCACAAAGAACACCCTTGCCCTGGCCGGTATTCAAACACGGAACTCCTGGCGAATACATAACATTGCATAAGTCTGGAATCAGTGACTGTGGAAGAATACACCTTCGGCTGCTGTTCGGCTTTGAAGTGATCTCCCACTCTCCCTCCCTCTCCGACTTTGTACTCATTTGAAACTATTCGTCAGATGTACACTTACAAGCTTTGACAAAGTTTCAATCAAAATTCTGCTTAATTCTTTACCGAAGTATCCTCTTTTGCAGAACGCAAGATTTTAACGCACAAAACGGTTGGTTTTCTGTAAACTTGTGCGTCATTGAATTCATGCATGCACACTGTCTTATGTTGTAGATTTCGAGGGGAGGAGAGGGGAGCAAAGTATATGTTTCACACGCAAGTAGTATGATTTGTGGTATTATAAACTCACTTATAGCGTAGAAAAGAAGAGGTCATTTGATTAAACAGCCCGATTTGCCCACACTTAAAATTATGTCAAGATGCCCATATTCCCCAATTCTTCAAGTGTGATATGTTCTTAATTCTAAGAATTTTGAATCCTAGTGTAGAAAAGAAGAGTTCATATGCCCCGATTTGCCCACACTTAAAATTATGTCAAGTACTCATATGATTTTATTGTTTATAGTGTGTTATTCTGTCAAAATCCTAAGAATCTTGAATTCTAGTGTAGAAATGAAGAACTCCCCTCAGACAGATTTGCCCATGTGTGTAAAAGCTACATCTCTCAGTTTGTTGTCCATAAACTTGTCAAAAATATGCCCTCTTGATATTTTTTTTGGCTACACTTAAAACTAAGGCAAAATGCCACACACACACACACACACACCTACACACACACACACACACACACACACACCCACCCACCCACACACACACACACACACACACACACACACAAAGCACATTGTTGAACCCAACTGATATTTTTTATTAAGTATAGAGTTTTGATTTGAACCCCAAGAAATTTTATATGAATACCAAAGCCAAAAATATTCACACACATACACACACACACACACTAAATATACAAAACACACTGCTGAACCCAACTGATATTTTTTTATTAAGCATAGAATTTTGAATTGAAGCCCAGGAAATTTTATATAATAAACAACAACAAAAATGCCGAATCAAAAATATTGTAATCAATGCAATGAGAATATATCCAGCCCCAATTGGGTTAAGCACCAAAAGAATTGTAATCCAGATAAAAGTAGAATTCTCACAAAAATATGCCCAAAATGCCATAGAAAATATAACATGAAATATTTCTCTTATACTTGTTCTGCACAGTCATCAACATTTCCAAACAAAATTGATTGGAAATATTTGTGTGATTGCCCTGTATAACTTAGATTGCAAGGCCATATTTTGTAATTTTCTAGACCAGGAGCTAGACCCTGTGCACCAGAAACAGGCCATAAAATGCCTCTCCACAAATTATGTGAGCATCATGGAGCACACAATACACTTTACAATTTTGAGAATCTCAATTTAAATTCAGGAACAAGAGATTTGGATTTGATGTATCTGGAAATATCTCTTTTTTTTTTTCAAAAAATGTTTGCATCTTGAATCAACCTGCAAACAATATTACATGTTAGGCTGGGCTATCTCAACAGCAGAGGCATGCAGCTTAGTGGTTTCCCGCACTCACACTCTGTAAATACATTCCTTGATTTTATTATCCTATTAAAGCACCCAATGCTGCAATTTTTAAATTTTTGCTGAAGAAGATACATGATTATCTCAGTCATGTTCAACATCTGAGAATTGTATGCATCAAAATATTGCAGGTGATGATTAAAATCTGCACCACTATACAACATTCCACTATCTGTTGTAACAAATTCTGCCTTTTGGAACCTATCCAGATGCATCACCAAAAATCTAAAATGTTTCCAGTTTGAGCTCTGATTTGGAAGAATCTCAAAATCATAGAATCTCCCCACACTTGCATGATTTGAAAACCATCCTCCATAATAGGAAAAATCAATATAATAATAAAAAAAACAACAAACTGTCCCACAATTCTCCTTCAAGAATTATACTTGTGGCACTCAAAATCAGTGATGTATTTCAAGTTTAGATATTTGAAGCTTTGTGTGCTGTTCAGGGCCCAGTGGAACTCTGTTTCATTATTGATTGAAAATAAATCATACTCTGAGAGTGTTGAGAATCTAATTTTGAAATCAGGAAGAAGAGATTCAGATCTAATATATTTTGCAACATCTCTTCTGTCAAAAAATGACATGAGCATTGATTCTATTGTGCACCTACACAATTGTGGACAGCAATCATGTAGATATAAACAGAAATTGTACATGGCTCTGTGTACAGTGGTGGAAAAAAGTTCTTCCCCATAAGACTTTAATGGCAGTAAATATTGCCGGAAAGGTAGGCAACACACATTGCACCATTAGGTGATCGGGTGATTCTGTCTGTCTCAAGGAGCAACTCGTCTTTAATGCAATAGCCAACAGACACAGAAAATGTAGGAAAGTCACGTGACTTGTCAGGTGGAATGTTGTTCGTCATAAAATTGCCTTTTCTCAAGCCAGGTCGCAGAACCGACAAGAGTTATAGCCTATGTCCGAAAATGATTCCCCTAAAACCGTTGAACGAAACGCTAAAATAATTCTTGCCTTAATTACAAAGGCTACTATACTATATGTGCCGCGGTAGCTCGGTCGTTAGGGAGTTTGATTACCATGCGAGAGATCTGAGTTCGATCCCCGACTGGGGAGAATTGGAATTTTGTCCACCTGTTCAAGTGGCTCCGGCGCCCACCCAGCGTCGTATAAAGTGGGTACCTGTAGGAAACTTGGGGGGGGGGGGTAAAGGCGACCAGGGGCGTGGTGCTGATCACATTATCCCCACCTTCGGCCGTAAAAAGAAAGTGTTGGACCCTAACTCCGCACCCCTTACACGCCTTCATGGCTTGGTGCAAAGCACAAGGTAGCACTTTGCTTTTTCATTTACTATACGTCCCGATTTTGTCGGAACAGAACTTTCTAATTTCTACCTGGACTTTCCTCCAAGTTCCGTAGGGATGGGAATAGGCTCCAGTTTTTCTTGACATAATTCATGCATGTTATATATCGTTATAAAAACCACGGCCGATATCCTGTGTGTGGGGAGGGGGGGACTATAATTCAAACATGTGAGGTGATACTTTTCTCACTACTCCATTCTCCGATTCTTCGTATCAGAAATAAATCTTAATTACACACACTGAAAATGTAGCACTTCCTACATCTTAGCATGCAAATATCTAGCAGCAAAGTAATGTGTAGGCACATAGTGGTTCGGATGCCACTTTAAACTGTAGGTGCATTCCCGATTAGTCTTACTGTGCATAAAGTGGACTTAAGACACCAAATCAACCAACCAACACAATCCCGTTATTGTCCAGATTACCGAAACCAGAAGCTTCGTCGCGAATAACATAAGCAGGAAGACAATGTGAAATTACCGAACAGAAACTGAACCTATAATCTAGAACGGCTAGATTGGATTAAATCGACGATACAGCACACGTTCTGAAATGAAGAAGAATACAAAAGTTGAAGGACCTCGATACACACACACACTTTTCCTCCCCTCAATGGTAAGATATCTTTCTTGCAGAGAAGCCTTTAAGTAGGCCTTCAAGGTCACGACGAGAAAGTGTTTTACATGGAATGACGGGACCAAAACACAGGTCTAGTTTGATATGAAAGCTTTGTTCCTCCTTATTTCGTACGTCATTGATAACAGGAACACGGGCCTCGCCTGCTCACCCTAGTTTCGTAGAGCAGACGCCTGTTTGCCACCCTTTGGTTCAGTGACCTTCGCTCGTAGTTAGCAAGAGTGAATGACTCACCAGATACCTGTTGCCTGTGAGCTTATACAAGAATAGATATTTCGTTAACGTCTGTAAGTATTGTTTCATGTGCAGTTATATCAGTTAAAGTTTGAATTGTTTCCTAATGGTTACGTTATTTATAAATTAGTTCTCGTGAGTGAGCTTTCTATCTATTTGCACGAGGGGGGGGGGGTATGCAGCCTACATGTATTATTTTTTCCTGAAACAAGAAGAAATTCCAAGACAAAAAAAGAGTCGTAGAAGAGTAGTTAACAAAAAAGAAAGAAGAAGACGAAAATGTAAATGATTAAATAAATTATTGTATAGATGGAGTGAATAACATTTTCTCACAGGGCCTCCTCGATGGCGTAATGATAACGTCGTCACCTTATAATCAAGGGATCCCGGTATCGATACACGGTGGAGGCACGTAGTGGTTCGTATCCCATTTTAAACTGAAGGTCCAGTCCAGATTGGCTTATCTGTGCAGAAAAACTAAAAAGAAATTGTCACAGTGTAAGAAAATTTCATGTTCTACCACATACAAAAGGGAATAATTTATTCCATGTTGGAGTTCACATTTATAGCATCTAACGAACACAATTATGGAATGCAACGTATTTTCTCAGATCCATTTTACTTATACGTGTATGATAAAATAACAGAAGTTGAGGAAAGGAAAGCCATGCAAAACACGGATGCCTTCTCCAGAATTTCAAATCTCGTTACGTAAGGTTCTGGGTTGAAGTCCAGGGCAGGCATGTTGTTGTTCTTGCCCTTTTATCTGCTTCATTTAATGATAAATCATCGTTATGGTTTACCTACAGGACGGAGGAAGAATAATGACAATAATTGCCAATACAAAGACAATAACAAACAGAACAACTCAATTAGGGTGATGTCAAGAAAGAAACAAGACTTGACAGTGTCTTCGTCTCTCGGTTTCTAGAATTAAAAATTGCTCTCCCGTTCTCGGTCTCGACTAGTTAAATATAGAAATCGAAAACGTATGTGAATATACATATATTTCATATATCCCGGTTTTGTAGGAGATTTCGTGAGAGATGAAATAAGTACCCTTCGATCATGTTTATTTTTATTAATTTTGTTACGTAACATCACTTTTCTTCCTAGTCGCGGACGTGTGACCATTACATGAAATTAATGACGAAATACTGAAACACCTGTGACAAGGACGATACTCAAACCCGGGAACTTTAGTGACGAGATCGAATGTCGACCACTTACTGAGCTTGCTCACAGAGTCTGCTTAACGTTGCTTGTGTCAGGTAATTCGAAATAACTGTCAAAATCCCACATTCATTATCATGTGTTTCATAATTTATCTTATTGATGTGATTAACCTGAAGTCGAAGAATTAGTTGAAAGGCAATAATGCAAGATTAAATGTCTGTGATGTTACTTCGGGCCGAATAATATGACGTGATATTATGATATGAATATATTAATAATATAATATGCCTAGTCATTCGATTGATTGATCCCAATTGCGCACACAAAATATGGTATAATGTCCACTCCTAACCAACCTCCGTTGCGGAGTGGTTAGCACAGCGCGTTACGACAGCATGGGCCCCTGGTTCGAATCTCGGCTTGGCCATGGGTGTTCTTGGTGAGTTTCCGTTAATCAATGTCATCATATCATCACTCATTACTCATCTTCATCGTCGCTATTTGCCAAAAGTGAAAGAATAGCGACACTAAATAACAAAAATCCAATCAAATGGAACATCTTCACCGATTTAATTCTATACCGTACCCAATTCCCAGTATATTACTGCTTCTTGCTTCATTTTACAGCATCTCAATTGTTTTCCGATTCGAAAAAAATTGGAATGTTGAGCAGTTGAATGTGCATTGTTTCGTTGTTTGGATTGTTTAATTAACGTCGCATTAAATAGTTTTAGACCAATCGTGACAGAGGGAATCGAGAGCACAAAGGAAGGGGAAAAGACAATTTAGAGACCACGACGGCTCTCTTTAAAGGTAGCATTCCGTGAATACGACTGAAGTGACTGCAGAATATTATGGATAAAATTTGTTTCGCTTTTTCCTTTATTTCTGTTTAAGTTATTTTACTTCGCTTATCTTCTACCACTCGTATTAATCGTGTTGCTGAGGAAGAATTATAAACTCGTGAAATAGACAATGAGACAGAAAGTATATATGCCTATCCCACGGTTCGAAACTGTGACCACAAAACATTGTCTTATTTTTAAAATTTACGCCAAATATGGTTTCACTCGTCTCTTTCTCAAGGCGTTCCATTGCCTCTCCGATGGCATAGTGGTAACGTCTTCGACATGTAATCGAAGGCTTCCGAATTCAATACCAGATAGAGGAACATTTGGTTCGGATCCCACTTTAATCTGTAGGTCCAGTGCATAAAATGGACTTAAACAATTAGCGTAGGGGATGTGGCCTGTGATGAGAACCATCATTTCAGTGAACCTTCTTGACAATGACTAGTATCACTCGAAAAATATTTCCTTACGAGTAGATCTTCTTCAGAAACCAGTTGCTGAAATGTTGTTCTTGAGGCCAGGTAGCACCCAGCTGTTGTTTGTTGTTGCTGGGGTATGAGTCATGTGACTCATGCTATCAATACTCAATCCTTCCCGAGAACTCAGATCCACCAGACAAACTTAAGCGAATAATTTGTTATTTGGGTTGCATAAACAACAGGCTTTAAGACGTTACGAAATTCTAGGTCCCGTGGCCCAGGTAATTCTTTCTCCGACTGTACCTCCCGATCAGAATTTGAGGTTGAGATTTGAAGATTGCAAAAAATTGCAGTTTAAAGGTTCAAAATATCTCAAATCATGAAATTTTATCTTCAAACTCAGCAAATACAGAATAATCTCATTTGCATTTATGACCCCTGAGATATATTTTTCCCTTCTAACAAAATCCGCACCAGAAAACACCAAGCCTGTATCTGTGGTTACAAATTCAAAATCATCATAGGATTTCAAATAAGTATCATAATTTAAATGTTTCCAGTTCTCAGATATGTCAAATGGGATATGAAAACAATACATTGATTCAAAATATTTTGTTTCGAACCAATAATTTTTTCTGTAACAATCATAAAAACCTACAAACAGCCCAACAATTCTCCTGTGCAACAGATATATGTATTTTTCCTTCTTGCCCAACAATCCCAGATGTATGCATCCAAATTCATGGTCACTGTCAAGCACCCACCTAAATTCTGTCTCATTTCTAACTGCAAACACATCATATTCACATAAATCGGAAAATGCAAGCTTGAACCTTTCCAACAGTGATTCCGATTGTATATATTGTGACAAATTCCTTCTCTCAAAAAACATTGCAACAAGTGCTGTGTGTTATCTTTCTAAAACAATGACACATTCAAAAATGCAATGCTGTAATTTTTTAAGAGCATGCCCAACACTATGCTTAATAATATTGTTCCTTTGTTGCTGATAATCCCGATTTATTTCCAAATCACACTGCCCGGGTTACATGTTTGCTGAACAATATTGCAAAATTGGAACTGTAGCAACTATGTATGTATTATTGAGAGCTTAGATAATTGTTCCCCACACCTGCATGTTTCATTCCAAGAGGTTTTGTCTAGGCACAGTGCAAGGCACTTACTGCTGCAATTTCTGAATTTTTGCCTTAGAAAATACAGAACAAGCTCATTCAGGCATTTGTGCTTTAAATACCCAACAAGATCCGGGTGGAAATCATCTGCACTGAACAAGTGCCCATCATCTGTGGTCACAAATTCAATATTCCTATTAAACAGATTGGGATTGGAAATTATTCTGTTCAAAAATTTAAAATGCACCCAATTTAAGCTCTGATCAGCCATGAGCTCTAAATTATAATCTTCATACCTATCACAACAATTGCTGTACCAACATTCATCAAACAATTTCAACCTGCAGAAATAATAATAGCTCCCAGTGTGGTGATGCACAAACAATCCACAAATTCTCTTAAACTTGTTGTACATAAATTTTTCAAACTTGCTTACATCCTTCAGTGACAAGTATTGAAAATTCTTGTCACTGTTAAGAACCCAGTGCATTTCAGTCTTATTCTGAACTGCAAACAAATTATACTCGGACAGGTTCAGGAACCTAAGCCTAAAATCTTGAACAAGTGATTCGGATTTTATGTATTTTGAAATTCCCCTTCTGTCAAAAAAATTCTGCATTATGACAAGCTTAGTGGCAATGTGAACAATTCCCTGTCACATTGGCATGTATTTTGTATGTTGTGCGCTTCAAGTGACAGGCATATGCATTCATGCTCACAATTTTTAAATTTTTGCCTAAACATATACATTAGAATCTCACTGAAATTTGTATATTTTGAAAATTTGTTCATGCCTGGCTTAAAATCTTCAAGTCGATACAAATTGCCCTCATCTGTGGTGACATATTCAATATGATTCAGGGGTAGAGGTACAGAAATTCTGTTGGTGATATTATAGTGGATCCAGTTTAGACTCTGTGGCATAATTATGTCTATTCTGTACACAAAACAATTCTCATTGCAATTGTTGTACCAGTAATCATCATACATTGCAAATCCACAATGCCAATAATAATACTCTACAGAATAATGCACAAAAAATCCAACAATTCTTTTGCATGTATTGAACATGGATATTTCAAATCTTATTAGGGATTTCAGGGACAGGTAGTGAAAGGCAAAATCACTTGAAAGCACCTATTGCATTTCAGTTTCATTCCCAACAGAGAACAGGTCATGCTCGGACAGATTCAAGAACCTAAGCCTGAAATCCCCAATAAGTGATTGTGATTTGATGTATTTCTTGTACGTGTTTCACATTTCTATTCTTGTAACTAATCATAAAGTTTGTACACATAGGAACATGCAATAAAATAATAAACGTATGATTCTGATGCTTATTTGCAGTGATCAGAACACTACATTTTAAAAGTAGCTTCGCTACAGCTACAGCTACTCTTCCAAAATGTAGCTTCGCTACAGCTACAACTACATTTACCAAAAAGTAGCTCGCTACGCTACTCCTGTTTGCTACTCGCTACTTCGCTACTTTTTGCGTTACTTCTGCATAAAAAAATGAAAACAACCATATGGATATTAAAAAAATCCCCTACTATAAATAGATTCTGTTATTTATTATCATGATTCCAGTCATTCGATAATTTTGATAGCAGTGTTACTTCAGTTACTTATTTTTACTATAGTTTTTGAAAATACCATACCTATGCATGTGGCATATCAATACAAATTTGATATATAAATATTGCAATTAGGGTGTTACCCAAATTAATGATTACAACTATACACAAATAAAATTTGGTAGGATTACACATGCTACACATTTATAGAAAAGCATATACTACTTGGCTAGTCCCTACTACATGGAAACTGGAATGTAACAATTAAGTTTGGATTTGGTAAGTACAATACTGCAAGTTGGAATTTTATTTTCGGCGATTCAACTGCAGCAACTACGAAATATATTGTTAAACTAAATACTATTGTCACTCTGCAAGATAACTGAAACATGTTTGTGTGGAATACTGAACCAATAAGACTACTAGTGTTTTTACATAGACAGTTGTAGTGGAACTCAGTATGATGACCACGCATAACCCAATAAAAAGTCTGTTGCAGTGGAGTTGAAGAGTATAATAGTCACATTTTTTTCCCCATATTTAAGAGTGCTTATTAATGAAAATGTTATAATTCCCAAGATACTAGTAAGTCACGTGTTACTGATTGTTGACATGCAAATTGAGATGTTATTGTAAAATGTCATGTACTTTGACACTAATTGGTAAACAGATGGATGGTTGAAAATAGTTACACAACTATTTAGTAGGTCTTGAATCCAAAGATTCTTTGTACTTTAGTAGTTTCAGAGATATAATCAGATTATTAATTTATTCTTAGAAAAGTGTATATTCAGGCAACAACATTCCAATCCAACCTTCGTGACTGATAGTATTTCTGAAACTATTGAAGCTACCAACATCAAATTTTGGACTGACAAAAACCTACTAAATACTTGTTTTTACTTTGATTTTACTTCTATTTGGCCATGAATGTCAAAATCACACACAAAAGACCTTGTGTGAAATGCCAATTTAAGGACTTCTGGTCAGGAGAAAGGTAAGACTAGAGACATTAGGAGCACACACACACAGTATAAATTTACCTTATCTGTTTCTAGTATCCTGAAGATGCGAACCCGGATTAAAGATATTTCACATTTTATTGTACTGTTTTATTGATGTTTTATTGACTGGGTTCTATTGCTAGTTTTTAGTTCAGGTACATTAAAAAATTGTGTTTGTCTTCTGTAGTAGTTCCTCCATTCATATTGGGGGTTAGGCGTAGAGCTGACAACTCTGCACTGTAAAAAGACATGTCAAGAATCAGCAATATAAGGCCATGGATGTTCCCAAGGTAAAATATTCCGGAGGTAAAATAGTCCCCCGTTCGGATCTCCGGGTGGGGACTACTTTGGGAGGTCCCTGGACTAAGGATAAGATCTACGTTAGGAATAAGGATATTAAATTAGGCACCTGGAATGTTCTGAGTCTTTACCGGCCTGGGGCATTTCAGTGTACAGTTAATGAGATACTTAAGTATAAATTAGATGTAGTAGCTGTCCAGGAAGTTAGGTGGCCAGGAGAAGGGAATTGTAAAACTAAAAATTTTACTTTTTTCTATGGTGGTACTGAAAATCATAATTTTGGAACAGGCTTTTTCATAAATAATAGAATTATCTCTGCTCTTAAAACAGTAGAATTTATTAATGATAGGATATCATATGCAGTTTTACAGTGTAGGTGGTGTAAAATTATTTTAATAAACATACATGCACCAACGGAAGATGAAGATGATAATACTAAAGATGATTTTTATACAGAGTTAGAACAGGTCTTTGATAAATTTTCTCAGTATGATATGAAAATTCTGTTAGGTGACTGTAATGCACAGATTGGCAAAGATGAGACATTTAAACCCACGATTGGTAAAGAAAGTCTTCATGAATTAAGTAATGATAATGGTATAAGATTGATTACTTTTGCAACCTCAAAGAATTTAATTGTGAAAAGTACCACTTTTAAACATAAAGATATCCATAAATATACCTGGTCTTCTCCAGATGGTAAAACTCATAATCAGATAGATCATATTCTCATTGATAGGAGAAGGCATACTAGTATAATTGACGTTCGTACACATAGAGGTGCTGACTGTGCCAGTGACCATAATTTAGTAATTGCTAAATTAAGAGAAAGACTCTCAGTGATAAATCATAAGCAACAAAATCTAAATTTATAAAATTTGATACAGGAAAGTTTACTGATGAAAGAATTAAGAAAGATTACCAAATTAAACTGTCAAATAGATTTGATGTTTTGCAGGATTTAAATGATGATGAAAATATAAATGAAACAGACGTAAATAAGAATTGGGAGCACATACGTAATGCAATAGAATCAGCAGCTATAGAAAGTATAGGATACCATAAACCGAGAAAAAGTAAGCCATGGTTTGATAATGAATGTCATAATCTAATAGAAATAAGAAATCAGGTTAGACTTAGGTGGTTAAATAACTCTGATGATACAAATCTAAACAATTATAATAGAATAAAGCGAGAAGTTAACCGCACATTTAGAAGTAAAAAAAGAGATTACTTGAAAAGCAAAATTAACGAAATTGAAACAAACAGCAAAAATAAAAATATCAGAGATTTATATAAAGGTGTAAATGAGTTTAGAAAGGGGTGGCAACCTAAAGTAAACTTGATAAAAGATAAAGACGGTGATTTTCTAGCTGACCCAAGCGATATTCTAAATAGATGGAAGAACTACTTTAGTGACCTTTTAAATGTCCATGTAGGAGATAAATCAGAAGTAAATGAAGTCCACACAGCAGAACCTTTAGTTCCAGAACCTAACTTGACTGAAGTTAAAGATGCTATTAAAAGGCTAAAGAATAACAAAGCACCTGGCATTGATTTAATACCAGCTGAGTTAATTAAATATGGTGGAAATTCATTAATATGTCAAATTCATAAATTAATTTGTTTAATATGGAATAAAGAAGAAATCCCTCAACAGTGGAAAGAATCCATAATTGTTCCTGTGTTTAAAAAAGGTGATAAAATGAACTGCAATAATTACCGTGGAATTTCTCTACTCTCAACAACATATAAAATATTATCTAACATTCTTTTAACAAGACTAACCCCATATGCTAATGAAATTATAGGTGATTATCAATGTGGATTTAAACGTAGCAGATCAACTACAGATCAAATTTTTCACATCAGACAGACACTTGAAAAAAAGTGGGAATATAATCAAAATGTCCATCAGCTATTCATTGATTTCAAAAAAGCATATGATTCGGTCAAAAGAGATAAATTATATAATATATTAGTAGAGTTTGGAATACCTAAGAAGCTTGTTAGTATGATAAAAATATGCACCAGTGAAACAGAAAGTAAAATTCGTGTGGGTATTAATATGTCTGACAAATTTACAATTCATGATGGGTTAAAACAAGGCGAAGCATTATCTCCATTGCTCTTTAATTTTGCCTTAGAATATGCTGTTAGGAAGGTAAACGAAACTAAAGAAGGACTAAAATTAAATGGTGTGACTCAGTTGTTAGCATATGCAGATGATGTAGACTTACTGGGGGATGATGTGAATACAATTAAGAATAATGCTAAAATATTTTTCAAAACTGCTAAAGAGATAGGTTTGGAAGTTAACAAAGAGAAAACTAAATATATGCTTACAGGCCGAAACTAAGTGTTAGGTAATAATCAAAATCTAATTATTGATAACAACTCGTTTGAAACAGTTTCCAAATTCAAATACTTAGGAGTAATATTAACAAATGAAAATTATATTAAAGAGGAAATAAAAAGTAGGCTTAATTCAGGAAATGCATGTTACTTCTCTCTTCATAAACTTTTGTCTTCTCGTTTAATATCTAAGAAACTAAAAGTTAAAATATACAAACCAGTAATTTTGCCTGTAGTATTATATGGGTGTGAAACTTGGTCCCTTACATTGAAAGAGGAACATAAATTGAGAGTATTTGAAAATAGGATCCTTAGGAAAATATTTGGACCTAAAAGGGATGAGGAGACAGGTGAGTGGAGAAGGTTACATAATTTAGAACTACATAATTTATATTCATGTCCAGACATTATTAGAATAATTAAATCAAGAAGACTTAGGTGGGCAGGCCATGTGGCACGAATGGGAGAGGAAAGAGGAGTTTACAGGATTCTTGTTGGGAAACCTGATGGTAAGAGACCAGTAGGAAGGCCAAGACGAAGATGGAGGGACAAGGTCGAGATGGACCTAAGGGAAATCGGTAGGGATGGAAAAGAGTATATAGATCTTGCACAAGATAGGGACAGATGGAAGGCCTGTGTTGCTGCAGCCATGAACCTTCGGGTTTAATAAGGCTAGAGAGTTAGTTAGTTAGTTAGATTTGATGTATTTTGAAATTGCTCTTCTGTCAAAAAAATTCTGCATATTTAATAATTACACACTGGCATGAATATGCAAGGAATAGAATCATGAAAACCCATTACTCAATGCATTCCGATACAGCCTCATTGTTTATGATTGTTGCAAATTTTGAGATGAAACTGTTTTTATGTGATTCAAGGTCCATCAAAGATATTACACAGTGAACAATTACAGTGTCACTTGTTTCATCCAAAACAATATTGTATATGAGATGGGGTAATTTTTTCAATTTAATATATTCCAATCTGTCAAGTTGCATGAAGCACTCAACTGCAAGAACCCTCTCGGTGTTATTTTTTGCTGTTCTGAAAAGGAGGTAGCATGAAACAATGGCATTTACAGATTCTGAATTGTATATAATTTTTGTAGAGAAACAATCAACATAGTTGATAGAGCTCATATAATTAGATTTTTCTGCTGAGGTCTTGGAATTTTTGATGAATGCATATCCTATATTCTCTATGTATTCATATGTGATGATATTATCAGGTGCTTTGTCCTGAAATTCTACAAAATATATTTTTGTTGTTCCTACAAGGGCCATAACATAAAAATCATTATAGCACCCAACCTCAGAGTATACATACCTGAGCAACTGATTGTATTTGTGGGTATTGAGCTTGAACAGATTGATCTTATTTTCAGGGGGGCTCACAATGTTGTCACAGAACCTGAGGATCCCTTCACTGCTGAGGGATGTGCTTAGCTCAGGTCTGAAAATCTTGTTGACATAACATTTTGTGCCTTTATTTGAAATTTTAACAACAATTTTGAAATCTACAAGGCTTATCTCTGTGACATAATTCCCCAGGATGCTGACAAGTTGTTGATTTGTATTCAATGCATCTATGATGCTCACTTGCATAATTTGTGTGGGGACATATGGGTTCTCTTCAAAACAAACAGTTCTGTGATGAAAATTATCTGAAAAATCTCTTGCATTTCTTTCATATATTCTGTAGACAAGATACTGATTGTTTATATATTTTACAATATAATCTTCAGACATCTTGCAAGTGGGGGCAACAGAATATCTATGGGTTATATTTATATCTAGGCTTTCACTATTCTGTACAGTCAATATGTTGGGAACAAAAAATTCATTCTATACCTTCAATCCTGTTTCTGCTCTATTTCTGCACTCCCTGCTGTCCCTGCTGTGTCTGTTGTTTCTGCTGTGTCTGGAAATATTTTTAATTTAAATAATTGTTTCCCACAATTGTTTCCCACAATTGCATCTTCTGCTAAGATTATTCCCACCTAGAATTTTTGCAATACAATCAGAATCACAATTTTTGAATTTTTGTCTTATAAAATACATTATAATCTCATTCAAGTTTATATGTTTAGAGTACCACACACAATCAGGATCAAAATCATCCCCACTATACAAATGGCCAGCATCTGTTGTGACAAATTCAATATCATTATAAATTGTAGATATTCTAAATTTGTAATGCATCCAATTCAAGCTTGGATATGAATCAATCCTCATCCCATGCTCTGAAACCAAATTGTAGCATTTTCCCCACCAGTGATTCCTAAACACTTTGAGCATGAAATAATACCCGTAATCATCTGTGTAAAAATTCACAAAATATCCAGCAATTCTGCCTTAATTATTGTACACAATTTTTTCAAACTTGCTTATATATTTAAGGCATAGGTAGTGAAAAGGCAATTCACTGTTAAGCACCCACTGCATCTCTGTTTCATTGCAAACTGCAAACAGGTCATACTCAGAGAATCCAGATAATCTGATTCTGATATCAACATGTTGAACATGTTGAACATACGTTGAAACGTTTATATAGGAACAATGGTGGAAAATATCAGAATCAGATTATCTGGATTCTCTGAGTATTACCCCATCTCATATACAATATTGTTTTGGATGAAACAAGTGACACTGTAATTGTTCACTGTGTAATACCTTTGATGGGCCTTGAATTACATAAAAACAGTTTCATCTCAAAATTTGCAACAATCATAAACAATGAGGCTGTATCGGAATGCATTGAGTAATGGGTTTTCATGATTCTATTCCTTGCATATTCATGCCAGTGTGTAATTATTAAATATGCAGAATTTTTTTGACAGAAGAGCAATTTCAAAATACATCAAATCACAATCACTTATTGGGGATTTCAGGCTTAGGTTCTTGAATCTGTCCGAGCATGACCTGTTCTCTGTTGGGAATGAAACTGAAATGCAATAGGTGCTTTCAAGTGATTTTGCCTTTCACTACCTGTCCCTGAAATCCCTAATAAGATTTGAAATATCCATGTTCAATACATGCAAAAGAATTGTTGGATTTTTTGTGCATTATTCTGTAGAGTATTATTATTGGCATTGTGGATTTGCAATGTATGATGATTACTGGTACAACAATTGCAATGAGAATTGTTTTGTGTACAGAATAGACATAATTATGCCACAGAGTCTAAACTGGATCCACTATAATATCACCAACAGAATTTCTGTACCTCTACCCCTGAATCATATTGAATATGTCACCACAGATGAGGGCAATTTGTATCGACTTGAAGATTTTAAGCCAGGCATGAACAAATTTTCAAAATATACAAATTTCAGTGAGATTCTAATGTATATGTTTAGGCAAAAATTTAAAAATTGTGAGCATGAATGCATATGCCTGTCACTTGAAGCGCACAACATACAAAATACATGCCAATGTGACAGGGAATTGTTCACATTGCCACTAAGCTTGTCATAATGCAGAATTTTTTTGACAGAAGGGGAATTTCAAAATACATAAAATCCGAATCACTTGTTCAAGATTTTAGGCTTAGGTTCCTGAACCTGTCCGAGTATAATTTGTTTGCAGTTCAGAATAAGACTGAAATGCACTGGGTTCTTAACAGTGACAAGAATTTTCAATACTTGTCACTGAAGGATGTAAGCAAGTTTGAAAAATTTATGTACAACAAGTTTAAGAGAATTTGTGGATTGTTTGTGCATCACCACACTGGGAGCTATTATTATTTCTGCAGGTTGAAATTGTTTGATGAATGTTGGTACAGCAATTGTTGTGATAGGTATGAAGATTATAATTTAGAGCTCATGGCTGATCAGAGCTTAAATTGGGTGCATTTTAAATTTTTGAACAGAATAATTTCCAATCCCAATCTGTTTAATAGGAATATTGAATTTGTGACCACAGATGATGGGCACTTGTTCAGTGCAGATGATTTCCACCCGGATCTTGTTGGGTATTTAAAGCACAAATGCCTGAATGAGCTTGTTCTGTATTTTCTAAGGCAAAAATTCAGAAATTGCAGCAGTAAGTGCCTTGCACTGTGCCTAGACAAAACCTCTTGGAATGAAACATGCAGGTGTGGGGAACAATTATCTAAGCTCTCAATAATACATACATAGTTGCTACAGTTCCAATTTTGCAATATTGTTCAGCAAACATGTAACCCGGGCAGTGTGATTTGGAAATAAATCGGGATTATCAGCAACAAAGGAACAATATTATTAAGCATAGTGTTGGGCATGCTCTTAAAAAATTACAGCATTGCATTTTTGAATGTGTCATTGTTTTAGAAAGATAACACACAGCACTTGTTGCAATGTTTTTTGAGAGAAGGAATTTGTCACAATATATACAATCGGAATCACTGTTGGAAAGGTTCAAGCTTGCATTTTCCGATTTATGTGAATATGATGTGTTTGCAGTTAGAAATGAGACAGAATTTAGGTGGGTGCTTGACAGTGACCATGAATTTGGATGCATACATCTGGGATTGTTGGGCAAGAAGGAAAAATACATATATCTGTTGCACAGGAGAATTGTTGGGCTGTTTGTAGGTTTTTATGATTGTTACAGAAAAAATTATTGGTTCGAAACAAAATATTTTGAATCAATGTATTGTTTTCATATCCCATTTGACATATCTGAGAACTGGAAACATTTAAATTATGATACTTATTTGAAATCCTATGATGATTTTGAATTTGTAACCACAGATACAGGCTTGGTGTTTTCTGGTGCGGATTTTGTTAGAAGGGAAAAATATATCTCAGGGGTCATAAATGCAAATGAGATTATTCTGTATTTGCTGAGTTTGAAGATAAAATTTCATGATTTGAGATATTTTGAACCTTTAAACTGCAATTTTTTGCAATCTTCAAATCTCAACCTCAAATTCTGATCGGGAGGTACACAGAGCCATGTACAATTTCTGTTTATATCTACATGATTGCTGTCCACAATTGTGTAGGTGCACAATAGAATCAATGCTCATGTCATTTTTTGACAGAAGAGATGTTGCAAAATATATTAGATCTGAATCTCTTCTTCCTGATTTCAAAATTAGATTCTCAACACTCTCAGAGTATGATTTATTTTCAATCAATAATGAAACAGAGTTCCACTGGGCCCTGAACAGCACACAAAGCTTCAAATATCTAAACTTGAAATACATCACTGATTTTGAGTGCCACAAGTATAATTCTTGAAGGAGAATTGTGGGACAGTTTGTTGTTTTTTTTTATTATTATATTGATTTTTCCTATTATGGAGGATGGTTTTCAAATCATGCAAGTGTGGGGAGATTCTATGATTTTGAGATTCTTCCAAATCAGAGCTCAAACTGGAAACATTTTAGATTTTTGGTGATGCATCTGGATAGGTTCCAAAAGGCAGAATTTGTTACAACAGATAGTGGAATGTTGTATAGTGGTGCAGATTTTAATCATCACCTGCAATATTTTGATGCATACAATTCTCAGATGTTGAACATGACTGAGATAATCATGTATCTTCTTCAGCAAAAATTTAAAAATTGCAGCATTGGGTGCTTTAATAGGATAATAAAATCAAGGAATGTATTTACAGAGTGTGAGTGCGGGAAACCACTAAGCTGCATGCCTCTGCTGTTGAGATAGCCCAGCCTAACATGTAATATTGTTTGCAGGTTGATTCAAGATGCAAACATTTTTTGAAAAAAAAAAAGAGATATTTCCAGATACATCAAATCCAAATCTCTTGTTCCTGAATTTAAATTGAGATTCTCAAAATTGTAAAGTGTATTGTGTGCTCCATGATGCTCACATAATTTGTGGAGAGGCATTTTATGGCCTGTTTCTGGTGCACAGGGTCTAGCTCCTGGTCTAGAAAATTACAAAATATGGCCTTGCAATCTAAGTTATACAGGGCAATCACACAAATATTTCCAATCAATTTTGTTTGGAAATGTTGATGACTGTGCAGAACAAGTATAAGAGAAATATTTCATGTTATATTTTCTATGGCATTTTGGGCATATTTTTGTGAGAATTCTGCTTTTATCTGGATTACAATTCTTTTGGTGCTTAACCCAATTGGGGCTGGATATATTCTCATTGCATTGATTACAATATTTTTGATTCGGCATTTTTGTTGTTGTTTATTATATAAAATTTCCTGGGCTTCAATTCAAAATTCTATGCTTAATAAAAAAATATCAGTTGGGTTCAGCAGTGTGTTTTGTATATTTAGTGTGTGTGTGTGTGTATGTGTGTGAATATTTTTGGCTTTGGTATTCATATAAAATTTCTTGGGGTTCAAATCAAAACTCTATACTTAATAAAAAATATCAGTTGGGTTCAACAATGTGCTTTGTGTGTGTGTGTGTGTGTGTGTGTGTGTGTGTGGGTGGGTGTGTGTGTGTGTGTGTGTGTGTGTGTGTGTAGGTGTGTGTGTGTGTGTGTGTGGCATTTTGCCTTAGTTTTAAGTGTAGCCAAAAAAAATATCAAGAGGGCATATTTTTGACAAGTTTATGGACAACAAACTGAGAGATGTAGCTTTTACACACATGGGCAAATCTGTCTGAGGGGAGTTCTTCATTTCTACACTAGAATTCAAGATTCTTAGGATTTTGACAGAATAACACACTATAAACAATAAAATCATATGAGTACTTGACATAATTTTAAGTGTGGGCAAATCGGGGCATATGAACTCTTCTTTTCTACACTAGGATTCAAAATTCTTGGGGATTAAGAGCATATCACACTTGAAGAATTGGGGAATATGGGCATCTTGGCATAATTTTAAGTGTGGGCAAATCGGGGCATATGAACTCTTCTTTTCTACACTAGGATTCAAAATTCTTAGAATTAAGAACATATCACACTTGAAGAATTGGGGAATATGGGCATCTTGACATAATTTTAAGTGTGGGCAAATCGGGCTGTTTAATCAAATGACCTCTTCTTTTCTACGCTATAAGTGAGTTTATAATACCACAAATCATACTACTCACGCAGATGTCGTGTAAACAGAATCATGCTCTGGTGCTATAGCTGACACTTGGAAATACGACTCACTTCTTTTAGATATTGCTGACTAGTAGGAGGCTGGTTTTCTCGACCATCATGACAACACTTGCCAGTTTTCCCGTGTCCTTGACCCAACTAGTGCACAGGATCAGGTTATGTAGGTTACTCTTAATGCAAAGAACAAAATAGGTCAATTATGTACACATTAAGGCCAAATATGCACTAATGCCTCAAATAAACATTTATACCGCTATGAAACTTCACCAGAGTTTTTGCAATCAAGTGAAATTAATTTCCCCGAACGAAAATAATAATGAAATATACAAAATTCAGCAAACTAATTATCAAGTGATTGGAAAGAACAATTGCAACCAGTGGAGTAACGAAGAGGTGATTGGTGGAGGTCATAAACCCCCGTTCCCTCCCTTCGGCCCAGTATTCGTAAAAGAAGAACATCAAAGGCAGGAAAATATGTCAATTTGGGGCTGACTACTAAAAAACGTATACGCACCCCCCTCCCCTTTCAAAAATCCTGGGCACGCCACTGCTTGCAACGCAGTTAAAAAATAATAGTTACATTTCTAAGCAACGAGTAATTGAAATAGTTACTTTTCTTATGAGTGATTCCAATAGTAGGGCAGTCTGGATGTTTAAACGGTAGTAAAATCAATAACGAATAGAACTAAATTGCAATTCTAGTATATTTTTTGAATATCTTGTAATTTGCACTAATTCTCTCTCTCTCAGGTAGCGTAGATAAGCCTTGTCTCATCTACTTCAGTCGAGAACTCCAAACCCATGTAACAACTAAATTTGTTCATAAATTGATGAACTCTCGTATATTCCTTTTAAAAAAATTCTGTTTAGTTTAAAATACCCCCAAAAAGAACTTTGTCAGCAATGGAAATGACCACAAACTTTTAATTTATTTAGATGCACAATTATGAAAATAACATACAATGAGTTATATTTGTCTGACTCGCTTATACTAAAATTTACCACGTCACGAATTAAATCTTTAATTATCATATATTTGCATCACTCGCACCTTCTGTAATGGAAATAGATAATTATTATAATTCCATGAAATTAAAACTAAAACACTTCTTGTTTCTAGTAAAAAAAAGTAAAATGTTCCCCTGTGCTTAGCACCACGCCATGAAGGCGTATAGGGTGTGCGGGGGTAACGCCCCACACTTTCTTGATCCGTTCGTGAGTAGGGGTGATGTGATCAGCACCACGCCCCTGACCGCCTTTACCCCCCAGGGTTTCCCCCAGGTACCCATGTTATTCGACGCTGGGTAGGCGCAAGCCTTATATAAATATAAAATTGCAGTTAACTGACACACACATACACACACACACACACAAATATATCTACACACGTATAACAAATTCATGAAAAATCAGTTCAGTATATTATTATTACTTCATGTATGTGAGATAATTAACTCATAAAATGAAGTAATAATAATATACTGAACTGATTTTACATGAATTTGTTAGATGTGGATAGAAAATTCAAAATAAACTATTTGTTATTTCAATTAAATGTAGCTTTGTTCAAAATATTGACTTGAACATGTAATGAAATATTTTCATTACTCAATTATACTTACATTCACATCATAAACAATAAATCAATGTGTCCGATAAATAAGTCATAAATTACTACAAAAATGATTATATGATAACCACAATGAAGTATGATTTAACCAGTAGTTCCAGAGCATCGAGCTTAAAATATGATTATTTGATAGAGTTAAAGTTTATTCCACTTTAGATACTACAAAAATGCTCAATCTTTTATCATAACAACATTGGCTTATTGAATCACAAGATTAATTAATTTTCTCTATGATAATTCGAAATACCTGTCAGTTAACAAGTGGATTCCATTGATGTCTTAATAATAGTGTTGAAAGAAATGTAGATCACGTGACACACACACTTCAGAATCTTCGTCAAGAAGATCAGGATATATTTGTACACAAATGAAGGATTTACGCTAAAAAAATTCTTCAATTAGTAACACACCACTGACAACTTCAATGAATGGTCATATCAATATCAACTGTAATTAAGAATCTACATGCTGAGATTTAATTCTTGAGTGGAGATAATTCATTTTCGATAAGCAGAGTTTTAAACAGGAACAAGCATCACTTGAATCACAGTTTGTTCACTTTGAAGTAACATCTTCCTTCATGGAACACGAAAACTGATCATTAGAAAATCCAACTAATTTTACACGTCACTTTAACAATACGGTTACAATATCGGTTTCTTCGGGAGAACAAAATCCTTTCCGTAGACTCCCATTTTTACCACTCACCCGGAACAACTTTCGTGACATTTTTCTTCCCCCACCTCCTGCGCATATAAATACATTTCTTTTCTTCGTGAAAGAGAGGGTTAACGAATGATGATATAATGTTTTCATTCGTTACATTGAAAATACAGTGACACATATCATTTTACATAATAACAAAATCCAAACATTTAAATTCAAAGCAAGACATCTTTGAATTATATTATCTTCATTTGGCGTTTTATGAACAAGAGCTTGGAGCCAGGTAACAGTTACTTTCAAAGAAAAACGTGTAGTAAACCACTAAGATTTCCCTGTAAATTAGTAGTTAAGATAATATATTATAGTTATTCTTCATTTTACAAGAGAAATGTTTTACAAAGCAATAATTTACTTTACAATCTTTTTGTAAATAATTAGCAAAGAACACACATTTTGAATTTAGCATTAACTTGGCATGATAGCTACAGTATGTAACATTCTTATTCGTACACACGGATTTTCAAAGAAAATGCTTTAATATCTGAAAGGAAATACACTCTTTTGAAATTGTTTCTTTACAATTCAATAACTAATATCATTAGGAACATAAAATCTTACCCAAATTGTGTATAACCAATGACAATAATAAATTAAATGAAACTGAAAGAGAAACATGCCATTTTTTGTACAACTTTTCTATTCGTACACTTAATAATATAAAAGAAAAAAGTATATATTCAGAGCAAATTGACTGACAGTTCTAATACTTTGATGCGTATCCTTAATTACTGCTTGACACCTATTCTTCATAGAATTAACCAGTTTCCGACATGTTTCAGAGCTTATTTTATTCCACTCGGCTTGCACAACAGTTTTCAACTCTTGTTTGGACTTGACGACTGCTTTATGGGCTCGCCTCTTTAAAATTGCCCATAAATGCTTAATGGGATTTAAGTCTGGACTTTGATCTGGTGTTTGTAGTAGTTTGGACACATTCCATATTAGCCAATTCATGTTAACTCGCGCCTTATGCTTACTGTCGTTGTCTTGTTGGAATCTGTAGATAGGCGGCATGTCCATTTTTTGGGCACTCTGCTTTACATTGTTCTTCAATATGTCCAAATAGACATATGCATCCATGATACCATCAATCAACTGGATGGTACCAACACCTTTGGACGACATACAGCCCCAAATCATTAATGATCCACCACCGTGTTTAACTGTTAGAACTGTGTTAATGTGATCACTGTCTTTATTTGATTTTCTCCAGACCCTATTTATCCTATCTGACCCGTATATATTAATCTTGGACTCGTCTGACCATATGATACTATCCCAAAATTCCTGCCCCTTGTGGATGTGATCTTTCGCGAATGAAAGTCTATTTCTGCGATTCACCTTATTTACATACGAACTCTTTAGTGGTATTCTGCCATGATATCCATGCTTCCACAAGGCACGTCGGACAGTTTGATCGGACATCATCTTGCCAGCAACATTGTTAACTAACGGTCGGAACTGAGGAACACTTAGTCGGGGGTTTTCTCGAACTCTTTTTAAAGTTAAGCGTTCATCACGTTTATTCAACCGTCTCTCTTTTGGTTTTTTTTGGCACATTCTGTGTTGAACCTTCCTCTCTAAATTTGTTTACTATGTATTGAACTGTGGAGTGTGATTTATTGACTGTTTGTCCAATTTTTCTTAACGAATAACCTCTAAGAGCCAAATTTATAATAACATCCTTCAGATCGGAACTAAATTCCTTCACCTTGCCATTTCGAACACGCTGATAGATAGATGATAGGGGTACAACAATACCTACGCCAGCATTCCGCTTGACGGGGAGCGCACCTGCATGTTCAAACTTGTTACGAAGTTGCAAACTGCACGAAATCGCCTAAAAAGCGGTGGCGCTGTATGCGAGGAAGATTGAAACTCTTGCCTGTACGAATAACAATGTTGCATGAAACAGGGTATTTTTCTCTTTTCACACAAATTTAATGCTCTATTTATGCACTTTGAACATACATTTTTATTGACATTTGTTGGTGAAACCTTCATTAACATTACTTTCCATGTACATATGAAAATGATTGAATTGAATTGTTGTTTTAAGTCCACTTTATGCACAGTAAGGCTAATCGGGACTGGACCTACAGTTTAAAGTGGGATCCGAACCACTTGTGCCTCCACCGGGTATCGAACCCGGGACCCCTTGATTACAAGGCGAGGACGCTACCACTGCGCCATCGGGGAGGACCTTATATGAAAATGATTATTTTTACTAGTAGATATGACATTTTTTCCTCGGAATTTCTAGGGGTACGAATAACAATGTTACATACTGTATACCGGATGTGGTCATATCTGCATGAAGCTCAGTGACGACATCTCTGGAGCACCAAATCAACTATATGTCAACACAACGTCTAAGAAGCAATTTCTATCATATCCACTGGCAGGCCCGTACACAGGGGAGGGTCCATAGGGACCCCCCCCCCCCGAACCATGAAATATTTAAATGTGAACCTATAAAAAGCTACATAAATAACTTACGATTTTGCAAATTTGTAAACATTTAAAGTTTCTTCTTGCATAAATTAATGGGTTTGCTGTGTAGAAGTCTAGTCTGCAATATTGGTTAGTTTTTAGTTTTATAATCAAGTTTTATAATCATTGATGCAAGGCTACCAGGCATCGGATTTAGTCAGGACAGTCCATTACTTTTTATGTCCCTGTCCCGACTTCCTTCGAATTCGAAATTAACTGCAATCGTGATACTAAAATTTCTTTTATATTTTTGTTACTTCACATTTTGACATGTTCTTTATTGTAATAATAATTGCTAATTCGCAACATTTAATTGATAAATATATTATTTTCTAAACATAGAATTATTATGACTTTTCAATGATGCTGGCATAAGAAATTAAAGGAAATTTGAAAACATTGTTCAATTGGGGAAAATAATTGAATACTTCGGAGAATTGAATGTAAACAATAAGCACTAAGCTGTACGCTGTGTGACACATTTGTTTGTAAGTGGCAGTGGGGCTGATCGTTGGGAAGAGGGAGGGGGTGACGATGAGTTGATTTTTTTCTGTTACTTTGGACCATAAGTTGCAACTCTGCAACTGTACGTTTATCTCTAGCTGTAATATTTACATAGTATTGGAGGTCACATCTAATACTACAACAGCATTTCCCCGACCACCGTGGTGGAGTGATTAGCAAAACGCAAGGGGTTCCTGGTTCGAATCCCAGCCTGGGCGTAGGTGTTGTTTGTATCCTTCATCAATTCATCATATAATCGCTCCTCCTCGTCTTCGCGATTAGACAAACTTGGCAGAAAAGCAATCTAAAATAACATAATTCAATCAACCTCACACCATTTCTGATCTTCTCTTTGTTTCACATATTCCGATCTACCTCCTCACCTTAAAGAAATCCTGGGTACTGGACTTGGCAACATACAAAATAAAGATATCACACGAATGCAAGACTGATATAAGTATGAAATCTTATTGATAATTATAAACAGATAGCATGAATTTAATAAAAGCTAATACTTAAAAAAAACATTCAAGTATTTCCGTTATTTTGTAATTTCTCTCATATGTATATATGAGATCTGGCCCCTCCCTAAAAAAAATACTTAACCCCCTCTCCCAGAACGCAACTATCCACATTTACAATTCCAGCCCCCTCCGAAAAAATCCTGCGTCCGCTAGTGACCGTATCACCATTATTTAATATTTTCGACATATATTGTACGTTTTAACAACAATGAACAAAAATATAATTTGCTAGAAGTGTTACGTTATACTTGCGACATATCTTTATTCCAGGTGCAAGGATTAATTTGAGTTGGATGATAATTTAATGAAAATTATGTTCAGTTTTAGATGGTCGTAATTTAAAAAATTACGCACGCAATACGTTATATGAGTTTCATTGTATCTGAAATAAAGTAACTGCAAAGGTAACTTATAGTTATTTTTTAAGTTAAAGGTAACGGTGACAGTTATTTTAGAATGAATGAATCTTTCCAGAATGAAGGCAGACGCCCCTGTTCTGATTGTGGTCCTGATGGTACCGCTGGTGATGGCCTATTTGCCGGAGCAACGTTACCGTCCGGCTCCAGGAAGACTAATCCACGGAGAAGTCGACTTGAGAGCCCCTTGGGCGGTGGCGCCATTCCACTTCGCGCGAACGACCAAGTACCAGCACCCGGATCAGGAACTTCCAGCGCCCAGGAAAAGATATTGTGAGTGTCTTCTTTCTAGCTTGTGTGCTGTTGGTACACCCAACGGCAAAACAAAATACTAGGCGAATTGTCTATCAGCATATTCATTCAGTCTGTTTTCCATAATGTGACGATCATGAATTGAAATTAAAAAAAAAACACCCAAGAAGCAGAGAACAGCATCCCCTTCGTATGTACAGAATTTCATTCTTTAAAACTACTCGGGATGTAAAATAAAATAATGAAAATAGTGATGGACAATTTGCCTTCTCTTATCTTTGCCGTTGACTGTACACTAGCCTCAGTAATTCGCTTATTTTTACACAGCATTTTTCTCTATTCTCTAACGTCGGTCAAACTACACTATGGATAAAAATGCTGTGTAAAGAAGCGAATTTCGGGCGAAGGGTCTCACTCATAACACAAGTACGGGGTGAGCAAAAGGTAACTGTACACCCCACACCATACTTCATTACGCAGAGAAAAACTTCCCTTTCTTGGTGGTTGTTGGTACATAAGGACATGGACAGTTGGTTAGTAAGACACTCATTGTTGTCAGTCACTCATTGTTGTTTCTTCAGTTGTTTCTTCGGAGCGTGATCTTGCAAAGCGTGGTTTTGTTACTCGAAGCTCGTGTGTTTTGTTTTTGGTGGAACACGTCCTTCGACATGGAGGTGAATATACGGAAGAAGTGCGAAATAAGTTTATGGAAAGGTTTCCTGATACAGATCCACCACATCGTAATGCAGTGCGGCGGTTGATCGATAAATGTCGCAGAACGGGTAAAGGACATTTCGATTAGAATAGGGCAAAGCCCAAAGAAGTCAATTCGTAAATTGTCACAGCAAGTGAGTGTGTCGTACGGCAGCGTAAGAACCACACTGAAAAAGCACTTACATTTACACCCATACAAAATAACAGTAGTGCAAAATCTTGAAGAAAGGGGCCACGACAAGCGTGTTGAGTATTGCCAGTGGTTCAGAGACTAACAGTTCCGCGCCTTGCAAGATTACGCTCCGAAGAAACAACTGAAGAAACAACAATGAGTAACTGACAACAATGGGTGACTGACAACAATGGGTGACTGACAACAATGACTGTCTTACTAATCAACTGTCCATGTCCTTGGGTACCAACAACCATCAAGAAGGGGAAGTTTTTCATTGCGTAATGAAGCACAGTGTAGGTGCACACTTACCTTTTGATCACCTGGTACAGTGGGATCCATGAGTATTACCCTACAAATTGTCCATGACTATTTTTATTAATTTTTTTCTTACAGCCTATGTTTTTTTAAGCGATGCATTTTAATGTATGCTGGTGCAGAAGTTGTCAACAGTTTGTTTTGAGTTTTCTTTTAATTCTTGAGGCTCTTATTGGGTCAAATAAAGTGCACGAACATGGTGATGGACAATTTGCACGGCAATACTCATGGATCCCACTGTACTAACCAACATCGGTGCGGAATGCCTTCGTTGTTACGCCGCGTTTCCACCGATTGTTGTTACCAACAAATGTTATCAACTTTTTGTTACCAACACGGTTAACAACAACGGTTAATAACTTTTGTTAACATTTTGGCTGCAAGATGCGGACTGTGAAGTTGTACTCTCTGTGACAGCATGTGTCATTTTGGCGCAACAGAGAAGACCAAGAAGATGGGTGAGACCTTCACTGCGGGCAAGAGCTAATTATAGCGGACCTGTTAGTTTTTGTCTTTTAAATTGTGGATAAGTTTTGTCCTAAAGGACAGGCTTCTCGCGGAACAATTCAACTAAGTTCAGCACTTGATCCTTTGACCACTCCATCTCACTCACAAGATTTTCCATGATAAATAAATTACAAAACCAAACACACCTCGCACTTGCTGGTTGGTTGTCACTAGCGTGATGGTGGCGGGAGGGGAAACGGGGGAAATGTTGCTAACATCGAAAAGGCCCTGCTAACATGTGTTGGTAACAAATGTTGCTAACATTCTTTGATCTTTACCGACTTCTTGTGGATAACAAAATTTCTGTTGCCAACACGGGAAATTTTTTGCTAACATGAGATGTTGATAACAAATTCACAAGCGTTTTTCGAAATGTTGCCAACATTTGCTGGTGACATGTGTTAGCAATCCCGGTGTAAACGTTGCTTTAGTTAGGTTTAGCATGTTAAGTTTAGTTCTCTTAGTATAAATAATACCTTATTGGTGAAACCCAGATAAAAGGGCAGCAATTTATGCCAAGAGAACTAAACCTAACAACGAAGGCATTTCTCGTTTACGTCAGAACACGATGTTGATTGTTGCTTGTGTTATGACTGAGACGGTATAACTGATCGCACAACTTATCCAACACAAGTCCCGCCCTCCGTCTTCGGAGGTCAGGGTCAATGCATTCGTTGTTACGTTATAGGCATGTTAGTTTAAGATCTCTCTTAGCATTAACACACTGGCATTTTTGTGACGTCACAAGTCGAAGGGCGGGACGGACCATGGCCAGTGGCGGCGATTAGGGAGGGCGTGGGGGGCAACTGCCCCACTTTTTGCCACTTTTGCCCCCGCACTATGCTAAACCTTATCTAACAAGGTACAGTAAACTGTCCTCCCCCCAGTTCTGGCACCTTGTCCCCACAGTTTTGGAGCCAATTCGACGCCACTGACCGTGGCGAATGTATGGTGGGATGCATACATATAAAAGAAATTGTCTATCGCCATGTTTGTTTTCCTTTTTTACGCAACAAGAGCTTCAATTAAGTAAAGCAAAACGCTAACAAAAAAGCTGCTGGCAATGTCTGTATTAACATGCATGGAGAAGACACACGAGAAAAATTAATGGAAATAGTCACGGACAATTTCCCGAACATTACCTGTGCATCCCACTGTAAGAGTTTGTCCAGTGTTGCTGTGTTGACTGCGAAACTTCTTACCGCACAGATTAGTTTACCACTGCACGTCTTTGGAGTCTAACTTCTAATGAGGTTGCTGACATTTTCTATTAACGAAAGATGCTAACGGTTGTAATATTTGAACCGCGGTGTATGTTGATGAAGGTTCCAAAATGATTACTGGATTATTTTTTTTTTAAAAAAAAAAGCTCCCGCACTCCCCAGTTCAACATTAGAGGTAATCAGGCGGTTGAGGTGACCCTCTCTCGTCTTAATTCTATGGTTATTTGCGGTGCCAATGTAGGGGGAAGTTCAAAGGATGCGAAATTAATAACGCGGTCTGGAATCTTGTGAGTGGGCAGTCGCCATTGAATGCCTCTCCTCTTCCTGACCAAGTCCGCAAATAAACCGCTAATGAAAATTACATGAAGGAGGGCGAAAATCCTTGCAAATAAACCTTCTAAGACGAGGGTGGAAAAACCGTGGCACGCGAATAACAAACGACTCTTTCACATGCAATGTAAATATATAAGAAGTTATTTTTCAGTTTCAAATATAGGGACTTACTCTGAGTTTGATTATCTCTATAATTTTCATACTTGAAATGAAGGTTATTGAAAATTAATGTTAATTGAAAGGGTTGATCTAACTAACTAACTAACTCTCTAGCCTTCTTAAACCCGAAGGTTCATGGCTGCAGCAACACAGGCCTTCCATCTTTTCCTATTTTGAGCAAGATCTATATACTCTTTTCCATCCCTACCGATTTCCCTTAGGTCCATCTCAACGTTGTCCCTCCATCTTCGGCTTGGCCTTCCTACAGGTCTCTTACCATCAGGTATCCCAACAAGAATCCTGTAAACTCCTCTTTCCTCTCCCATTCGTGCCACATGGCCTGCCCACCTAAGTCTTCTTGATTTAATTATTCTAATAATATCTGGACATGAATACAAATTATGTAACCTTCTCCATTCACCTGTCTCCTCATCCCTTTTAGGTCCAAATATTTTCCTAAGGATCTTATTTTCAAATACTCTCAATTTATGTTCCTCTTTCAATGTAAGGGACCAAGTTTCATACCCATATAATATTACAGGCAAAATTACTGTTTTGTATATTTTAACTTTTAGTTTCTTAGATATTAAACTAGAAGAGAAAAGTTTATGAAGAGAGAAGTAACGCATTTCCTGAATTTTTATTTCCTCTTTAATATAATTTTCAGTTGTTAATATTACTCCTAAGTATTTAAATTTGTAAACTGGTTCAAACAAGTTGTTATCAATAATTAGATTTTGATTATTACTTAACACTTGGTTTCGGCCTGTAAGCATATACATGTATTTAGTTTTCTCTTTGTTAACTTCCAAACCTATCTCTTTAGCTGCTTTGAAAAATATTTTAGCATTATTCTTAATTGTATTTATATCATCCCCTAATAAGTCTACTTCATCTGCATAGGTATAGTAGGAAAAAACATTGCAATTCATACATGAAACATGATATGTGAGATACAAATAATAAAGTAACTGTAATGAATTACTTTCTCAAATGATAACTGTACGACAGCTACTTTTTGGTCGATGTAAATATAACTAGGTTATATTTAAAAAATAATTTTCTAAGCACTGAGAGAAAAATAAATGCTAATATTGTTTAGAACTGAGTGACGAGGTACTCACTCTTGCCTTTGGGTTAACTTAAAATTAGGACTGGGCAGATACCGATAGATGCTTGATAATTAAAACTTTTAATTATCAAGCATCGGTATCGTTATCGGTATGAGCATCGGTTCGAAGTGATATTGGTTCAACCCTGCTTAAAATGGTTGTTCATTTCCCCGTCATCGTGTTTACGGTCATTGCACGTCGGTCAGTTTGCAGATGTGGTAGAAACGAAGTCTAGCCAGACATTTTGTCACGTGGGCTGCTTATCTTATCGGTGGAGAATCGCGAGCAAACCTAAAATTTTCATTATTCCTACGTGTGGAACGTGGAAAGGACAATATTTTTAGAAACGTGTTAATGTCCTAAAGCCGTCTTTTAGTATCATCGTAGCGTCAGGAACGTGCTCTGCTCATACAATGGATTTGTAACAAAGTTAGATTACACCCAAGTAGCTTCTGCCTCCAGAGTGTTGAGTGTTTGACTCACCATCCCGCTACTGAATGTACCAGGTTCGAGGCTCGTGGGCACATGTAAACTTTTCTGTTTCCCTCTTAATCCAATTCATCTTCTTTTTTCTATTTCATTTTTGTTATTTAGCGTCGCTTCTCTGCCACTTTTGGCCAATCGTTACGTTGAGGATGAGTGATGATATGATGAAATTGATGAAGGAGCACTAACAAAGAACACTGGTGTTGTAGAACGCTGTGCTAATCACTCCGCCACGTAGGTCAGCTGCACATGAAAAACAACAACTATTACTATTATTAAAGTTTTGATCGTTTAGATGCTACAAATACTCAAAAGGGGTATTTTGTATGTTGTATGTATGCAACACGTGAGAGAATCACTGTTGCCGCTGACATTATATCCGTCGGAAAGAGACAGAATTTGTACTACGATACGAATATACTAGACATCCATGGAGTGTAAATACAAAACCCACAACAATCAACATACGTTATGTGGTGTGAAGGAAAAGGGATAAGATCAATGACTTCACCTGACATATTCTCTGCTTGCATGGTTTCCATAGCATATTGGTTTTAGAATCTTATCCATTAGCAAGAATAAATGGCAGTGGCAAACACGAAACTTTCCATGGTGTTGCATGCACAAAGGATAGAAAATGCCATTTTTCAACCTTTCATAACAGCGACACGCTGTGTATTTATGTGTAAGTGAGTCTTTTTTACTTCAGGTAAACAAATTACATTTTGCCGGTGATCGGACAGACCTGTGATTTCACTACAAACCCTGGTGCGCTAACACCCTTTCTTTTAGGTTCGGTAAAACCGAAATTAAGGACTCACTATAAACGTAATCTCTAATGTATTTACGTCGGGAGTAGTGATTTAATTGAACAACAGCCGAGTTCACTACATGCAGAGTTGACTGTGTACTTAATGTTGTCCCTTTTTGATTCCAGTGGGCATCGAACTTCCGGACTACATCGCTCAGAGAGGAGAAGGAGGAGTGATCAGCAAGTTGAAAGAGAGGATGATGACTAGTGGAAAGAGGAAATGAGCCAAAGAATCAGTCGTTCAGAAGATACAGTGATACAAGAGACGATTTTTTCAATGCTTTCCATCTTAATTTAAATTTAAACCAAACTATTTTCGATTGTCTTGTAGACTAAGAAATAATACAGAATTATAGAATACCTATTCATGAACCTCGTTCGAAAATTTGAAAAAAAAGCTTGTTTCATAATTTCAATACTTATATTCAGTTTTAAACATGCCTAAAGGGTGTCGACGTTAAACATCGATATAACTTTTACGGTGCGTAGGATCTCAAGACAAACAACATTTCTCAGTATCTTTTGCGAGTTGAAGTCAAATAACAACACTGAACATTTTTTTATTATTATTATTATAATAATATATTCATGTGTGTATGTAACTACGCGGCACAGATTCAAATTTGCCACTGACAGTTTTTCTGTCAAATTGCATACTGGAGGTAATTCCACTCCAGAGATCGGGTCTATCCGCAGGATCTCCGGCAGAAAACTTTAAGATCAGTGGCAACTGTAAATCTGTCCAGCGTGGTTGCAAACACACGGGTATCTTAAGACTCGAAGCGTCGAAAGGAGGCTTCAACGAGAAAAAGCTACCAAGAAAAGTCGTTCGCCTTCATACCCTCTACGCTCGATGAAATTTTGTCGTTGTTGTACGGAGACACACTGTGCCCACATAAGCAATCACCTTTAGTGCATCTTTTCTTCTGAGACGGAAATATCAACTCCGACCTTAACTGATCGAAATTGTTAGTGGAGTTTTTGTTAACATTGGATGTTATATTGCAAGCAACGAAATCGATTTTGTATGACGAGCATATAGTGTAGCCAAAATTCAAAGGAGTTGTATTTCCTGAGAAGGCTGTGAAAAAAGATTTAAGATTCACCGATTAATCAAGCGGCTGGATCGGTGATCTTCAATTAACACAGTTCCGCCATGCTTTCAAGCAACAATTCGCTCAAAAATAATGCATAATTTTTAGTAAAGAAGGAATAAAAGTGTATTTATGTGCTTGCGTAATCTTTTATTCGCTAAGTAATTTGTCAAACTCATTTCCTGTACACTTCCAACATAGAGGCAATAAAAAAATATATATCGAATCCTAAATTGTGTGAAGTAGATAATTGCATTGTAGCCATCTTCGTCAAATCCTCAGGCGGCGCTACGGGGTTTACACACCCTCTGCTTTCAGCCCCGCACTTCCAAATTTCCTCTCAATAGTAATTTTTGTTAGTGGTACGGCCTCCATAGCCAGAAACAGCGGCGAAGGGACCAGGGGGCATTTATAAAATGTGGGCCCCTAGGCTATTCTTTGATTTGGGCCCTGCTGACAATTATAATTATTATTATTATTAATAATAGTTTTGTTTATCATGGTACTTTGCTTCCACTAATTGCATTCTCTGTATTAATAACACTTGTAAACTTCAAAATATTGACACATCTGATAAAAAATTATTCATTTAACTTCGTTTTCGTTTATGACGTAAGACGGTTGTGGTGCAAAGAGTTATTTGAACGGTAGAAACTTTTTCCTCCTACCTTCTTTCATGAAATAAGCAAGCAAAAGGACTTGACATGGTGTTTAATTTTGCTATTATCGCAATATTATGGATTATTGTAATAGCTGGTGGGTTTGTTTGAATTGTTAAGTCCACATTATGCACAGATACGCTAATAGAGACTGGACCTACAGTTCAAAGTGGGATCCGAACCGCTGCACAATATGCCTCCACAATTGGTCTTTGTCACTTTACACTTTCAGCGCCTCATTTTTGTGCAGCCCTTAGGCTATAGCCTAGTTTAGTCTAGTGGAAAATCCCTCCCTGGATAGGACTCGATGTGCTGACCACGAGTTGCTCGAAGAAAAGCCGATAAGCATGCCCTGTTGTTAAATGAACGATGAGAGTACACCCTGGACTTACTTTGCAGATTAACAGCCTCTGGTGTTTGGAACTTCAACAAGGATAGCCCTCGGTGATGTTTGCATGCTGTCCGTTTTTCTTTCATCAATTTCGTCCTAGCACAATTCATTATCATCTTCCCGATTAGCCAAAAGTGGCAGAATAGCGAAGAACAATAACTGAAATCAATCAATTACCATGAAGAAATAACATTAGTATCATCATAAATACAAAATTATAATTGGCGGCTTCGGTGGTCTAAACGTACGTAAAATTTAAAAAAGAAACATCATTGGAGTAAGATTTTATCTTAGGCTGAACTTAAACAGCTCTCCCCGCTTTGCCATAACTGGTTGTTGTTGATTATTACTACTCGATCAACGTTTTAATTGTTGAACGTCAGATATTTTCTGCGCCTAAATCACCTCTTTTTCTCCCTCTTTACTTTCCAAAGCACACACGCAAACATGCACCAAAAGTAAATCTTTGGATAGCCGCACGTATGTATAAATATATAATTCAATACAAAAACTACTATTAACTTTCTCATATTATCTCCCCACAAACAAGATTGGAGAGGAAGCGGGACGAAAGTATATTTTGTTCATGGATCGTGGGATATACTGTATCCTCTAATGCGTGCACTCACGGTCCCCGGAATGACGTATCATTCATACCCCGGCACGGGGCCAGACGTCATTATGGGTACGGGAAACCGGTCGTGACTTTTACTTACGGTCCAGGTTTTTTTTAGTTCGATACTGAGACGGTCGTTTATTGTCGTACTAGTGCGAGGCGGAAATAAATACCTTGAAAAGTTACACTGTTTTGTTTACCTTAGATATGTAGACTCGAACAAAATAACACACTAATAGCATTATACCAGATACCTGAAAAACATCAAATAATAACACTGGCGAACGGTAAAAATGTGAATATATTGTATCAACAAAAAAATATTGGAACAAACTGTTTACATCGCCTTCTCAATCGCTCTCTCTCATTCTTTAGTCTGCCCGCTCCTGTGCTCTTTTAGATCAAATATACGCCAGCCCTCGGAAAGCAGTTATCTAAAACGATCGGGTCGGCGTGGTTAAACCTTTCGTTCGAGTGAACGCGCACATCAAGTCGTAAGCGGTGGACAATTTGCCTACCATTTTCTTTGCCGTTGACTGTACACTTCTTGGACATGTTTAATCGCTGGTCTACAAATAACGGAACACACAAATAATACAACCCGCGAAGCGAGCTAACTTAACAGTAAATTGCTGTCTGTTAAAACGTTCTCGACAAAAATGGAACATCTTGATTGTTATGAAGTGCTTGAAACTTAGTCCAGCTGTTTTGCCACAGTGCTGCCATTACGCTAGTTTAAAAACTCCATTTTCTTTTTTAGCTTGAATGTCTTTCAAATTTAGACTTTTTTTTTAAAAAAGGGGCAAATAGTGTTTTATAAGAATATCGACGGCACGACCGGAACACGCCTCTGAAACGGGATTGTCCCTGTCAAAGCGGGACGTATGGTCACCCTTCCAAGAACGAGACAGGCATTTACAATTCGAGACGAGACAAAGATTGGCAACTCACCTCTCGTAAGAGCCGAAATCCAACCTTTTTTTGAGACTTACAATGCATAAGCATAACCCGCTACGATCCTTCCAGGTTCGGCACTCGACCATCTCGTATGTCATTCCAAGAACTTACAATTTCTGTGTGGCCGCTCAGTCGGTAACGCGTCTGACTACCATGCTAAAGGTCCCGGGTTCGATCCCCGGCCGGTTCAAATCCGACAACTTTTCTAACGTTGGAAGCGGCCCCGGCGCCCACCCAGCGTCGAATGACATGTGTACCTGGGGGGTAAAAGCGGTCAGGGGCATGATGCTGATCACATCACCACCACTCACGACCGGATCAAGAAAGTGTGGGGCGCCCCACACCCCCTATACGACTTCATGGCGTGGTGTTAAGCACAGGGGAGCACTTAACTTTTTTTTACCCACCTAATGGCGCTGATCGCCGAGCGGTCTGCTTTAACCAAGACGATTCTAAAACAGGTGAACTTTATTATTGAGAGACTTGTGATTTAAGTATTTAGGTCTTTCAAAGATTTCTGTCGTTGAGGAAGCAATACATTTCAACACTATTGGAATGATGAATCTGCGGATAAGTTCACTTACGTCTTCAGAATGATCATTATTCGTGGAACAGAACAACATAATGCACTGTGTCAAAGCAGCTATATAGTAGGCTCTATATTTTCTTGTAGGTTTCGACTCACACTCTGGGTAAGAGAGGCACAACATTTTCGATTTTCCTTTTTATATATATATATGTCCACGAAACACCAATATAGCTGGGCGATGGATAGTACATCAATCGATTTTTGTCACTTTTATAAATTAGATCCATACAAATGCCGAACTACAGAATGAGGTATACATTTGTGCGTTGCATTTGGAGCAAGACATAATTTTTACAACATTTTACAATTCCAGCAACATAAACAAGGGAAGATAGTTGCACCGATTTCTGCCGAGAAGCTCAAGATAAAGCCAAAAATAAATAAATTAATTAATTAAAATAAAATAAAATAAAAACGTAACAAAGTGGTTATACTTTGAATAACAAAACTAAAATAACTTATCTATGTACTAAATGGTTATGACACATTGGCGAATCCAGCGGGGAAGGATCGTAGCAGGGGCTATGGCATAAGAAAGTGATTAGCATATTCTTGTATTCACTTGTAACTACTATCTGGCAAACAGTCGACGTTTATTCGGTGTTATTGTGATACTGCAAAGTCCATTCAGACACAAATGTATCAACAATGGGGCATTAGCTCTAAACAATATTCATTACAGCGTTTGTGTCGTCGTGGTAATTTCCGATCACACAAAGCACCTCGTCATGATTTGATACAGGTACGAATATATTAATTAACTCACACTTTAAATTATGCATGGGTTGTGTATGGTAAAATTCATAGAAGGATTGGATTTACGTAGTAAGGCGGCGTTGTATGTGCTATGGCGAGAAATAGAAGTGGGTTTAAATGAGTTATGTGTGCCATTAACAATTTTGGCGTCGTGGTTGCACCATGTCGTGCATTCGCCGTGAATTTTTTTTTAAAAAATAATGAATCTGTCATCACTGTCCAAAAGAACTTCCGTCGCTATTGTGGATTAAAACGTCATGGAAATGTCTCGTGCCACCGGATAGTGGCAAGATTTGTGGTGCTGCATCGAGGAGCAGTAGCAAAGGACAGTCTACTTTTTCTTGGTAGACAAGATTTAGCATTAAAAGGCCATTGTGTGGGGACAACTGAAGGTGCCTTCCTCGCTCCCTCCAAATTTGGAGCAACAATTATGAAAATCGTTATGATTATGGTACAAACTTTTATTAAAATGAAACGGTTATATTCCAAGTTTATGATCATTATTATTATCATTGTAAGGTAAGGTAAAGTTCCCCGTGCATATAGCACCGTGCCATGAAGGAACATGTAGGGGATGCGGGCGTGGGGGGTAGGGGCCCACATATTATCGATCTCGGTTATTTGGAGGTGATGTGATAAGCACCACGTTTCGGCCGCCTTTACCCCCAGGGTTGCCCCAGGTACCCATTTATTTAAGGACAGAGAGCCTCGGAGTCACTTTATGCGAGGACAAGGCAGGAAAAATGTCCCGGAAATCGAACTCTGGTCTCCCGCGTGGTAGTCAGACACCCAACCGACTAGACTACAGTGATTCTCATCATTATTATGGTGATGAAGATGTCGATGATCATCCCCATTCTTGGGGAGACTTCTATACTTGATCCACAAGATGAGTGAATATCTTGCACAACTGTTCCTCATTATCTTTTTACTATTTGGTCCCGGGTGCGATACCCGGTGGGGGCACATAGTCTTTCGGATCTCACTTTAAACTGTAGGTCCAGTGCCGATTAGCCTTTCTGTGCATGAAGTGGACTTAAAACAACAAATCAATCAATCTTTCTAATATTCAGTTCGGACACAGCTCGTTCAAGAAGAAAATTTCAAAAGATTTAATTTATCTCGTACACTCCATGCTGTCTTAACTCTAACATAAAGGCCTTTTGTTCGAATTTCACTGACAGGGAAGGCTTTTGCGACAGTGGCGTGACAGACCAAACGGTCTAACCGGAGAGTATGGCCGTGTCCGGATTGGCAAGCGCTCCGTCCCGTTCTCTCCCGTTGCTCTCGCGTGCCGTCGAAGTCACGTCCAAGTCGTCCGAATCTACATGTCCCCTTGTAGTACGATTGTCACTTTTCCCGCCAGGTGTCAGCCCGAACTTCACCCACCGCGCTCTGGGGCGCAGGCGCATCGCACGGAAGCAGAAGGCCAAACAAACATGACAATGATTTCCACCTAGTTACTTACTCATATTAAAAATGTAACACGATATTTCATCATTTACAATTTTTCTACATTCAGTATTATTGATAAAATGTTAAAGTATAACTGAGTTTTACATCCTCTAATCAGTAAATGTTGTCTGTACAAAGTGAAAGTTAGAATATGGCTGCCAAGCGCAGCGTCACAGCAGTTCAAGCGTACATCTATCGCGCCTCTCTGCTCTCCCCTCCGACTCCACGTCTGCCGCGAATTCGGACAACGGAGGTTGGCTGAATCCCCGGATGGAACGGTGCTCTAGGTGACATCTACTGCCGATTCGGACGCGGCCTATGTTGCTTCTTGCCTCGGAATTCGGAGGTTGACGGACGGGCCATTCTCCATTTGGCGTTGCAAGGGTGAAGAGACGTGCAGCCCAAGCTGGCAACCACCTCTGGGGATTGGCGAATCCGAATCATTGAAGATTCGTGATTCGAATACAGGATTCTAATCTGATCCTGAAAATTTTGGCTTCGGGTAATTTGGATTCTGATCCGAATGCCCATCTATATTTATAACCAAGCCCCGGATTCTATTTCCGGTGCACAGTAAATATAGTGCCGAATAATATTTTTGTGCTAAACCTTGATGTATTTTTTTTTGTTATTTGGGAAAGGAGTACTCGATTTTTTTTTGTTGTTGTTGCAATACACTATCAACACTTTTTATAACACCTAATAATCCCTTTTGAGAGAGGCACGTGCCCTTGTACCCCTCCGACTAAATCCGCCAATGAATACAACAGTAGCAAAGTGCTTAGTAGAAGCCACAAAAGGATCACCTTGTAATTGTACTAACTTACGTCGTGAAAAATTCGAAGTTTTACTTTGAAGCTTACTGTATACATCTGTATTTAATATACCTGGTATTACAGTAGTTGACGTAACCAGGAGTTGACTGAATCGTAGTATCTTATCATTGACGAAAACTTATTTAAAATTAACAAAGCAAAATTAGAAAGAATAAATTATTTGCGTGTAGGTAGGTACATTAAATATGACGAATTTATTCCTTGATAAAATTTAAACATCAACATATATAATCAATACAACTTTGAAAGAGCAAAACAATTTCTTCGAATCATGCATGGTTATATTTCATATAAATTTTATTTCTCGAACAAGCATAATCAATTTCTCAGAACTACGCATTACATACAATATATTCAACACATCATAAGTATTCAAATTAGTATATTACGCATATCGTATGTCTATTCGGATTAGTAATTTAGAGTTTTGTAATAATTTCAGGTAAAAATCTCAGTATGAAACCCAGTTAGATCAATGCACGCTAGATTACCATATGGACCACCTGGCAACCTATTTGTCGGTTTTGATTCATGAGAGATTCTCATTCACCATTAGGACTACAGGTATAAGGCTCAAGTTGGTTCTGTCTTCCTCAGTATCTTTGACCCTAAATGCTGAATGAAGGAGATCCCTTTGGAGTGCCTGGGAGTTCATCAGGCATAATGGCAAGAGAACCCAAGCTGCATGGTGTGGCTAGGAGTCAAGTTTACCGTTCGGCCTTCAGCGTAATCAACAAAGAAAAAGTTAGTGATGGAAATGAAACTGTAGAACCAGCGACGCAAGCTAAAACTTCTCTTAGTCTTGGCTCCCCTGATGCAAAGCCTTCAGCCAGCCTTGACCTTGCTAATGGGCAGCTGACCTTCACGGTTACAGGAACACCGGATATCACGCCCACAAACTTTCCCATCAAAGACAAAAATGAACTCACAGCTACTTTGTGCATCACGTCGGCCGATTTTGCTTTCTTGTGCAGTACAGGTTCCTCAGATCCAGACATCTCGTCAAGGTTGAAGAACAGAGGCGAACACCGAAAGCCAATCAAGCACTTTATTAAAAATCCATTACCACCAACGTCTGGAACACAAGACGAGAAGAAGAGCGAATCCAACAGACTCACAGCTTCATGTCATACAGGTTATATCACTTCGGAGGATTCAAGACCACAGGCGAGCGTCCAAGAGACCACAGAGTCTACTAATAAAAAGGTCACTAGTTTCGCAAGGCTTTCGATCTCAGCCGCACACTCGTCATTAGAGAAAGAAAATACAGAATACAAGATAACTTCTGAAGAATCCACGTTGCCCAAAAATACAGATTCTTGTCCAGTGCATTCTCAGCTATCGAAGTGTTATGTAAAACGATCTTTGTCCACAGATAATAGGAATAACAACTCTCCTCTATTACAAGTTCACGACTCAGAAAATACAGCACTAAATAAGGACACGAAATCCAAACTTGACATGAAGGCCGTCAAGTCTTTCATCTCGCTGTGCAAGAGCTTCGCTTCGAATCAAAGTCCCACAATTCAGAGCGAAGAAGCAGATACCGAGTCATTCACAGTGAATCCTCCTCTGAATTCGCTTTGCACATCGTGTGACGAGATTCAGCAAGACTTTCTTGTTGGTGAAGATTCTCTTGCCTTCCACGCAAGTTCTTTGGACACTCGAACCTATTCTGGGATTCCCTGTGAAGCTGCGCTTGCTAATCCATCAATTTGCACTCATGAAACTATCTTCCCAGATGGTGAAGGATTGCATAATCTCCCACTGTGTGCAATGTGCTCACATTTACTTCATCCTTCCTTGCATAGCAGCAAACTATTCGCCGACTGCAAAAACTGTGCCAACTTAGGTCGCATCCTAAGCCACTGCAGACAGTCGAGACCGTCAGAATGCCAAACGTGCAAGATCCATTCTGGGAAGGCAGGAGCTTCTTGCAACTTGTGTGCGCTTTCTGCTCACCCTTCGAGACGTATCTGCCCTCGTGAGTGCTGCAGGACACCTTCAGAAGAGACATTGTACACAGAATCTACGTCTTACTCTGAGAACACAGCGCACTTGAGGGAACCAATCGACCCTGCGACTCGCAAACCAGAGACTCCTCCAATGAACATCGAGCTGTTGGCGACGAGACCTGAGGGAGATTTGAGCGCTCCTTCCAAATACATTCTTAGCCTAAAGCTTCCTGTAAAATTAAATATTATGCATTAAGTTCTCAAACTGACATGACATATGATTGCTTCACATCCTCCATTCCTTTTCCAGAACAAGAAATGTAATTCCTGCATTATTAAATAAACTTGGACTACAAAACATTCTGATGGAAATTTATTTGCTAATTTTTCTGTTAAATGTATAACAATTATGGGCGCCGATAACAACGAGGCCGGGAAGGACAGGCCCCTGGAATAACTATTGTTCCCTCGTTAAGTGCCCAACACATTGAATGTAATTGCAATGATTCTTCTATTTTTTAAATCTTATAACGTTTTCAAACTAGTTGGTAACAATTTCTTCCTTTCTTCAACTTAATTTTGAACATTAGATATATTTCAAAATTACATATATATATACTAGACATTTTTTTTAGATAATCACGTAACAAGTTTCATGATAATAATGCATAAAGTTTCATATTTCGATGGGCGTATCCTACACATTGCAAAAACTACGTTGTAAATAATATCTACGTAGATTTGTATTTCTCTAAACACACAACTGATTCTCAGTTTGAACGTCTTCAGTCCCATTCACATTACCTTCCAATATTTGGCGTTTCTCAGTTTCTTTTCCAGATAAACTTCTTCTCTGTCACTTCAGTGCACTAATTTTTATAATTTCTCCTTCATACATCTTCGTCTGTTTATGATACTTAGTATTAGGAATTCTCCCTGTATTTCAATCTATTCTTGTCACATTTTATTATTACTTTCATTCTTCATCCAGTTTTCCTGGTCGATTGTAACTAGCGAAGAGTGCTACGAAGTTGAGGATTTTGACACTAAGTTCAAATCCTGGTTAAGACATTGTGTTATTTATTTATTTCTTTATCTACGGTATTTCATAACTCCACCATCTTCACTGTAGATATTGACCTACAAAGGTATTCAAGTTACATGAAATACCCTAAGTGAAAATATGTCTAGAAAGAGTTGTTTCTAAACATTCTTAATGGCCTAAGTTGCTTATTTTAGTACTTTCTAGAATGTATGAGTAACTAAGAGAGACAAGTACGTATGTTTGTCAATGATTGTATGTTGATGTCGACTTTACGTCATTTTGATTTTGATTTGATTTGGTTTATTTTTCTTCGCATTTCTGCCACGTAGCGTGTTGTGCTAACCATTTCGCCACGGGGGCCGGTGTCATTTCTTGTAAAACAAACTTTTTATACTATAAAATTACTTGCTTTGAATTGGAGAAAATACTTTCATTGTTTCTTATCGGCATATTTGTTCGACTTACGGTGGCTTAGAATGTTTGCTAAACACTTGTTACATGTGCGAAATTACAATAATTACTCTTTATTAATTTTCTCATCGGGTCCCAGAAGGTTAACAAAAGTACCAATAACTTGTCCCCGTCAAGTTACGCCTATGCCGAACGTCGTACAGTGGGATCCATGAGTATTACCGTGCAAATTGTCCATGTCTATTATTTATTAATTTTTGCTTACATCTTGTGTGTTTTTAAGCTTGTTTTAGGTTTTCTTTTAATTCTTGAAGCTCTTATTGGGTCAAAGTCAAATAAAGTGCACGAACATGGTGATGGACGATTTGCACGGCACTACTAATGGATCCCACTGTACAGTTAGGCAAAGAGAATGGGTGAAATATGCTTGTTACTTACTGTTTTCATTTGAATACTTTATTTGTACTCACTTGTGAAGTGGAATATGTAGAATTAGATTATTCTCTGTACACTGAGCAATTGTACACTTGTTTGGCGTAATGACTTACAATCTTCAAAAAGACGTTTCTAGTGCCTATGCTCGCCACCATATTAGTATCACCCGGACTTGGCAAGTTGTGTTTTAAGTTGACCCATGTTAACAGGACATTTCCGATCTGATAACTGGAGGTCTGTACTGTGAATGTGCTTGTAATGGGTTGCGTGCGATTTCGATCGTTTGTAACCATTTGTTGTGGTATTTCAGCGCTTTTTGAGAGGACAGTGTCATCGTAAGTAATCATTAGGAAATTTATGAACTCCATAGTTGTCTGTTTATTTTTAATTTCCTAGAAAAGCATATGGTGCATACCTAATCCATATGCTCTTGTACGCCATTAGCTTTAATTTGCAATATGCAGCCTAAGGATCTTGACAACGATACTCACCAGCCCTGGCCCATATCCATGGTAACGGTTGAAGTTTTTGCATGCGACGACGTATAACCGGCCAAGTGAATGCATAGCTTCAATGTGAAGTCACGTGAAATGACAAAACGACAGTGTTGCAGTATGCAGATATTAAACACCAGAACAAGAACAAGGTCTAGATGGGGATGTGTACTACAGGCTGTGGAAAAGGAGATGCGATAGCCACTAACGCCGTTAAACGGTTGGGCGGGAACTTTACGTCACCTACCATGAAGAAGTAATAGCACAGATTAGTAATAGGATCTGAGCTGATTATGTCCTTTGCGATAAGTTCACTCAGAATTAGTTCACTTCATAAAATGATTTACTTAATCTCATCAATTTACATTGTCGAGTTTGTTATTTGTGTTCTTTTTGGTTTAGGTTCAACATCTTCTCCTAAGAGAAAATTATGCTAATTTCTTTGTTTTCCTTGACCCTGTACATCCACGTTCAAGGAAGTCAGTAATAAGGTGTGTTATATACAGTGTACATCTATAGATTGAATTGTATCTTCTCCAAATATGATGTATAAAGAAACAAACTGCCGGAGAACTAAGTGAGGTGAGTGTACAATTTTATATTACTATTATAGTGGAACCACCACTTCTAATAACCTTGGATATTCACGATTACAAATGTATGGTGGCGAGAGTATTTAATAATTCTTGGAATTTCCATTAATCCAAAAGAAAATAAGGTAAAATTTTATTTTTCGTAGAATTTCATCGTCATGGTTAAACTGTGTAAATTCTCCAAGCACATTATCACTTTGTGTAAGATTATTAGAAGTATAGACTGTTTGATTTAATCTGAATACACGATAACATTTCTTCAAGAAAATTAAGATTTTATTAACGCACAAATCTTTTTAATTTTAATCCATTATTCGGTAGTTTTATGAAAATGAGAATTGACTGGATCATTATGTTTATTAAGGATAATTTTAAAAACTAAGGAATTGCAATTCGAATTTATCACTTATCTTTCAATCGGTAACATACATCTGCCATACAAGGAAAATAATTAAACCGTGGTATAATACATATATAAATAATAATATAAAAGCAACGTAGCCTTTGTAAATTAAATCTAGTCTAATTTTTCTTTTTTAAGGGTCGGGTACCTTATTCTACACCCTCGAATTTTGAAATTTCTTTTTTTTCATTATGAAGGTTATATGATCCTATTTGTGAATAAAAAAAAATGGAGCGCGGAAATAAGTATTTACGACTGTACAGCCGTTTAAAGTTGCGATTTTGTCGTTTGAAATTGTTGAGTCAAAATTTCCCACCGATTCCGGGCTCCGCCCCTGGGGTAATTGACTTACCACCCTCTACCGCTACCGCGGCCCCGCCTTTATCTATAGAGTCCCTTTTAAAGGCATGTTAGAAATTGGCCGAAGTCACCTGCCCCCAACACTATTTCTCACTGTTTTCCGCATTGACACATGAAGATACAAAAAATGAAGGCTAAAATTAAACCAAAGAAGGTAACTTACCTCTTTTTACCAAGGCCAGGTATTTAATTGTGGGTAGAAGTTCAATTTGTAAGTCCAAAAATGAAGTAACTCCTACGTTGAAAGTTCTTGTTGTCCTTTTCCACAGAATACCAACCTCCACTCCCTTCCCACCATAAAAATTAGAAGTCGCAAATTATCCTATCCCACAGGTCATTTAGAAAAAACAACCCTCCCCTTTACGGCATGCAGTTGCCAAAAAAAAAAAAAAAAATTAGGTAAAATTTTCGTAATCCCCAAAACGTACTTCTTCAATTTTACAGGAGAAAGTACTTACCGAAATGGGTTTATTTATACTTTAGGAAGGTCTTGGAAGTTTGTTTTCACCTCGTTGAAAATTTTTGCCGGTAAATCATGTAATTTTCGACATTAATGTCACTCCGATGCACGAAAGCTATTCTCTTGATATCCGTCTACTACGTGAACCAAATATTTGCGAGCGTTTCATGACGTAACAACCGGTCAGTGTTTCCAAATACGCGGTTTTGTAACTGTGTAACCGTTCTAGAACGTAAATAGACGTGAGTTACTGTTCATCATTTCTGATTACGAACTTGCGACAACATGACGTTCACAGGATCAGTGGCGTGCTCAATGTGAGGTTGATGGGGGTTATAACCCCCCTTTCGCCCAATATCTCTAAGGCTATTTATGAATGGTTCGTGGGGCTATTTATGAATGGTTCGTGGGGCTATTTATGAATGGTTTGTGGGGCTATCCGTCAATGGTTCGTGGGGCTATTTATGAATGGTTTGTGGGGCTATCCGTGAATGGTTTGTGGGGCTATCCGTCAATGGTTCGTGGGACTATTTATGAATGGTTTGTGGGGCTATCCGTCAATGGTTCGTGGGGCTATATATGAATGGTTCGTGGGGCTATTCGTGAATGGTTCGTGGGGCTATCCGTCAATGGTTCGTGTGGCTATCCGTCAATTGTTCGTGGGGTTATCCGTGAATGGTTCATGGGGCTATTTATGAATGGTTCGTGGGGCTATCCGTGAATTGTTCGTGGGGCTATTTATGAATGGTTCGTGGGGCTATCCGTGAATGGTTTATGGGGCTATTTATGAATTGTTCGTGGGGCTATCCGTGCATGGTTCGTGGGGTTTTCGAACACGAAAAAAAATATATAATTTTGAAAAACAAATTTAACTATGTTTGCCTAACCTAAGAGATCCTAACCTAACCTTGCCGTGCATGGTTCGTGGGGCTATTTATGAATGGTTCATGGGTCTATCCGTGCATGGTTCGTGTGGTTATCGAACCTGGAAAAAAAATACAAAATCAGTAATACGAAAGTAGGTATTTTTCTATGAAGAAGATTGCAACACTGCATAACCACTGATCATGGACTACGCTAGTCAAGATTTCTCCGCCATATTGCGTGTAACGCAAGCGAAAGCGAACAAAATAAAAATACTCGATATTTCGAAAATTGAGATTATTTGCGTGTAAAAAACGAAACGGGAACTTGAAGAACCCTTAGGAATGCAGAATACGTAAGTATCAATGTGAAAAATACGAAAATAAGGGAATTAAAGACGTTTGGTGGTTACTGAAATTTTAATAAAAAATATTATTTCCAATTTCTGAAGTCGCATAAATGAAATCGAATGTCTGAAATGTCTAATCCGCCAATATATCACACAAATTACATATCGCAATCGCAAATGTTCCTATTGCACAAGTCAATCAAAAGAAGAAAAAGAAAAAATCAGACGTGAGCCTGTGACATAAATCGATGATCCGAAATCTTCAGACTTGCGCCTGTGACATGAATGCATCATTCGCCATCATAAAGTTCTGAAAAACCGTTTTGACGTTACGCAAGGAATTTCAATTTCATAAAAAACGTAAGTTTCGTAGCACGTAGATCTAAAAAATTACTTTCCGCGCTATTTAGAAACATCGTTTATTATTAAGAACTAATTTTTGTAACGAGAATATTTGAAATATGCGAAAAAGAGCCCTTTTTAAATACGTATGATATTAGATGCAACTATTTCTTCTACAAAGATAATATTGTAAAATACTGACGAAATTGGTATATTATATGCAAGTTAGTGTTGTGTAGTATAAGTGTGTTCCACTTTAAAATACTGAAATGCAAGTTAAACTAACCACGTGAACACGTTATTATACTTCTGGAGCTAACTAACATTCAACTAGACTTGTACTTTCCTTGAAAACTGACAAAACATTAAATAATTACAAGTAATAGTACATAATATGAATTATTTTATTGGAAACAAACTTGAAAATAAATAAGTTATGCTGTTGTTTTAAATCCCTTTCTTCTACATTTACTCTATAATCTCGTATTTGCATGTGTGTTTCGAACTACGTATTCTTATTTGACAGTGTCCGGTGAAAATTGATTACCAGTTTCTTCTGACAATACAGAGAGAAATCTTTATATCCTGGTAATCATTTTATAATTTACACGAAGAGAAAAGTATTTATGAGATTGCCAAAAGAAAGTCATAGGGCAATTGTAAAACTCTTGAGGGGGATCTAATACTCTATAATTATTATAGATTTAGGAGAGTGTAATATATCAAGTACTCCATTACTGTGTATTTTTTTATATTCTGTGAAACGTTTGGTAGGCTACCGACTCTGTACAATTTCAAATGATCAGAGTTTTAATAAAGTGAAGCTTTAAAAAAACGCATGAAGCAGATATATCCGAAGTTCCATTTTAAATGTTAATAATCTTGAAGTGAAAATGTGTAAATTTTACATTATTTGTCAACATTTCCTAGTTATGTACAGGGTGCCCCACAAGTCTGGACTCACAGGACAGACAAAAAGACGTAGACTCAGAATTTGTTCAAAGTAACCACAAATGAATGTTGTAGACGAAATTTCCCCTCCTGCAACACTTTATTGTCCGTAGTCGCAGAAATTTGCTGACACGCATGCACAGTGTGTTATTTGAGAAGGAGAATGCTCTGAATTTTGACCTTCTGCACCAAGACTTAAATGACCCCACAAATCGAAATTGAGCGGAGCGAGATCTGGGTTCCTTGGACGCCACTTCATTCATCTTCGGCGTACAATCCATTATGAGCGAAACTGTCTATTAAGGTAATGTCGCACTGTAAGCACGTAATGCGGAGGGCGCCATCCTGTTGAAAACTCCTATGGGTCCACACTTACGGGACACCCTGGATATTATTTACTGCAATTGATTGTATTCTACAGTTTGCCCTAAAATCCTACATTTATGAACAATGTATTCTCCTTTTTCATACAAAGACCCCAAACTATAATTGTAGGACTCAAACTCGTGACTATATAATTCCTTTATTTTATTAACAGAGGCTTACACGTAAAAAAGTGTTATATGTGCAACAGTCACATTCTCTGCCCTATTATTCCAACAATCACTGCTCCTTCTTTTCGTGACAGAATTTAGAATTTTGTTCACAATCCAGTTTAATAGCCATATAGAATCCATGTCTCAACATTACTAAAATTAAGCATCAGTTCCAGGGCATAATAAGCTAATATTTTTTATATATATTATGTTCATAAATCGATGCACTTCCGAAGCACATAAAAATCAACAATATTATATTTAACCGAAGAAAATGTAACATTTCATTGTTAGTTTCTGGTTCTATTTATGTAAATGGCAGCAGGTTGTTATTCCGAAACAAAGGTTCAAGATCTGTCGATTTTAGTAGGAAGTACTAAAGAACAATTTATTTTTGTAAGGCGTAAACTTTGCCAATGTACTCATGAGCTGCGTGAGTGGTTAAGGTAACGGACTCGCGTTCAGAAAGTCGGAAGTTTAAATTCCCCGTGCAATCATTCTGACTGAGGTTCTCTCTTAGCCAAGAAAGTTTTAAAATCTAGTAAATCTAATAAAGACCACGGAGTGTTAAATAAGTCAAGCAAACAACCATTGTTAACGTTTCCGGGTAACAAATACATAAACATACCAGCATGCCTAACACAGAGCAGTTAAAGGTCACGAACAATATGTATATATTGTGGAAAACTCTTCATGAGTTTAGTTTACAGCTATTGGACGAAATGGGCAGTCCTTTACAGGGAAGTAAAGCCGTTTTAGGCAAAATTTGCTTAAAGTCTACTTTATGGTCAAATTAGCTTAAAGCAGGGGCTGAACCACTGTGCAATGCATTTCCACCGAGGATCGAACCAGGGACCAAAATATTACATTGCACCATCGTGCATCGGGGATACTCAAGTTATAGTCGTTTACTATAAGCTGACTGCAAATAGCCACAGCTGGACAATAGTGGCGTCAATATAGATGCTGATGTGGTGTCACAGCATTGTGTCAGTTATGCGGTGTGTTAGGTGTGTGATGTCGTGCTCATGCTGTCCACATATCCTTGGTATGACACTCATCGCAACACGATATTACATCACGGTTGCAAATGTGTGGGTACCTACATGGCACGTCAATGGTGACTGCATGTTACGGAATATTGGTTTCATGAAATCATCGCATAGAGTTTCAACATTATACTAGTTAAATAGGTAAGCTAGGAAAATGACGTATTGTAATTAACATGTCAAGTATCACTGCCGGAGTTGTACCCATGGTACCGAAATGAGACAAAGCTCAACGTACCTGTGAATTCTGTTCTTCTCTGACTCTAGAGAACGCTAGACGCATTTTCCAAATAGAGTGGCAGTGACAAACCCTTCTATTATCAGGAAGAGTTACAGGAAGTGGTGTAGGAACAGGATGAACTGTTTATCCTCCATTATCTGCAGGAATTGCACACGTTGGAGTTCTGCGGACTTAAAAATTTTCTCCTTACACTTAGAGCAGGTTGATTGAGTCATACATTGCGCCCGAATAGCTAAAAGAAATCTCAAATGCCGGAAGGCCGCTACTGATTGGGGAGCGCACTGATATGCACCCAGCTAAGGTTCCTGTACTTTGCCTTAACCTTAGGGATTGTTGTGTGGATCTATCATTGTAGAATTTAGCACCTTAGTATCCAATGAACCCAGTGAAGCATATGTTCCGAGGAGGTGACATTGCGACCAATCTGCGTGGTCCCTGGGGTCACGCGACCTGATGAAAATGTAGGTTGAACTGCACCGCTGGATCTTTGGCCTGGTCCAGCAACATTTTCTCTCCTTTCGTAAAGCTGGTGTATTCTACATTCTCCACATATGCTGACTAAGACGTCTATATTTCAGTCAAAAACACTTAGCAACTTGACGTTTCAACCTTCTGTCAGCGTCTTCCTCAGACTTGAAACAAACCCTCTCATAGATGGTTGAAACGTGACGTTAAGTGTTTTTTACTGGAATATAGACTGCCTTGGTCAGCATATGCATCGTGTTCATATTCCCAAAAAATTCATTCTAGAGCATTCATTTGGATCTTAGCGAACGTCACCTTCGCTGTTCTCTGGATTTATGATACAAAATAAGTCATGGTGTCGGAAAAGTATCACAAATATCTAAACAGTGAATGCAAGAAAAGCACGAAGGTTCCTCTTCAGTTCTTTAGAACATTCTAAACCGATAAAAATTTCCATATCCAATTGAAATATCATAGAGGTTTCTCGCAAGATAGAAATATAAAAAATATCCGGGCGGGGGGGACTAGGGTTGAAGCTTGGTGGGTTGGGTGAGGGCATTTCTGCACACTCTAAGGAAAACATTCCGTCGACTGTGGAGATGTAAGTACCGCTCAGATTTTGATTATGGAGGTGGGCTGGATGAGAACGGTACTATGGCAGGTTGGTTTCTGGTACCTTCGAGTAACTCGTGTTTCAAGAATTATATTCATGTGTATGGATTGGAAATTGCTCCAAAGTAGCAATTGTGATGAAAACGAGATAATCACATGGATTATTTGCATGTATTTAGCATTTTACTTAGGAAAGACCGTACAAGAGCGTCGAGCAATTGCAGTGTTCTGGCACGTCGTCCTATGTTAATCAAGGGGTCCCGAGTTCGATACTCTTTAGAGGAACATAGTGATTCGGATCTCACTTTAAACTGTAGGCCAGGTCCCGATTAGCCTATCTGTGCATAAAGTGGACTTAGAAGAAGAACTCAAACCGACGACTGTTCACAACAGGATCAAGGTTACAAACATGTACTAAACTAAACTAACTAAATAAAAATACGGAAGTTAAAATCAGTACGAAATAGTTAAGAGGGCCCAAGGAGAATTTTTCAAATCATGTACACTGACCAGTTTGAAACGGGGGAAAATAGTAGTGGGCGACGGTGAAAGATTTTAGTGGCCATAACATGTCAATGGCATCAATACATAGCACTCGGTATATAAAAGCCAAGCGAATACGTTACGATTTGCAGTCAAATAAAACGCAGAACTAAGTAAAACTGGACAGTGGCTTCCAGGGCACCTGCCGTACATCATTCACGGCCGAGCCGTGATAAATTGATAGGCTATGTGTAATGGAATCCGGGCAGGGGGGCTCGAGGTTGAGGCATGGTTGGGTGGGTGACGGTATTTCTTCACACTCCAATGAAAACCCAATCGGCGGACTGTGGAGATCTAAGTACCGTTCAGATTTTAGTTACGGAGGGGGAGGGATGAGGACGGTATGGTGGGAGGGTAGTTTCAGTACCGTTGAGTACCGCTTGTTTCAAAAATTATATAGTAGTTCGGAGCCTTTAAACATTACACCAGACCGCTTGTTGCTTATCGGTGATGCCAGCGAGCGCATACAAGAATGCATCCATTAAAAACTATTAGAACAAAAAGTCTGACATCATAAGCATGAAGCTAACAAAGTTCGTCATAAATTATAATACGGAATACGGAAGTTAAAATCAGTACGAAATTCTTAAGAGGGCCCAAGGAGAATTTTTCAAATCATGAACACCGACCAGTTTGAAACGGGGAAAATAGTAGTGGGCGACGGTGAAAGATTTTAGTGGCCATAACATGTCAATGGCATCAATACATAGCACTCGATATATAAAAGCCAAGCGAATACGTTACGATTTGCAGTCAAATAAAACGCAGAACTAAGTAGAACTGGACAGTGGCTTCCAGGGCACCTGCCGTACATCATTCCCGGCCGAGCCGTGATAAATTGATAGGCTATGTGTAATGGAATCCGGGCAGGGGGGCTCGAGGTTGAGGCTAGGTTGGGTGGGTGACGGTATTTCTCCACACTCCAATGAAACCCCATTCGGCGGGCTGTGGAGATCTAAGTACCGTTCAGATTTTAGTTAGGGAGGGGGAAGGGATGAGGACGGTATGGTGGGAGGGTAGTTCCGGTACCGTTGAGTACCGCTTGTTTCAAAAATTATATAGTAGTTTGGAGCCTTTAAACATTACACCAGACCGCTTGTTGCTTTTCGGTGATGCCAGCGAGCGCATACAAGAATGCATCCATTAAAAACTATTAGAACAAAAAGTCTGGCATCATAAGCACGAAGCTAACAAATTTCGTCATAAATTATAATAAGATACTATCTCATAACCATCATGCTGAAGGTAAAGATTCGTGAACGACCACAATAACCTGCCGTTTGAAATATATCCCTGCTAGGGCCGACGGAAGAGGGGGGCGAACTGTGCCACCGCCCAAGGCGGCAAATTTTCAGGGCGGCAAAATTTGAAGAGAAGAACAAAAATAAACCTTGAAAGTTATAAGATTATATTATATAACTTGGAAGTTAATATATGCCAACCCACAGTTTTGAAGGAACATATCAGGGTACTATTATCGTATGGGCAAAACACCTCCGAATCATATATTTCGGACTTCTGTACATTGCTAACGTGTTGCGGAACATTTCTTAAGGCGAAATAATGCATTTCTAACTAAGATAATGTTTATTTTCTCTATTTAGGAGTACTTACTGTTACTTGTTGTTTCGAATCTGTAACACATTATGGCCGTGATAGCATACTGGTTTAGGGGGCGTTCTGAGAGTGTTTTGTCGATTTATGCAGTGGTGCAACCTCGTTCACCGGAAAATATCTACTTTCGTGCCCCTATTTGAAATTATGCTAATACGTCGCATTTACGTGTAGAACTTGTGAAATAACCTTGCGATTTACCACGTTCATTGTCCATCTTCCTTTCGCAATTCGGAACCATCTTTCTTTCGCAATTCGTTAATGCTCTTCCTTTACGCACAACACTCTTGCAACCTTGAACATTGACGTCAGACGAGGAATGCCTACGTGGTTAGGTTAGGCCTGTTAGGTTAGGTTCCATTAGCATAAATACAAAGAAAAAATAATATTTTCGCTAAGAGACGCGTTACCTTTGTATTGCCTAACATGAAAAAGGTCTCTCCTGTGACGTCAGAACACAATGTTGCTAGGGTGTTGTGCGATAAGTGACACCCATTCGGGTCGGAACCATCTTTCTTTCGAAATTTGTTAATGCTCTTCCTTTACGCACAACCATCTTGCAACCTTGAATATTGACGTCAGACGAGGAATGCCTACGTGGTTAGGTTAGGCCTGTTAGGTTAGGTTCCATTAGGATAAATACAAAGAAAAAATAATATTTTCGCTAAGAGACGCGTTACCTTTGTATTGCCTAACATGAAAAAGGTCTCTCCTGTGACGTCAGAACACAATGTTGCTAGGGTGTTGTGCGATAAGTGACACCCATTCGGGTCGGAACCATCTTTCTTTCGAAATTTGTTAATGCTCTTCCTTTACGCACAACCATCTTGCAACATTGAATATTGACGTCAGACGAGGAATGCCTACGTGGTTAGGTTAGGCCTGTTAGGTTAGGTTCCATTAGCATAAATACAAAGAAAAAATAATATTTTCGCTAACAGACGCGTTACCTTTGTATTGCCTAACATGAAAAAAAACTTTCCTGTGACGTCAGAACACAATGTTGCTACAGTGTTGTGCGATAAGTGACACCCATTCGGGTCCGAACCATCTTTCTTTCGTAATTCTCTTCCTTCCAACCTTGAATATTGACGTCAGACGTCAGACGTGAGACGATGAATGCCTACGTGGTTAGGTTAGGCCTGTTAGGTTAGGTTCCATTAGCATAATTACAAAGAAAAAAATATAAAAAAACCTCTCTCCTGTGACGTCGGAACACAATGTTGCTACAATGTTGTGCGATAAGTGACACCAATTCGGAAAAAATGGCTTGTTCCGAACTCGACAGGTGGTTCCAGTGAAAACACGGCGAGGCTGAAACACTGGCTACGGGGTTGCATCGTCTTAACACACGGAACATTGCACTCTCATGCAAAAAGCAAATGGCGTGAGGAGAAACAGCGTGTCGGACAGAGATTTTCGCAGAAAACAACACGCATTCACATTAAAATGGATCAAATCTACATTCAGGAACTTCCAAAACGCTCAAGAAAATGATTTCCGTAAGTACTTTCTCCTGTAAATTTGAAGGAAATTTCAAGGAATCCGTTTTGCCCATACGATAATGTTACCCATATCAGTAGTCTCACTTTAAAACCACTGAGTGCCACAAGGTGGGACAGCAGATTCGATGCCTTCACTCCGTTCAGATATCAAGTGGGAGAGGCCTATGACGCGCTTCTTCAAATAGTCTTAATGGTCGCACATAAGACTCAGTGTATTACAAACCAGGCGGCTTTACACTCCTTTCGAAAGGGAGCGGCATCTTCGGCCATCGCCAAGAGCTGCAAAATGACTAGCGCCGGCCCTGATCCCAGCTTCAATACTGGTGTCCTAGAATAAAAAACTAAAAATTTTCAAAAGGAATGGGATAAAGGTGTGAATCCTCTCAATGCTACACGCAGGAAACATCACGTAGCTTACAGTACAACAATCAGTATAATCCTCTGTGGGACTTATCCATTTGTGTTCATGATTGATTGTCCTTTCAGAAATTTCACCTTACACTTTTCATTCTTATCTTCGCCATTTTCCAGAAGTGGCAGACAAGTAGGGTGACTATACGTCCCGTTTCGACCGGGACAGTCCCGTTTCAGTATCGTGTCCCGGTTGTCCCGTTAATGCTATTAAAAAGTCACTATTTGTCCCGTTTCGTAAAAGTCTAGGAGTTATCTTGAAAACCAAGTCTAAATTTGAGAGACATTTCATGCTAGAAAGATGCATTGTTTTCTATGTGTTCTGTTGTTTCTAGAGCAAAATAACCATGCAACTTCTTTACTGAATTGCAAAAAGAATTTGAAGTTTCTGCTTCTTGACACAAACTCAAAAGAAAAATCTAGATTTGTGTGTTTGATATGTGGGATAAGGTTTGCGGGAAGATTAAAGGATTAATGAAGAATAAAGCTTCTCTCAAGAAGATTGGTTCTTCTGCTAAATACTTCCGACATTACTCAACTTCAGCAGAGGACCAACATCAAAGGATGATCAGAAAGGACGAGAAATGTTATGTTAATCATTCCGAGATAATAATAATTAATACCTTTTGAAAACGGGAGATGATATTTCATTTATTGTTTATGATATATCATTTATGATATCCATTCTCTAATCAGAGACGCAACCACGAATTTTTGTCTCGGGGGGCAAGTACCAGAATAGACGTACCAATATTATTATTCTTAATAATAATAATTTTAATAATAACATAAATGCTAATAATAATATAAATGATAATAATGTTATTATTATAACATTAATGTTATTGTTATTATTGATTTGCTTTATATTACTTCGCTTCTTCTGCCACTTTTGACTAATTTGCGAAGATGGGAATGATGAAATTGATGAATGGACACTCACAAGCATCCATGCCCAAGCCGGGATTCGAAGCCAGGACCAATATTATTATTAGTAGTAGTAGTAGTACAGGGTGGCTCAATAAGTCATTTAACACCCCTGGTACAAGGCCACTGCAGCGCGAAACATGGAAATAGTTATGACCAATCGTTATCAGGCCAAGGGGGAACCACATTGACGCTACCCTCGCGGTCGGCGGCCATCTTGATGTCCGCCATCTTGAATTCAACTTCAGAATTTTAAATGGGAATGGGGTGTTATGATATATCAAATCATGCTAGAATTTCACGAGAAATGCAATGGTAAAGGTTTTTTCGACGTATCTTTAACCAGAAAAAGTTATGATTGAATTCTTGTACCAATTTGCTCCTTTTCGAGGTGTTAGAAAAATGCCTTAAAATTTGTTTAGAGCATCGGTAATGCATCGAGATCAAAGTGATGTCTAGGGAGAGAAGTTCGAATGCTATTGCACAAGATTTTAATCGGATACATCGAAGAAGAACTGCGCATTATGAATGGTTGTCGCGTACAATTTTCAGTGTGACGCTTCCATTGAATTAAAAGTCCTTCACAGTAACAAGGCTAACGTTTATGTTTCATGTGTTTTAGAATATCTTTCCACGCCGAGTTTGGTGAAGGTTCAGCGTGCGGATTGAAGTGGTTATGGCGACCCCACAAGAACGTGACTTTTTTTTTATGGGGTTACATAAAAGATTGTGTCTATGTAACCCCATTGCCTCAAAACCTGCAAGAACTGCAAATTCGCATCACTTCTGCAATCCAGTCCATCCCTGTGGATATGTTGGAGCGTGTGTGGCATGAATAGGAATATCGCCTTGATGTCTGCAGGGCCACTCGTGGCGGCCACATTCAATACTTTATACATAAAAAATGTTCTATACGGCCTAGAACCCATTTACACTTGCTGATTTTCGCTTCTGGACGGGAATTTAATTTATTTACAATTTCAGGAAATTAATAAGCCTGGGGTTATTAAGAATCCAGAATCCATACATTATAATGGCATATATTTGGTTCCGTAAAAGAACGGAAACCTTCTTTCTCGCACAATTTACGAGACATTTACGTCAATTCGATCCAATTTAAAAAAAGGTACCTGGATCGTATTAAAATTGATCCAGAGAAAAGGTTCGTGGACCGTATTTAAATTGATCCGGAAAAAAGGTTCCTTGACCTTATTTAAACTGAGCCGGAAAAATTTAACTGGACCGAATTTAAATTCAGTCTGAAAAAGTTCCTGGACCGTATTAAAATTCAGCCGGAATAAAGCTTCCTGGACCGAATTTTAATTCAGTCTGATAAAATTCCTGGACCGTATTTAAACAGCCGAAAAAAAATTTCCTGGACCGAATTTAAATTGATCTGGTTAAACGGTTCCTGGACCGAATTGAAATACTTTACAGATAAAAAGGTTCTTTATGGTCCAGAACCCATTTACGCTTGCTGATTTTCTCTCCTGGACCGGAATTGAATTTATTTAAAATTCCTGAACCCTTAACAACCCTGTTATTAATCGAAACCAATATTTAATTATAATCTAATACTTAATAGAAACATTTCAACTATTTTGTAATCTCATTGCATTATAAGTATTATATAGAGGGTGTCCGGCCTTCAGGTAAACAAAAATAACTTGCTATATCTTTCGAACGAATTGATAGAAATGTGCAAGCAAATACTCATTCGATAGGAAATATCTTCAAGATTTTATAGCCAACATGGCAACACTGAAACTGCCACGCTGCGCGCTGCGTGATGGGAAATCGCAAAATCGTTAGGTATACAAATGAAAATAGCAGAATTTCTTAAGCAGCCATGTTATGAATGAAATGTTTTTCACGTTACAAGTTACAAATAACGAAAGGAAATTATGCATGAACTGTTCATAATCGTAGAAGAATAGCTGAAACTGTTCATGTGTCAATAAATCTCAATATGAGCACCATTTGTAGCTCTACAGATATCAAAACGATAATCTACCTCTTGCCACACATTGAAAAGCATTTGGGGCGTTAAAAGCTGAACTACATCATTGATACGTTTTCTCAAATCTGCCGCATTTCGATTTTTTTTTTTTTTTTTGGTACACAATGTCCTTAATGAATTTCCAAGCAAGAAAGTCTAATGGGGATTTTGGGGGCCAAGGTATCGGCCCACCTCATCCAATCCACTGTTCCGGAAATGTCCGATTGAGCAACGCTATGACGTTTCTGTGATAGTGAGAGGGGAACCCATCCTGCTGGAAAAGAAAGTAGGGATGTATCTGAGGAAGTACAAAGTTCTCCAACATGTCTAGGTAGACCTGTCCAGTCACTGTAGGCTCTATGAAAAAAAAAAGTTCTACCACGCCATTCTTATGCAGTCCTAACCAGACATTAATTTTCGGTGTATCCCTTTCATATTCCATCAGCTGGTGAGGATTCTTACTACCACACACACGACAATTATACCGATTTGGCTAACCATAAACATGGAAGGTGGACTCATAACTAAAAAACACCTTATCAAGAAAATTTTCATCTTCTTCAATCCGGGTCAGCATTGTCACAGCGAAGTCTTCTCTTCTGTGGATCGTCTGGCTTAAGGTGTTGAAGCAGTTGCACTTTGTACGCACGCAAGCGTATACGTTTGTGGACAATGTCGTGTACTGTTGAACGAGGAATCCCTAGTTCTCGACTTGCCTGTCTTACCGACTTCCGTGGACTCCTGCAGAAAGAGTCCCGCACACGTTCAACAGTCTCTTCAGTTACGCGCTCTTTCCGATACTTCCCTGCCTGATACAGCAAACTGCCGGTTTCCTTTAGAGTCTTGTCCCACTCGTAAATGGTTTTGCGTGTGGGAGGATCCACATTTCATTCCATTCTGACAAGCCGCTGAACACGTGTAACATATTTCAATTCAGCTAGCCAAACACGCACTGCACTTTCCACTGCGGGGTTCACATCATGAATAACAAAGCAAGCAAGCGTGCTCCGATACCTAAAGATTTTGCGATTTCCCATCATGCAGCGTGCAGCGTGGCAGTTTCAGTGTTGCCATGTTGGCCAAAAAATCTTGAAGATATTTCCTATCGAATGAGTATTTGCTTGCATATTTCTATCAATTCGTTCGAAAGTTATAACATGTTCTTTTTGTTTACCTGAAGCCCAGACACCTTAATGGTTAGATACACACATTTTTGGATCTCAACCTTTCCTCAAAAAATCCTGGGTACGGGCCTGGAAAAAAGGTTCCTGGACTGTATTTAAATTCATCCGGAAAAAAGGGTTCATGGACCGTATTTAAATTAATCCTTAAAAAAGGTTCGTGGATCGAATTGAAATACTTTATACATAAGGTTCTTTAAGACCTAGAACCTATTTACATTTGCTGATTTTCTCTTCTGGACGGGAATTGAATTTATTTACAACCCTGGGTTTATTGATCCAGAAATTCATACATTCTAATGGGTTCTACGAGGTGCATTCGGTTCTAAGGTCTCCTTTTTTCTTCATTACTGGAAGCAGTTACAGACGTGAGAGTTATTTGAGAAGAAGCATCCATTCTTGAAGGTTGGTGAGGCCAGATGACGGCATGAAACGGTCCATAGTTAGCTAGTGGCGCTATCTAACGACGGACATGTTTTTGATATTGGAAATGACATAACTTACATCGAAAGAACAGCGTGTTATTATTAGAGCTAGGAATTTTAAGTGCTGAACATTAATTTTTTTTGTGTGAAAATGGGTAAAAAAAATGACTCATCCCCAAAATAAGCATGTATTGAACTCTACTCATGGTGTTTCGGTTGCACCTTTTTCACAATCTCAGAACCTTTTCCACCTTTTTCACAATCTCAGAACCTTTTGCATCTTTATCATTTTTTTTAAATACAACTCGCGCGGTGTTTAACCCCACCCACATTGGAGGCACGGCTTCTTGGCACGCGATTCTTGTTTACTGCACAACAATGAATCGGCTTTCTTCAGTTCTTGGACGTTAATGTAGTAAGCGCGCGGACTTTAAACAGTGCCAACAATGACGCGTTACAATTGCTAGAAGTTGTGCTCTTTTTGTCCTATGCTCTATTATTTACGAATTGTTGTAGGAAAGCTGTTTTGTTTTTGTTTCCTTCCCCCGTCTCAGCTAGCAAGGTAACTGCAGTCTGTGATCGACTGATCGATGCATCGGATTTGCTTGTTCACCATGCCAAAACATACAGTACATGTTGGGAAACTGCAGGACATTGTTAAACAGTTTTAGCAGTGACGGCATTCAGAGTGATGGATCTGTTCTGAGGTGTGATGTGTGTGATATTCCTATTGCTGTAGATGACAAACACCAACGCACTCGGGTTGTGCAGCATCTTCAGAGTGGGAAGCACGTCAGGAATAAAGAACTACGAGATGGTAAAGGTGGGAAGCGACAGCAATTCATTGGTGAGGTGCTTGCATCTTCGATTTCCAGAAATACAAATGAATTTTTCAGTGAGACAGCAAAGGCATTTATAGCGTGCGGAATACCTCTTTCGAAACTTAACAATCCTTTCATGAAATCATATTTGCAAAAATATACTGGGAAGTCAGTTCCAGATGAGAACACCTTAAGGAAATCTTACCTTCATCCTCTTTATGAAGCTAAAATCTCGTAGATCAGGCAAATAGTAGCTGACCATCCAATCTATTTAATACTAGATGAAACCACAGATAGGCAAAACAGGTACGTTTTGAACATTTTAGTAGCACCTCTCAATGGACATCAAGTGAAACCCATGCTTTTAAAAACTTATTTTCTCGGCAAAACAAATAATGCAAGTGTAATGCAAAGTTTGAATGATGCATGTTTTGTATTGTGGCCGGAGGGCGTAAAATATGATAGAGTGTGGTTAGTTCTTACAGACCAAGCATCTTACATGTTAGCTGCATTTTCTAATCTGAAGAATATGTATTCTAACTTAAAACATGTGACCTGCATTGTTCATGCTTTGCATCGAGTTTGTGAAGCTCTTAAAGATGAATATACATATGTGAACGAATTTGTTTCTAGCATTAAGAAAATACTGAAAAAGGCTCCTCCTAGAATACAGAAGTACGTAGAAATTACGAAACTTTCACTACCACCCTCTCCCATCCTCACTAGATGGGGTACATGGTTAAAAGCTGCAGTGTTTATTTTCAATCATTTCCATACAATATCGAAATTTTTAGATGCTTTGCCTAGTGATTCCTCAGCTGTAGAAAAAGCGAAAAAACTTGCACTTAAACAGGAATTGCAAGATGAACTCTATATTATGCATGGCTTCTCTTTCCTTACTACTGCAATCACAAAACTGGAGGAGCAGTGTCCTGAAAAGAAAGTACAGTGGGCTGTTTTGATCCAAAAACCCTGATGTTCAAGAAGTCGCAACCAACAAGGATGTGGATTATCAGTTGAAAACAAAATACGCACCACTTGTATCTGCTTAGTGACCGCAGATGTAGCCTCACTCAGAAGAACATAGAAATTTTGAATGTAATCTATTTTAACAATTTTCTAGATGACTAATTCTAAGCAAGTAAGAAGAAGCATGTTTTCCTTTATGTCGCTTTCTAATGTATCAGAGAATTTTCTTTGCTTAGTTATATTAAACGGTTTAAAACCAGAGAATACTCTATGTGTTTATCCAGACAAGTTGAATCATATATGTATGCACTGCTCACAATAAATTTTACATCTGAAAATTAGCACCTTTTTTGTACAAAAATTGGCACCTTTTTTGCACCTTTATTGGCAAATTTTTGCACCTAAAATTCCTAGCTGTAGTTATTATCCATTTTCTTCACCTGCGTGGAGTGACACCCATTGATATTTATCTTAAATTGACTGAGACGTGCTGTGGTAGTGTCATGGACGTGAGCAATGTGCGTTCGTGGTTCTGATAGTTCTAGGAATGTCGAACGTCGTATGAAAACAAACCAAATGGGCCTCGTCCACAAATAAGAAGCCAGTTACTCCATTGCTGAGAAAAGGGATGTTTTGGGACTGCGAAGGCGTTATACTCACACAATGCTATCCTAAGGGCACTACAATGATGGGTACAAGCTATGGAACTGATTTGAGGACCAAGTTGCTTCCAGCATTGCGAAAGAAACGGCCGGAAGTAGCTGAAGCTGTTCTTTCATCAGGACAACGCACTTCCTCATCGGGCGAGCATTGTTCAGCCGCTCTTCATGGAAAACAAATTTGAAGTGAATCACATGCTCCGTCCATACTCCCCTGACCTTGCACCTAGTGATTTTTGGCTTTTCCCAACGCTGAAGGACTTTGTCCGGGGCCGCAGATTTTCCTCTCGTGCTGCTATTGCATCGGCAATTTTCCAGTGGGGCAAGCAGACCCCTAAAGAAGCGTTCGCGGCGGCAATGCAATCATGGCGTCGACGTTGCGAAAAGTGTGTACGTCTAGAGGGAGACTATGTTGAGAAGCGAATGAAGTTTCATCTCTGTTGTGTAAGTTGTTTATGAAAGAAAAAAAATAGGAGACCTTATAACTTGAATGCACCTCGTATTTTGTTCCCTAGCAGGACGAGAAATTTTTCCTCTCACAATTTAAATTCGATCCAATTTGCGTTTTGTTTCATTGCAAAAAGGTTCCTGGATCGTATTTAAATTGAACCGGAAAAAAGGTTCCTTGACCATATTTAAATTCAGTCTGAAAAAAGAGTTCCTGGACCGTATTTAAATTGAGCCGGAAGAATGTAACTGTAAAAACGGTTCGTAAACCGCATTTAAATTGATCTGGTAAAAAGGTTCCTGGACCGAATTGAAATACCTTTTATATAAAAAGATTCTTTATGGTCCAGAACCCATTTTACGCTTGACGATTTTCTCTTCTGGACCGGAATTGAATTTATTTAAATTATTTAACAACCCTGCATGCAAGTAACCAATCACGTCACTCATTTCCCCCATTGACACAACAGTTAGGCGAAATGAGAGTATGTGCCGGAAACTACAATTGACCTAGTGTAGATGCTGTTCATCAAGTACAACCTTAGTGACAATGAAGTTCGACCAGTCACAAATATAGGAGTGCGTTGTGAAAGAAGGAGAACACATGTATATGCTGAACATATTTTATTCAGCAGGCTACATGGAACAAAGGAAAACATAAATTTCCGCTGCAACGCAGCAACGTATGGTGTCCACACAAAATAAAACATTTTCGTCCATCTACACGTGACATTGAAGTTCGACCACTGTTAGAGGGGATCCTGTTTACCATGGTGTGACGCCGCCCCGTCGGCGAATAACTGTGGCAATGCGTCGGGGCATGCTGCGGACGAGCGTTCAAGGTATTCCACATGGATGCGGTGCCATTCCTCCTGCAGGCAGGCGATAAGAGCATCCACTGTCGTGGGTCCCCTCTGTTGCACACGTCGCTTAAGAACACGCCACAAATTCTCAATGGGCGAGAGGTCGGGACTCGATGGTGGCCATGGCAGAGTTCGCACGTGATGGCGAGTCAACCATTCTCTTGTCAGCCGCGCTGTATGAGGCCTGGCATTGTCGTGTTGAAAGATGAGACGCCGCCTGTGGAACAGGTGCCTTTGCACTGTGGGAAGATGCCGCTCCAGTATGCGTGAATAGGCGTGTGCAATCACAATGCCCTCCCAGACGTGTAGTGGGCCAACCCCAGATGCCGTCATGCATCCCCATACCATCACTGACGCAGGTTTCTGTACCCGACGTGCATAACATTTTGCTTCATTCTGTTCCTCCTTCCGACAAATTACTGTTTTCCGTATTTTCCCGTACACAACATTGAAAATGGATTCGTCCGTCCACAAAACCCTGTTCCACTGCCGAAATGTCCATCCCCGGTACATTCGTGCCCACCGTAGTCGATTGCCTTTGTTCAACATGGAAAGGAAGGGTTTACGTTTCGCCTTGTACACTCGGTAACCGCATTGCTGTAGGTAACGGCGAATGGTTCTGGTTGACACTTCAATGTGACAGCGTTCTCGAGTCCACAGTCGTAATTCGGCCACAGAAACATGATTGTTGGTCTGGATATAGTGCCTAAATATCCGTAGGTCACGCACGCTCAGCAGGCGTTTTCGACCGGGGGCCTTACCTGGCTCTGTAGTTCCCGTATTTTGGTGGTGTTTGATGATGCAGTGGACGGTTGACTTGGGTAAGTTCAGTTGGCGCCCTATTTCCCGTTCACTGAGTCCATCCCGTTGCAACTCCACCACTCTTCTCCTCACGGTGTTGTCAATAGGTTTGCCCCTGGCCATGGTGATGATGCACTGCGGTTCCTCGGTGCACAGCACGCGCTTATATACGGCGGACTCCCTTATCGTGTCCGTGACGTCATGCTTCGGTCGAATGCGCCACTATCTGGAATTTTCCGTATGGGCCTGGTGCCTGGTCGAAGTTCAATGTCACGCGTATTGTTCCCCGTTTTCGTTCTTTACGTGACTTTGGGTGCAACATGCTGGGATCACGATTCTTGCCTGCTCACACGCCTCCTCTTACACACATGCGTCACTTCTGCGGGTCACCCATTCCACCGCCTATGCCTCTGGTCGAACTTCATTGTCACCAAGGTTGTAGACGAGACCACTGCAAACCTGCCTGCGGTTTAAGTTTTGAGGTTGAGTTTTTGAGGACACTTTATGCCTATTAAAGAAGACGACGTTACCACTACGCCTCGGGGAGAAGGAGAACCAAACCTGCCTTGGGAATCAGGAGCAGTTGCATTTGTGAAGTTTGCACCAATAACTTCCTGCGGCGTAAAGAGAAGGTTATCCTTGGACACTTCTGGGTTGTAACAACCACATTGAAAGTTAATGGAATTGCTACAATCCAGAAGTGTTCGTGACTGTACAAGCGCCCATTCACGGAAGACTTTAAGAACTTCACAATGGAGAACATTGAAAAGCATATGGTGGTGCAAAACTTTAAAATATCACGTTTTTACATAGGATACTTTGTATATTTTTTATAATCAAAGAATAATATTCATTGCACTAAAATAGTAACTATACAGAATTGCATCTAAAAACCACTTATTTCATAAATTATTATTAATTAATAAGTATGCTTATTAATTTATTATAAGCACCTAAAAGTCCTGCAATGGAGTTTATAAAGTCCTAAATCCCTTTTTTTAATCACCTAAAAATCCGTTCCCTAATACTAACAAAGGAAATGATATTAAAGAGGAAATAACAAAGCAGACTTAATTCACGAAATACGTGTTATTTTTCTCTTCATAAAATGTTATCTTCTCGTATAAAATCTAAGAAACTAAAAGTTAAAATATACATAACATAAATGTAGTTGTTATTTATTTATTTATTAAATATAGAATTTCAAATCAGCGTTAGACATTTTACATTGGAATGTATATCAGTAGAAGAAGAATAACAAAAAATAATAATTTAAAATAAAATTACATCCGATAAAGAGTGTTACACATTTTTGCACAACAGCCTTCAAAAACGTGCCAGATTTTCAAGAATGTCTATTTGGAATGTTAAATTGTATTGACTTGGTAGTGTGTAAAGCAGGGAACGCTGAATGAAGCATAACCTTGGCTTCTGAGAAGCGAAAAGTTGCGCGCTTCGTGTTGTGCGAAGTGGCACTCGGAAGTTAATTTCCTGAAGAAGGCTGTCACTTCTGATGGTACCATTAACTATTTTATGTAGGAATGCAGTTTATGTCTCTGTGAGGAGATTGGAAATTCAACATTTTCAGAAGAATTGGCTTTTTCAAGTGTTTAGTGGATGGAATTCGGTGACGAACAGTGGCCAGGAAGAAATTTAGAAGAGAATTAAGTATCTAAATTTTAAGAGCATGCCATAGACCAGTTCGGAGAACAGTACATATTCCATTTTAGGTGAAACGAAAGATTTGTAAAATGTGCTGAGAGCAGACAGGTTGTTTATTTCGGTAAAACGATAAAGTAGACCCAACATATATGCATGGAGCCCTTAGTGACCGCGTAGATGTGTTCAGAAAAGAAACGTTTCCATCAAATATGAGTCCCAGATTTTGTGTTTAATGTGTTTTTCTCTAAGGAGAAGGTCATTGTAGTACATTTAAGTTAAGATTTAAGTTCCATATTTCGCCACAACTTTATTAGGAAGTCTAATTATTTTGCAGGAGTGCCATATAACTGAAATTTAACCTGTAGTATTATATTCGGTGTGAAACTTGGTCCCTTACATTAAAAGAAAAACACAAATAAAGATAAATTGAAAATAAATGCCTTAAAAAATATATTTGGACCTTAAAAGAATAAGGAGTGAAGAAGGTTGCCTAGGAGATGGACAGATGGAAGGCTTGTGTTGCTGGAGCAATAAACCTTCCGGTTTAAGAAGGCTAGAGAGAGTTAGTTACGTATATTTTTGCTTCCTAAACATAATAGCCTACATATGCAAAACAAGGTTTTTAATCGTAATATTCTTAATAATTTAAATGAAAGCATAAAGTTGGGTTATTAGTGGCTGTGTACATGGCTACTGAATGGAATGTCAGTTTGGTGAGCGTTGTCGTTGATTGAAGAGCTTATAACAACAATAAAAAAAAACATTTTTCATAGTTTGTTGGTTTATTGTATTCCACATATGCTAAATGCCAGGAAAGGAAGCTAATGGATGATATTCAACATGGCATCATCACGCAGTGTACTCTGGGAAGAAATCGGGCAAACAAATTCACTTGTGGTAAGGATAGCGTATGAGAAGCCTTCTTACAGCGAGAAAATTTGCATTTAACCACAAATAAATATTGTTTTATCTAAAATATTTTCTATGGTGTTTAGGGATATATTCAGGGTAACCAAGTTGTTAACGTTCTCGTCATTGGTGCGAGCTGCCGAGGGGGAATTGGGGTAAATGGGAAAATACCTTAACAAACTATTTAACACGCCACGCGCCCTTTCCCGTTGGACAAATATTTACCGTTGTTAATTTGTAATCCCTGTACCTTCGCATGCGATTGCTGTGTTTCTTCAACATTTTAACGTGTTTCTGATGATGGCACAGAATGTTGACCTCTGTTTAATTCCCCCCCCCCCAATATTTTATGAAGTTGGCGCTTCTAAAAGAACGTGTCACACGTTTTCAACAAATTCAGTACTTAAATCTATTTTCCTGTCTTCCATGAATTTCGAGCCATGTGATTTTGGGTTATAAAAAAAATTCTGCCTTAAGACAAATTTTAACAACAAAAATACAGGAATCTTAATATGGGAACTATAAGTTTGTGTTGCTATTTCAGAATTTTTCAATTTTCAGATGAAGAAGGCCTTAAGTGATGGTGATATTCCTTTTTTGATAAAGAAGAAAATGGAAAAGGAAAATGAAATAACATTATCCAGACTTGTTATTGAAAACAACGTTCTTGGGGCTGGTGGATTCGGTTCTGTGATGAGGGGAAGGGAGACAATAGAGGAAAAGGAGAACATCATAGCGGTGAAGAAAGTGAACGTTTTAAATCTACGAACCGAAGCAGTGATATTGTCACTACAACATCCAAACGTTGTACAAGGATATTCGAAATATGAGGTCTGTACCAATGGGTATCTAACGATGCAACTGTGTGTCGGTGATTTGAACCGAATGATAAGAAATCGGGGACCATTCGTCGAAAATGACGCTCGTCAGTATTGCCGGTAAGTGTAAATGATACTGTAGAACTGTAGATTAGTTCTTATTCCCATATCGGAAATTATCGGTTGTTTGATCATTATATTATGCTTCCAAAAAATGGATTTCGAATCAAAATTATGCATTTATTATAGTTCAATATTTATTTCATATACTGCTGGTAAAGTGTAATTGTCTAACTACGCAATCGCAACTGACTAACTCACTTGAGTAATTCAGAATACCATGAAATAGCGCTGCTAAAATTAATGGATGAAATTCAAGTATATCAATGGAAGCTTTTTAAACATTTTGAACAAAGAAACATTCTGTTCAAAATCGGGGTTTTAAATAATTAAACTAAAAGCGAAAATAATTAAGTGCTATTCTTAAATGTAATTATTTATTTATTTATTTGTTTATGTACAGGGTGAAAATTAATGAACTATATGGAATAAAACAGTCATAATTTCTGAACGGTTCGCGTGATGACGTCCAAACTACGTGGCTGGCCACAGGGCATGATGGGAATTCGTATGCGTATGCGTATGTGCCGCAACGTGTTGATGTCGGCCATTTGCAAGTGAAAATGTCCTGGAGGAGTATTTTGGGGACCGCATTCTGGCTCTGGGAGGCCACTGGAAGGGGGCTATGTTAAGGACAAGGTGTACAGAAATAACCCCAAAACCATTGCCGAGCTGAAAACTGCCATCCAGGAGGTCATCGACAGCATCGATGTTTCGACACTTCAGCGGGTCATGTAGAATTTTGCTGTTCGTCTACGCCACGTCATCACCAGAGATGGCAGACATATCGAACATGTCATAACCTAAATCCGAATGTCTGTAGTGCCGTTTACATGTGCAATACAGTTTGTGTACTACGTGGTTTGTCACTAATTTCCGTTTTATTTCATATAGTTCATTAATTGTCACCCTGTATTTACAGTATGTCGTTACTGTAATTGGCGCCTGATTGAAATCGAGCCAGAATAAAAATAGAAATAGTAAGTCCGTGAAGGAGCAGAATGCTATAAAAATGCAATGACCAATAAGCCGAAAACTGCAACAAAAATGCAAAATAACTGTTTTTTGTGCAAAATAAGATAATTACATTTACTTACTTCTACAATAAGAAGTGTTTCTTCCTCTTTCAGACAGATCCTTTCAGGAGTCAGTTACCTTCACCATCAAAATATCGCGCACATGGACCTTAAATCAGCGAACATGTTCGTACATCTATCTGGGCAGGTAAAGGTTGGAGACTTCGGGTTATGGTTACCAATTGCAGACAAGACTGGAACAGAGTTTGAATACGAAGGACAGCGCGGTACCAGAAGTCATATGGCCCCTGAGGTTATCCAAGTAAGAATAATCTGTCTCTTTCTTTCTCTCTCACTCACTCACTCTCTTTCCCCTTTCCTAATAATAATAATAATAATAATAATAATAATAATAATAATAAACAACAAGCACGTGCCCGTGCTTGTTCAGATACAAGTATTATAACCGAACTGCTGTTTTCAATCAATAACACAAGGCTAAGGTGGTATTTATAGGGGTTTCCTTTGGTGTTGAACAAATCCGCAGCTAAAATTGAAATAAATAACTGGTTATACTTTTATCTTTATTTCCTCAAAACTCAGATATTTGTCGTATTTTACCACTACACACACTAATGTGCCAAGTTTCAAGTCATAAACGTTTTAACCACTAGTGCGTGTGGCTTTCATCCAAGTATAACATTCGCAGTTTACGTTAAATAATAACAAAAGAAAACTCATAGCCAAGTGCCGAAGTGAGCATCTCCCGTTTGAAATTAACCAAGACGTACGGTACATGAGAACTATTTTTTTTTTTTTTTTGAACAAAATCTTTCCCAGGCATTGTGGGCCAGAGTTCTGAAAATGGGAACAAAAATCTGAATTGGTGAATCGAGATACTTTAGACTGTCAGTATTTCTAATAAAATAATATAATACATAAAAAATATAAAATTATTCAAATTTTGTAGTTATTCACATGATAGCAGTGCAAAATAATAAAGTAAAATGTTGTGTACAAAGAATGCCCTGTGCTCATGTACTGAAAAAAAAAATGCAGTTTGCAACATCACATAAAATCATTTAAATCTTGTGCTTGTTGACATGGAAACACTGCAAGTCTACAAGACATTCTGATTTAGTCGGGACAGTCCATTCTTTTTAATCATCACGGTGGTCGAGTCTGTAGTGTCTGACTGCCAAGCGGAGACTCGGGTTTGATTCTCGGGGTGGGTGATCTACAGTTAGATTTCTTTTCTGGCCTAGTTCCTGCATAAAAGCAGCTCGGGTTTATACAGCATGTAATCAATATATACCCAGAGGGAACCGGGGAGGGAGGGGGGTCAGTATGATGCTGATCGCTCTGCCTCCACAAATGACCGAGGTCGTGTATATGTTCTCCACATCCGCCATATTCCTTCCTTCACGGTGCAGTGGGAAAAGGCCAAAGGCTTGATGGTAGTGGATCAGACGAGATGAGATCTTCATTGGTAGAAATTCGGGAGCTCTCGCGGGAAAGTCGCTCACTTAATGTTCTTGATTCTTGCTATTTGAACCTCCTGAGAGAGCTGCCGACTAAAAGAACAGCTGCTGCTATGGAATCAGGACCGTGAACCAAGATCGTGTGTACGGAATCGGACATATAATACCTGAAATATTCTGTTACCAGAAATGTCACAGTTAGCAACGTATATTTACGAAAACTGTGAACGTTAGTACGGTGACTTGACGATTGTCTTTACAAAATAGTTGCATCGTTTGATTAACACCTTGTTGATGCCTGTGATTTTCATTCACTTTTTTAGGATCCTGACAGAATTAGTATATTGTCTTGCCATTATTAGAGGTGCCACTGCCATCTTGGTTAGGCTTGTCAACGAAAATGCCCTGGAAGCGTTTGAATTTCTCCTTGACGTTCGGTTTTTAGAACTTTCGTTTTTGCTCTTGTCTTCTCCACGAGCCTGCCTAGGGTGACCAGACGTCCTCTTTTATCCGGACATGTCCTCCTTTTTAAGTGTCTGTCCGGCGTCCGGGCGGATTTTTTAGAAATCATCAAATGTCCTCCTTTTCTGGAAAGAGTATAGAATCGACCGTAACAAATGTGCTCCACAGAGAATTTTTCCACACATAACGATCATCATATCACTTGGGCGCGTTAAGTATTCGAGCAATGCTCGCCTAACATAGGAGCTGAACACGATCACTTTCCCGACTGACAAGTGAGTCATTAGTAAGGGTGTGTGGGATCCAAAAAAGTCGGTACCGGGATCGGTTTAAAAAATCTGCCGCCCCGATTCAGACTTCTAGGAACGATTTCCAGACTTTTCGGGATTCCGAGCAGTCCGGAACTTCCAAATGGTAATTTTTAAAAGTGGTTAATTCTTGATGTTTTCAGCATTGTAAGTGTCTTCACACTTCTCGGAAATTGTTAGCTTTTATTTAAAAAAAAACTTATCACAAAATTAAGTGTAAAGTTCGTGATTCCCACAGCGTTGGAAATTTTTTTCCCGTCCAGTAAAATTTCCTGACCTCATCGGGAATTTGCGAATTTTTCGCGTCCCGAACGTCGGGATATAAAACAATTTCCCGTCCCGACCAAACAAAGTTCTGTACCGCACACCCCTAGTCATTAGTACGTATTATTCTAACTCGTTGCTTCGCAATCTGAAACTTGTGAAACACATGTAATTTGAGCAGTTCCTTTTCGGTTGATTGATATGATTTATTTTAATTCGCTTTTCTGACACTTTTGGCTAATCGCGAAGATGAGGATAAGCGATGATATGATGATTTTGATGAAGGAACACTTACAAAGAACACCCATGCTGAGATTCGAACCCGGAACCTCTGGGACCCTCCGCCAGAGGTAAAGTGTAAGGTGGCTGTCAGTTTCCCCTGCTGTTGAAGAGTACTAGAAATGTTCGTGGCATTAAAATCATATTTCTTGACCCAATCTAAACTACCTAAAATGTAAATTAGGTTCTTGGAAATACGTTTAAGTGAAGCTTACTTGTTGCATTTGCATTCACTTATAGGTATATTGCATTCTAATATCCAAGAATTGCAAAAAGAGCAACATTCTGTGCTTCAAAGTATATATATCTTAGTTATGATTGTCATGTGTTAAATAATAGATTAGGAGATTTCTTTCGTTGCTTAAAGGCAAGAGGAAATTTCAAATTATTGAAAAAAAAAAATCTTCAGAATTATATGTCAGCCAAGTGTACGTACTTTTTTTATTAACGGAATTATGACTAATGGCAAATGAGTCGCCTTTTTTTGCGTTGCCCTCTTTTTTATGACTTTTTCCTCCTTTTTCACCATGCGCTGTCCTCTTTTTGGAATGTATGTGTCTGGTCACCCTAAGCCTGCCCCCTCTTCAATTCGATTCGATACGACATGTAAAGGAAAAAGTCAAGAATCAAATCCATGCACGTAGGATTGACAGAGTATTTGCCGCTCTTTAAGTGATCTTGTCAAATTTGTTTCCACGCCAAGCGCCACAAATGTAACCCACCCAGGGCCGGATTTAACTCCTTGCCGTCCCTAGACCAAACAAGCTCTGCAGCCCCCCATACCGTTTACAAAGAATGAAAAAAAATCATTATTTTCTGTATTACTATTTTTAGTATTAACGGCATGCAGTATTAATTAAATGATAATTAATATTTGTTATACCGTAGTTATTGTTTTTTATTTTATGTTCTTGTTACATATGTTTAAGTGCTTCTCATTTGTTAATTTCTATTTTTCTCTCTGTTAATATCCTGATATAAGATGGATTCTCTCTGTATTCAGGATTTCTCAAATAAATAAATAAATAAATAAATAAAAATGTAACAAAGCGATATGACATAAATTACTTTTTAACAGTTACCTTGTTTTTCAGAGAAGACTTTTATTTTTACTTTATTTAAGTGATAGGTTACATTTCTGTATAAAAAAAGATTTTCGGAACCTTCTTCAGAAATGCTTCCTGCTTTTCACCTTTCTCCGCTTTTCTCTTTTTGTGGTATTGTGACCCACTGAGTCTTACTCTTTGATCACTCATAGTGAACGTAATGACGTTTTAAACTTACCGGAACAAACGCACGTCGGACACCGACACACGCGAGACGCGACACACCACCTACTTCTTGAATAATATTGTCGAGCAACTAACAGTAGAATAGTACAATGCGAAACCCCTTTAATAATGCTTGCGCCGACAGTTTAATTCTCAACAATTGAACGCGAATCACATGCTTTTGATATGTGGTCAATGCCGGCAGTAACAAGGAACGGCGTTCCTGGAACGCAACCAAGCCGGTGTTATCTTTCAAAAGCAAGCGGCAGGCTCCACGTTCTTGCTGCAATCGCCGACTCGGTTCAGCACAATACTGTACTTTCGAAGCAACAACGTCTGTAATTAAAACAACAAATTAGTAAACTAGTTCCGAGCACTGTTAGCCTATCTCTTTTAAGAAATATTTTTCGTTAACTTACATTTACAACTACATTAAGTCATTCTATTCGTGTATCCGGAGAAAAAAGAGGCAATCCGAGAATTATGTATTCCTTATAAATTTAAAACAAACATTCTGCCGCCCCTACCAAAGTGCCCCTCTATAAAAACCTTCAACCTGCAGGACGTTGTTGCCACTGATTTCGGCGCAAGCGAGCAAACATGACGACAGGCTGGACTGCGAGCAGTCATTTGCGGGTGCAAGCACAGATGTCTCCCTCTCCGCCACCAGAACATTCACGTCCTTGACAACGTGACAACAAAGGACACGCGAAGGCTGCGGCGACCCCTGGTAGGCTGAGGACAAAGCACGTGCTGTCTCCAAGGCTTATGCCAATGGTTGAAAACACTCACGTGACGCCCGGGAAAGTCGGCTAGCAGAAGGAAATCTACGGTTTGGCGCGAACTGTACCAGGTTAAACCTTCTGCAGTATAGGCCGGGGCCTATGAGGCCTATTGGGAAATCCGGGCCTGAACCCACCTGAACAGATGATGTACCGCTCGCTTTGTTGCAAACTAAGGTGTGAAAAAACTGTCACATCTTCTCGAATACCAGATGAGAGGTGTGTAGAACTGAGATGATGTATCTGGTCCCCATTATATTTAGAATCTGTTCGGGTTACATTGAATACTACTTTCTAATGCAACTCTATTTCAATGGAGGCTTATTTGCCGGTGTGAAATCATAAGCAACTGACATTCTTTTTACATTTCGTAACTGAGAATAGGCACGAGTTAGCAGCCAGTTTTATCTTGGTTGATATTATAAGACCATTCAATCATTCGGCACAAACATCTTCATCCTACCTCGTCCCACAAATTTTAAAAGTCAAATGGAAGAAACACATCACTGCAACTCAGCTGAAAATGGCAGCGTATGAACATGCTTGTATAACAATATCCACAATTCAGTAAATCATTTCATACTGTACCCACAGGAAGTACATACCTTGACGATATGTAGAATATATGCAACAGAAGCCCACACAGATAGGGATCTGAGAATTCAAGACCAGTCTCAATGGGTGAAAAGGTGTGCCAAACGTCTGTGAAATGGCATTTGGCAAATGTATGGGTTTTGCCCACCTTAAATCCTCATTTACGTTAACATCTGGATGGAACTATTTGCGTTTTGAGGTAGCCCCATCATTGGTCTACAGGAACTAGTGGTTTAAAGGCTCTGCTTTCAAGAAGGAATTTCGATTCTTGTCCCCATTTTAAGAATTCTGGCCCACTGTGCCAGGATGGAATTTAAGACTGATGGGAAATCTCCTTCTGGTTTCTGCATCCCCTCTCTGGTTGCTATCTTTTTATTCGGGGGGGGATATATGTAATTTATGTAAATATCCCGATACTTCAGGAGCAGTGGACTGAAATTCCCCTCCTCACTCCCCATACTCTGTCGCCATAGTTATGTGTCATATAAATTCGATTTCGTGATGTTATTGACGACTTTTATGCTCATAAAGGAAAGATAAATTCTTTGTGAGATGAGAGGTAAGTTAGATTCTTTTTTTTCATTGTATCTGTGTTCTCCAAAGGATATATGTTCAAACTTTCAGAATCCAACATGTAAAGATCAGCACTAGAAATGGAAATTGTTAAGTGGTAAGGTGACCATACATTCCGTTTCAGAGGCGTGTCCCAGTAGACCCGTTAATTTTATTAACCCTTAACTGGTGAGGTAGGATGAAAGCTACCCCACGAATATTTTGAAGTGACTGTACTTCCATATTTATTTCCTTAATTAGGTAGTTGATTTGGTATTTAAGTCCACTTTATGCACAGTAAAGCTAATCGGGACTGGACCTACAGTTTAAAGTGGGATCTGAACCACTTTGTACCTCCATCGGGCATCGAACCCGGGATCCCTTGACTACAAGGCAACGACGCTACCACTGCGCCAAAGGGTATGCCTTTAATTTGGTAGTGTTTATATTTTTGTGGATTTCTACTGGGATGAATTATTATATAGTTGGTGGGTTTTATAGCGGTGTAGCATTTTAATCTAGTCATGTGTGATTCCTGGAATGCCTCGTACAGTTCAGTCAATTCTCTAGCGAGAACGAGAGTGTGACGTTGTATTCACCTGTATAAGCAGTCTGGTGAGATACTGAATATACAGAGAGGGGTCAACTAAACTTCACCTCACCACTTACGTAAAATTTTTTGTCACGCAGTAATGTTATGAATGCTAATGAATGATCATTTTAACGAGTGGATTAGTGACATCCTGAATGATGTGGAAAGCGAGTTCATTTGGTAAAGAAAGTGATGTCGTACCCCAAGATTTCCAGAGCGAACGTTACAGTAACTCGGAAGAAGTGTTCTAGAGTCAGACTTCTAGTGATGAAGGTCGGGCTAGTGGTTAAGAAGATGAAGAGGGAGAAGAAGATGATGAAAGAGAGCAGCCCGAGATGAGGAGAAAAACAAGTAAGTGTAAATACTTTTATGCTGAGAAGAACCCCAAGTGGTCGTCTGTTCTGAAGCACCTAACCCAATGTCCGGACCAGAAAGCATGACATAGTAACACATCTCCCGAGCATAATCGGGAAGACACAGCAGCTTGGAAATCGTATTGAAAGCAGTGCTTGGGAGCTGTATTTTCTGAAGAAATGTTGATGAAATTCTCCAAACGAACGACGAGGACCTAGAAGCCAAACAAAATGGGATGTCGTTGGTATCCCATTCTCTTTGCTAGAAGCCCTCTTTGCAAAAATGGCAGAGGAAGAGACATATTTCGATGCACAATTTCCTTAAAGAGAATGGATGTAATTTTGATCTGCCTTCGTTTTGACAACGCTTGCGACATTGAAGAGAGAAAAAAGACTGATCTAACTTCTGCAATTTCATGGCTCTTTGAGCAATTTGTTAAAAATTGTCAAGAATGTTACTCATAGGACAGTATTCTTGCGTAGATGAGATGTTAGTAGGATTCAAAGCAAGATATCCAGCACCACACCCCTCTGATAAATTTTATCTCTGGGGGAAACATATGGGCTTCATAATGATGAAACAGAAATTTGTTCTGGCAACATTAGTTAGTGACGTCATCGTTGGATCTTGGCGACTGACATGTAGAGTAAGCTCCTTACGGAGTCTTCAATAAATAGCCTAACGGATAATGTGTGTTTATTACTAATTTATAAACACGTTAAAATACGAAACATGGTGTCAAGTGTGGGGTTCGATGGTTAATATAAGTGGATTCGTTGAAATACGTAAGTAGAAACTTGATATTATCGTCGAAAACATGCAGACCTTTAACACGCCAGCTGTCATGCAGTTTCTGGTAAACGTTGGTGAAAACTGGCAGAAGTGGAGAAATAAGTTGAACAATTATTTAATAGCGTGAGAGAAAAATGAGAAGCCGGACAAGATAAAAGTCACAATATTATTAAATCTCATAGGAGATGAGGGATTTGAAGTGTTTAATACATTCAAATATGAACATGAAGAAGACAAAGACGATTTCCAAATTGTAGTAAAGAAATTCGACGAATGCTGTCCACCACGTAAAAATGTAGTATTTGAACGCTACACATTCTTCTTATGCAGCAAAAAAGTTGACTAATCTTTTGACAGTTACCTAACGACGCTAAAAACTTTAGCAGCCATATGTGAATTTGAAGACCAAGAAGGCAGTCTAATTCGTGACAAGAAAAGTTACTGAGGGAGCCGACCTTGACAATCGAGAAAGCAGCAGACTACGTCCGAGCAGCTAAAGCAAGTAAGCAGCAGTTCAGAACCTTGCAAAGTAATGAAGATGTTCCAGTAAGTGTGGACTTTGTTGGAAGAAAGAACCGAAGCATAGGTGAGAAGAATGGAAGAAAGAAGAAAGTGTTCCGTATGACTGTAAAAAGTGTGGTAAAATTCATGTGCGAGGTAAATTTGCAATAAGTGCAAGGGCAAAAATACTTTGCAGTGGGGTGCACTGTGACGAGAATTAATAGGAAAAGGCAAGTGCATCAGGTGCAAACACAAAGTGAATCGAGTGATGAGCAGGAATCATGCTTGTATGTTAATATAGTGCAGAAAATTGTAAATTTAAGCACAAGTAAGAAATCGAATAATGTTTCAAAGTCAATTGAAATCATGGAAAAAAGAAATTCAGGTCGAATGTACAAATATAGAATTTAAGCTAGACACTGGTAGTGAAACTAATATATTGCCTCAGAGGTACTATAAAAATATAAAGTGCAAGGAAGGAATTGGACAGTTGAAAGAAACCTCGACGTTGCTTGTGTCATATGGAGGTAACACAATAAAACCTGAAGGTATTATTACTATGAAGTGTAAAACAAAGAAAGCTATAAATGTTCCTGTTGAATTTTACATTACGCAAAATGAAACAATACCACTGTTAGGTTTAAAAGCATGTATAGATTTAAATTTGGTCAAGTGTGTAGATTTTGTTACTGATGTTAAATCATTTTCTGAACACGCTGTTACTAAAGACTATGCAGACGTGTTTAGAGGATTAGGAAAATTTCCAGGAAAGCCTCACCACATACAACTGAAGGAAACATATGAACCGCATACCAGCCCTCTTAGAAGAATACCACAATCATTGCATGATAAGCTGAAGAAGACATTAGAGAAGCTTGAGTTCAAAGGCATCATAAATAAAGTGGAAAAGCCAACAGAATGGGTCCATAATTTAGTGATTGTTGAAAAACCAAACAAATCATCACGTTTGTGCTTGGATCCACAAGTACTGAATAAATCTATTAAAAGAGAACACTATACCATTCCATTTACAGAAGATATTCTTAGCAAACTGGCAGGAAAACAAGTGTTTACAGTTCTAGACTTGAAGGATGGATTTTGGCAGGTCACATTAGATGATGAAAGTTCAATATTGTGTACGTTTAACACACCATTTGGTCGGAATTGCTTTAATAGATTGCCATTTGGATTTTCGTCTGCTCTGGAAGTGTTTCAAAGAAAGAACTTTGAAATCTTTGGACATCTACCAGGTGTAGAGATCTACTTCGATGATTTAATTATAACAGGCAGAGATGAAAAAGAGCATGATGAAAATTTAAAAATAGTACTAGAATGTGCCAGAAAATGTAACGTCAAGTTTAATGAAAGCAAGATACAGTATAGAGTGAATGAAGTACGGTATCTTGGCAGAATAATATAAAAAACAGGTATAAAACCAGATGCAAGTCATGTAAAGGTAATTGTTGAAATGGATCCACCAAAGCATAAACAAGCACTAAGAAGATTGTTGGGAATTGTTGATTTCCTATCCAAATGTATATTAAGTGTGTCAGATGTAACTGTTCCTTTACGGAATTTACTTAAGCAAAATGTAAACTTTGACTGATATCCAGAGCATGCCAAAGCGTTTGCAGAACTGAAGATTTTATTAACTAATGATCCCGTACTACAGCCATTTGATGGTAGCAAGAACATTACAATCCAGTGTGACAGTAGCAAAGATGGACTAGGTGCTTGTTTAATACAAGAAAGACATCCAGTATCATTTGTTTCTAGATCATTAACTGACTGTGAGAAATCCTATGCACAAATTGAGAAGAAATTGTTATCAGTTACTTTTGCGCTACAAAAATTTCATCATTTTGTGTATGGAAGAAAGATATTAGTACAAAGTGATCATAAACCATTGGAAGCAATAGTATACAAACCTATAAATAAAGTATCAGCTAGATTGCAACGAATGCTTCTTAAGTTGCTTAAGTATGACATGAAACTTAAATACTTACCAGGAAGTCAGATGGCCCTGGCAGACCCATTATCAGGAGCATTCATAAAAACAAATACAAAAGAGTTCGATGAAGATACGCTAAATGTAGTACATTCAGTAATCACATCATTGCCTATGAGTGAAAGAAGAATTAAGCAATTTCAAAAGGAAACTGAAAATTATGCAATCCTGAAGAAAATATGCAATTTTGTGACATGTGAAGAAAACTGACCTAATTTCAAAAATGTTTATGACTCTGGAATTAAACAATACTACAAACTAAGGGATGTAGAAGAGGAACTACTTTTCCTCAACATCAATATTATTATTCCGAACACATGAGAAAGGATATGCTAATGTTAATCCATGAAGCTCACTACGGAATCGAAAAGTGCAAGGCAAGAGCAATAGAAGTAATGTACTGGCCAGGAATCTGCAAGGACATTAAAGAAGTCGTAGTACAATGTGAAGTCTGTAAAAAGTTTCAACGGGTTAACACAAAAGAGCCTCTACAGCCACATCCAATACCTAATAGACCTTTTGAAAGAATAAGGTGTGAAATTTTTGAATTTGAAAACAAATCACATCTTGTTGTGACAGACTATTATTCTAAATGGATAGAAGTATTACCTATACAAAGTAAATCAGTACAAGAAATTACAGCAAAATTAAAATTTGTGTTTGCCATGTTTGGTGTGCCTGAATTAATATTATCTGACAACAGCCCGTTCAATAGTGAAGAATACAAACAAACAATTTGCAAGAGAATGGGATTTTCAGTGTGTATTCTCAAGTCCTCATCACCACAGAAGTAACGGTATGGCAGAAAGAGCAGTTGGCATTGCAAAACAAATAATGAGGAAAGCAAAACATGACAACAAGGACTATTATCTGGGACTTATGGAATATCGAAACACACCATTAGCAACAATTAGGTTATCACCAGCTGAAATTATGTTTAGTAGAAGGTTAAGAACTAACTTACCTATATCTAACAAATTGTTGAATCCTGAATTGTTTGAAGGAATAAGAGATGTATTACACAAATATCAGGTATAGCAGAAAAGTTTGTATGATAGAAACTAAAAATCATTAACCAAGGTGATAATGTAATGACCAGAAATATTGATAGAAATATTTGGGAGTCAGGAAAAATATTCTCTTTAGATAACAATCCAAGATCATATATTGTACAGAAACAGAATGGTAAGGTAGTTCGTAGAAATCGTGTTCACCTTCAGGAAAACAAAACAAAGGAACAATTGTTAGAACAGAAAACAAATAATGAGAAAAATCAAAATTATGTCAATGGTAAACTTGATCAAAGCTCAAAGTAAAATCACTGTAGCAAGGAAAATGTAATTAATGAAACTGTCATGTAACTAATCCAAATTTACCTAATATTACTTCTAATGTCAAGTCTGGAAGTAATGGAAATGTATACACTAGATCAGGTAGACTTATAAAGGAACCAAAATTCTTGAAATACTATGTAACTGATGTATAATTAATTATCATGTTTGTAAAAGGGGGAGATGTAACATATGGGCTTTATAATGATGAAACAGAAATTTGTTCTGGCAACATTAGTTAGTGAGGTCATCGTAGGATCATGGCGACTGACATGTAGAGTAGTAACCTTCTCACGGAGTGTTCAATACATAGCCTACTGTGTGTTTATTACTAATTTATAAACAAGTTAAAATACGAAACAAGGAACATAAAAAATTTATTGTCGATTTAGGTATTTCTTCCACTCCGCCATTCACTTGTTACACTATACTGTCAGACAACTGGAAGCTGCATTTGGCGAACACATACATATAGTCAGTAGCCCCAAGCGCTACTCTATTCCTGGAACTGTCCAACATTGCAAAAATATAACGATTAGGCGGGAACTTTTCTAATTTTACTGAGTTTTGTCTGAAAAGTGTTTATGTATCTGAAACTCTCTTGAAGAAATGACATCCTCAATATGTTGTATGGGAATTAGAAATAATAATTGGATAATTATACATCTTTAAGCTTTCCTAAATCACGAAATATACATAATATCAACCCCGGTAGTTCGCCACATATTTTCAATTCTGAGAAGTAGCTCATTGGGTTTGGGAGTTTGGAGACCTCTGCACTAGGGCATTCCTACTGGAAATCCAGTTCCTTGTGATTTGACATTTAGCATCAGAATATTGTTTTCAACGCACATACTCCGTTTTTCAATGTCAATGAATTAAAACACATGAATCGATTTGGAAGATGATATTTTTGATTGATTGATTGATTGATTTGCTTTATTGTATTTCGCTCTTTGTTCCACTTTTGGCAAATTTCCGAAGATGGGGATGAGTGATGATATGATGAAATTGATGAATAGACACTCACAAACATCCATGCACAGGCCGAGATTCGAACCCTGACGTCGTGTGATAACCTCTCCGCCACGGGATCCATGATATTTTTGTTGAAATTTTTTTTCGGTTTGTGCATGCGTTCTCAAATTGAGAGCATTGTAATTTTGCAGCAAGTCAGACATATTTGTAAAACCATTAGTGACCAAAAATCATGACTAAAAATACAGAAGAATCGCAATTGAATACATGCTCTTTATCAGTGTGTTACGTAACATTGGCACATTTCAAAAAATAATTATTTTTAATATCTTAAATACAAATTCCCATATTTGGAATCAGTACTAAAAACACACTTCTTCCTACACGTATTTTCAGTCGCATTTCGCAGTGCAATTTTTTTTCAAAATATACATACACATTTTTACAGACTATGATTGATTGATTGGTGTTTTAAGTCCACTTTATGCACAGTAAGACTAATCGGGACTGGACCTACAGTTTAAAGTGGGATCCGAACCACTATGTGCCTACACCAGGTATCGAACCCGAGACTTCTTGATTACAAGGCAATGACCACTGCGCCATCGAGGAGGCCCGGACTATGAAAAATATATTTCAGTCATTAGTACATTGTGCTGACATACAGGAGGAAAAGGAAATGCAAGATGATGCACAAACCATGCAGCGTCAGGGATTCTGACTGACTGAAATTTCCCTAACAATGACAAAAAATCTCTCTTACACCTCAAAATAACCTTTTTTGTACATACATACACCTACACCTCTATCCACCTCCCCTGCAACACAACAGGTGTTTCTCCTTGAAAATTTTCATTTCCTCTCAAACTTCCCTTCTGAGGAGATACCCGGGGCGAATTGTATTTCAGGACGAGGTTAAACACTGTCAGTCATTTCTGGGCCAAACTGCAATAAATGAAGCATGGCAAACTATTTTGAATCGAACTTTCACTAACTAGCCTTGAAATGGCAAATCTCGTAGCATTTCAGGTAGTCGTTTTGATCAAAGGAAGTATTATGCCCAGTTTATATTGCATACTTGGCGGCGTTTTTTGCGTTAAAGTGGAAAATTCGTGTTATTCTGAAAAATGGCATGTTTATATGTAGTACAACATTTAGTGAAATGTTAGTAAACAAAGTCTGTGTTCTACCAGTGCGATGTATACGACATTTAAGAATTTGTGAAGATAGCTGAATGGTAATATTAGACCTAAGTACATGGATGCCGCCCTTGTAACTATTATATTCCTTTATTTAACACGAAAAAATGTTGATTGTTATTTATATGCCCGTATTATTGCTCATACTTGTTTGAAATTGTGCAGTTCAAAGTGCAAGAGTCACATCTTTAACACATTTACTTTCTAGCGACATTAGAGGACATTCACTTACTTCTTCATGCTATGTTCCAGTTTACAAGAATTATGTGCTAGATGATATAAGAAATATAATGTACATCAATAGAATTTTACGACTTTGTTCAATTTTATTAGCCTCTTTCACAAATACATTGTGGATAATTTTGTACCTTTGTACTCAGTAATGGATGTTACATTCTCTCTTTGTCGAATATTTCTGTCAAAAACAGATCTTTTGATTATTGCAATGTAGTTAGGGAACTAAATAAAAACGTGTACTTGTGTCACCAACATTTAAGATATTTGGAAATGTAGACAAGTTGTCAAAGTGAAAATTTACTATGTAAAGAACAACGATTAGTACATTTCCATAGTCACTCATTGTCATTTTATGTAACACGTTTGCATTATTTACATTTATGCTCTGTAGAAACGTAGAAGATCGAGATATGATCTCAACCTTTTCTATATATCACAAGTACAAGGTAAATAGAATTATCAAATTACATGCCAGCGAATATTTACATGGCACGACTTCAGTACATGTCCAAGTACAGTTAGAAGTAAATTGTCGTTGTTAGGGATGAATGAAACACACGCTGATATTAAAACTTACGCCTTATCCTGAAAAATATATTGTCTAATTTGTCTCTTGGTTTTGACCATTATTTAGCTTGTTTACCGAAAAGGGATATATTTATATGGACTTTAGAATACGATATTCTTTTGACAAAAATCTCCTTACTGGGAGGGGAGAGAGGCGCTACAGGGGGGCTAGGGGGGTTGAAGCACCCAAACCAAGCCTGTAGCCCCCTTACATTTTTGTGGTACGGGAGATGCATTTCGACCGAAAACTTAAAAAGTAAAATTTCCATTTTCCATTATAAACTTCTGTTGGGGCAAGTACAACGTTCATCGCAATTACTTTATTACGATGTGTTCTTAAATCAAGGTGCCACTGATCATTCGATACTAAGTATTTTGCCAATTAGAGTCACCAAACTTGCTACGAAATTTGCGCCTGCCTGGTAGATGGACGTACTCAGTGACTGTGAGATTGTTCTTTGATTGTTGTTGGTTTCATCATTATATCTATCCTTAAGTAACTAACTCTTTAGCATTCTTAAACCCGAAGGTTTATGGCTTCAGCAACACAAGCCATTATATCCTTATCGCTGTAAATTTTCGAGAGGGAGAAATACAAATTTAAAGAATCAAAGCGTTACAGAAATTACGTAATTCATAAATGCTAAAACCTTGGAAAAAAATTTCATTGATTGATTTTTTGTTTTAAGTCCACTATATGCACAGGAAGGCTAATCGGGAATGGACCTACAGTTTAAAGTGGGATCCGAACCACTGTGCCATGTGGATCTACTGGGTATCGAACCAGGGACTCCTTGATTACAAGGCGCCGACGTTACCAATTGGAAAAATTAAAATTGGCCTTCCAGCTCCATAGTCAATTAAAATTGCTGCCTTAAGATCAAGGGGTCTCGGGTCCGATCCCCAGTTGAGGTATCATTTCATTAAGTCGTTCAGGTTTTACTAAAAGGACTTCTCCGATGGCATAATGGGACATATGCGTGGGGTCCCGAGTTCGATATCCTGTGAATGCATATTGAACAGTGGCTCGGATCCCACTTTAAATTGTAGGTCCAGTCCAGTTTAACATATCTGTGCATAAAGTGTACTTCAAAAAATAATTCAATTCAACTAGAAGCTGTAGCTCTCGTCCCGATTAGGCCCTGTGCATATATAATAGCTCTTAATATAAATTCAATCAAGCAACCGTTGAAATACGGTGTGAATATCAGCAGGCTTGGGCAATTTTCTTGCTCACAGTCCTAGTCCTACATGTTAATTAATTATAATTTGTGAGGTTAGCAATCAATAGCTGCAGTACCACTATAGTGGCCAAATTTCATTCCGTGCAGAAGAATCTAACTTTGAAGCACATCTAAAACTCTTGATCCAATTCTGTTCAGTATTTATGCATAAGAAATAAAATTATAATATTCAGCAGTTATTTTCACTAATCAAAATGCCCAGTGCAAGAGCTTCAACTATATTCATTGTGTTTATATCAATGTATTTGTCTTCTAGTGGAGCTGAATTCGTAATTAAAATATTTGTTTATTGAGAATGGCAACTCCTAAGTGGAAGGTATTTAACTCTCACCCTCCACATTTTTAGACCTAAGTTCTGAATTCCAGTCGGTGAACAAGAAAAAGTTAGATATGTCATAATGGCATCATTATCAAACTTTCTATTGAAGGGTGATATTGTTTATTTGATGCCTACTTTATTCAGTTAGTGCCGCTTTTCTAAATCACAAAAAGCTACAATCTTTCACCGTTCCCTACTGTTGTAGTTGTTTCGAGTTAGGGCACACTATGAGGCAGAAAGGAACTCAAAATGGAGATCCTCCACTCCAGCAGCTGCTTGCAATGATGGAAACAATCAGAAGTGTCTCTTTCGAACTTTATAAGCTTTGTGCTTAGCATATCTCCATTAACGGCTGCCTGCGGCAAATCAAGTGTTTCCTTCGTAATAGAATTGGTAACGGGATGTTTAGTGCTCTATCTATTCTGTCCTTTGAGATGGAGCCAGCAACATCTTTGGATTTTAAATAAGGTTGTAGCTGCTCATAAAATCAGACGTATTTTATCGTAGTATCTTGCTGTGGTTATTTTCTTATTTGAAGAAAAAGTACTCACACTCTTTACATAGGAAGAGTGTTACGTGCAGTATTTATACATATATGCAGCGAGTTGATAATGAGTGTAGTTTTTATAGTGTATTTTCTTTACTGTTCATATGAATAGCAAGTATGTGATATTATTCCTCGCGATAATTTCTTATGAAAAGAATACATTACAAGTATTGCATTTTATTTTACATAAAAGATTCGTGTCTATGGAACAAAATGCAACATAACATCTGAATGATTTATCTTTGAATCTGACTGTAAATATATATATAAAAAAATATATGTCACTGGTAAAATTGTACCGTAGTAAAGTATTACGTAATTACGTTTTAGCGGATGTTAGTTAGCTCCCCGAGAATTTGACTTACGCACAGTAAGGCTAATCGGGACTGGACAAACAGTTTGAGGTGGGATCCGTACCACTATGTGCTCCCACCGGGAATCGAACCCGGGACCCCTTTATTACAAGGTGGCGACGCTAACACTGCGCCATCGAGGAGGCTATGTGCCTTCATGGCACGGTGCTATATATGCACAAGAAACTTTACCTTTACCTGTATATATTGTATTTGTTTCTGTACCCCTGAGTAACTACGTTTATTTTTTACATATGCATGTACGAACCCTCTATTATGCCATTGACTGAGAGCCCCTAAAAGCTTACTTGTGTCCGCTAGTAGCTATTAGTGACAAATAAAAAATTAGAATAGACCGACCGTGAACACCCATTGAAATGTATTTGTGCGAGAAAATGAATGATTCAATTATTTTAATATTTTGTTTTGAGTATGTAGCTACATTTAGCACTATTGATCTCAAAAATGGGAGTGGACTTCCTTGCAAATCTGTGAATTTCTTGTAAACACTTGCATCCAGCTATGGACGTTTGCTGCCCTCCCCCCCCCATTTCAAAGTGAAAAGTTTTATTATGTGAAATGGAAATATAATTATAAAAAAATCGCAAATATGGAGACTGGACCTAATACATAAAGTAGAACTACGAGTTTGTGTAATTATTTTGTGTAAATTCTTGCGATGATTTGGTTCGCTATACCGTTCGCAGAAAACGTATGAACTGCGGCTCAAATATGGATAAAGATGTATGGTTGTTTCCAATATTAAGTGTCTCTGACCTAGTAAATATTTAATTAAGAATAAAGGTAAAATATAAAAAGGAATTTGTTTCATGAATTCTAAAATATGCACATTTCTTGATTGTAGGGAAGAAAATACAAGACCCGCTCTGCTGATCTTTGGAGTCTAGGTGTAACCTATCATCATTTGATGACTGCGACAGTTCCTTACTCATCAATCAAATTGCAAAACAACAGTGCAAAAGAGAAGGTGACATTCGATGGAGACCTAAGTGAAGAGGCGCAGTACATGCTACGGTAAGTTATACAATGAAAAATGTTTAAAATATATTTCTAAATATCGGTGGGTACGGTTGTTGTATCAATCGAGATAGATAGTGTCAAGTTGAGTATTATAGTAGTAGTAGTAGTAGTAGTAGTAGTAGTAGTAGTTTTTCTTTATCTCAAATTGTATCTTTGCAGATCCAGTGATATCTGAGATACTGGCAAATATGGGGCCATCAAAGTGGGAATTCCCCCACAACACCCCACCATTACCCTAGAGGTAAATTTTCATCAGTGGCAGGGATGACTGACTATTTCTCCCCTAATGAACAACATGAAGTCACACACTACATTTTGTAATGTAAATTTGTTCGTAAAGTGAAGAAAGTATCATTTCGTGCTTCCAAACATCATTATTAATAGTGTAATCACTGACAATAGCTGAGACTATTTTGAAACAAATGCAACCAGCTCATTACAACGAAAAACCAAACAATACACGTATTTTAAGTACATGCTATTATGTTGGTTAAAAAGGACATTATATTAATAAATTTAATGCAAAAAGTTTATAAGACGGGAAAATCTGCACCATTGCAAGATTTCGCATTTTATCATTACAAGTAACTCGTTACTTCCAAACACGGCTTAAATATAAGGGAAATGATGAAATTTTATACTGTTACAAAAAATGAATAGTACCTAACATGGATTTTTTTAAAGTTTCATTCTGGGTATTTTTATTGTATTCTGGTTGACATAGCTATCCATTTTGTACAGGAAAGTAATGGTTTTCTCAAAGAAAAATTATAATAAACTTTAGAATTAAAAACGAGTATTTTAAAATATTGGCTATAGACCCTGTTATGCCGATAGTTTATTTAAGAAACTTTTGGTTACTAAAACAAATCTGAAATTTTAAGAGACTACAAACTTTACTGAGGAAAAAGAGATGGCTATGTTCCTGGCTTGGCCCACTAGGAAATGGAACCCACTTATAACCTGGTAAGGGTAGCTGTTTTATACGGAATCAGTGGCGCAGGAACGGGGGGATACCGGGGTACATTGTACCCCCCAAAATTTTTGAAGGGGGTACTGTACCCCCATAAATCCGTAAATCTAATTGTACCCCCTATACCTCCTTAGATAATTTGACAGACGGAAGATGCTACTGTTAAAATAACCTATTTTCAATTAGCTCAATTAAAAAAGTTTAAATTGTTTACAACTTATAAGCATTATCTTCCTTACCACAGAAATTCAAACCATTGTAAACTTGCTTGCTACGATATAGTTCATTGACCTGTGTTCTTGGAAACTTTTTTAAGAAGATGAAAATTGTTCAAAATGTGTGTGGAACAGTGGAATAAGATAAAGTTTAGTCTACTCTCAGAAAATCACAATATCATCTCAATGTGAAATGAAATGTTTCCTAGTCATTAAAACAGAGTGCCATTTGTGATTTTATCAGAGGGAGGAGAACTTATTTTTCCTATGTGTTAGGTATACTTAGAATTAAGACACTAATTGCTTAAAATCAGTGGCGTCGCGTGGAGTAAATCGTTGGGTGTTCAAACCCAGCCTAAATTCAGAGAAAATCCCCCCCCTGTGTTCACAACCAGCCTAAATTCACAGAAAATTTTACCTCCCTCCCCCCTAAGACCGGAGGGGATGCAAACACATTGAAAACCAATTTGTTGATCATAATCACAGAAGAAAACTGTAACTGTGGACAACTGATTAATTGAGCATACAAAATAGCGAAATTTGAGTCAAGAATCGAAGCTATGACTTCCGTTTTTAGAGTGCCCTACACTAGCCTAGTAACAAGATTATCTCAGTATTTGTCTATAGTTTCTGAGGACAAAAATATTAAGCAAATTTAATAAACATTAGGAGCTGAAACTTTTCAAGTTGACACTACCAACAACTATCAACTATACTCGCAAAAACATACCACTGTTTACCAATTTTTAAAGAAGACTGCAAAAACCTATGCTGATCGATTTGATTAACGTCATTCATCTGGATGTTATGACAGAAGATGACAGAACGTAGGAAAGCGCTAGAAAGTGGTAAGCGGCGTTCATCAAATGTATCACCCCATCCATCATCCATCGGGAGTGACTGAAGTAGGCCACGGATAACCTCAGCATGTCGAGCCACGAAATTTTAACCCACGACCTCCCACATGTGAATCATTGATACATCAACCACTAATTCAGAAAGAACACATGCCCGACCCTGTGGCAGAGTGTTGTCGACCTCCGTGGCGGAGTGGTTAGCAGAGCGCGCTACAACGCCAGGGGTTCCGGGTTCGAGTCCCGGGTAAGACATGGGTATTTGTGTGTGTCCAGATGATAAGAAACTGAGAAACTGTAAAAATTGAAAAATGTAAAAGTGAGAAAAAGTGTGAATGGTGGGGAATACCTCCGTGTAGGGGGTATTTTCTTTAATAAAAAAAAAAAAAGTGGTGTCGACCTCCGTGGCGGAGTGGATAGCAGAGCTACAACGCCAGGGGTTCTGGGTTCGAGTCCCGGGTAAGGCATGGGTATTTGTGTTTGTCCTGATGAAAAGAAACTGAGAAACTGTAAGAATTGAAAAGTGTAAAAAGTGAAATAAGTATGAATGGTGGGGGATACCTCCGTGTAGGGGGTATTCCCTTTTTATGGAAAAAAAAGTTGTTAGCACATCGCGGTGCGACGCCAAGGATCCCGGGTTCGAATCCCGGTCGGGCTTGGTTGTTTGTGAATGTCCATTCATCAATTTTATCATTTCATCACTCATCCACATCTTCGCAAATTAGCCAAGAGGCACAAAACGCGAAGTAAAATAAACTAAATCAAATCAAATCAAAGAAAGAACACATACTGACCACACGTCAGCCCATTATCGTTTGAAGAACTCCACACCTCTAGGTAGGATTGTGGGAGGGAGACTGGCAGTCGGGAGATAGGCCAAGGCCCTTCGAGGGCTGTCGTGCGATGGGTTATTATATATATATATATATATATATATATATATATATATATATATATATATATATATATATATATATAATAAATAAATCAACCTTGGGCGTCTTTTCGGCGAATGTTTAAGGATTCCTCCGCTTTTCAAATAAACATTTTCTACTTTATTGTATAAATATAATTTATATTTTTGTTATACACATTTGAACGGTACAGAACTGTTCTAGTGAAGTCAGAATATATTTCGTTAATAAATTTTAGAGTGCAAGGAAAGAATAATAAACTAAAGTAAAACAAGAAATATGAATAATTATAATAAATCATGTTTTATGAAGAATACGAACCTGGAACCTTGTACTGTGCTAGCCAGTCCGCCAGAACGCCCACGGAAAATCTATTTACAAAATTACTGTGAATTATTATAGTTTCCGCTTATCACCTTCCCCCACCAATCGCCCGTCATGCCCTCAAAATCAAGGAAACATTTCTCAGGTAAACAATACATTTTTCCCCGTTTAAATTATTAAAATGCCTTACTTCTCTCCTCATTGGAAATTATTTTGCCTGTTCCTAAGAATTAACCTGCATCATTTCCACTAACCATGATATCGACGAATATGTTTGATATTTTTTTTCTTTTTTCAATAGCAGCTTGGTAAGTAAGTGTCTGGCAATGCTCAAACTTCATGATACGAATTACAATTGGCGAGCCGGCCCCGTGGCGGAGTGGGTTGCAGGACCCTGTGGCCGAGTGGTAGTTCCGCGGAAGTGCCCGCGCGAGCAACGTCGCCGTGCAGCGGCTCATTAACCGGTGAGTCATCGGGACTCTGGCGTGCTAGATGACGCGAAACGCGTAAATTTTCAAGTTACGTAAAGTTGTTAAATTGAAGGAAAATGGAAATCCGTCGTGTAAATACGCTAAAGTTAGGGTTTTCAAGTGTGAAGAAGTGCCCATCATCGCTGATGCTTCATCGTTGGATACGGGATACTCTTGCCTTGACTGAAGACCAGGTATTAAGTATTGAACTGGACCAATACCGTAGTGCATATACAGGTATATTAAGCTAGTGACGCATCTATTAGGTTAACAGTTAATTACTAAATTTGAAGGGAAGTTAGTGTATTGTGATGAGGATGATGAACATGAAATTAGATTAGACTGGACTGATAGGACAACTACACTAGTGAGACTACATGTTATACCAATGGAAATAACCGAGAGCCATATCCGTACAGTGCTTGCGCAGTATGGTGAAATTACGACCCCTCCGGTGGACGAGCGATATTCGGATGAGGATATTTATAAAACTCGTACAGGCCTTAAGTTGGTGAGAATGGTTCTGAATAAGCCAATCCCGTCCTATGTATCAATACAGGGCATGCAATATTGGGTAACATATTATGGACAGAAACCTACCTGTAAAATATGTGAAGACACTCAACACACAGCACGGTTTTGTCCACACCGACGTGGTGCTATGGGTGAGCGAGTGACACAAGATAATATTGGAGCATGTGCCACTACTGTAGAAATCCAGCCTAAGCAGTCATATGCCGCAAGGGTACATAGATCACCTAGCCAACGTTCAGCGCATGAGACGGATATAAAGGCTGACACAAAATTTACAGTGTTGCCAATTCCAATGCAGTTGCAAGGAAAAAATGTGAACAATGAACGCAACAAAAATCTGCAAATAGAGACGGAAAAAGCTGATGTGTTAGAACACCAAATGGATCCTACCAAGGAAACACCTCTACCTGTGTCTATCCACATCAAATCGTGGGCGGAAGATGTGGCATCTTTAGACAACCTCTACAGTGACGTACGTGATAACGTTTTGGGGACTGGCCGTCTGGAAACAACTCATCAAGAGATGCGCGAGTCTGACACTACAAGTAATCTTGAAATGGAGACTGACATGTACGAAGCAGGAGTATCCCATACACTGGAAGATCAACAAAGTAAGGTTCAGCTTGGTGAAACCACAACAGGAACTAAGGACAATGTCAAAAGAAAATCTAATGTGAAGAGACTCCAGGAACAGAAACAGTTGAAGAAGAAAAAAGTACAACAAAATGTGGCACGTAACCCCCACCACAAGAAGAATGTGAAGCAGCAGTCAATAGACCCCTCCCCAGTGCGTATAACCAGATCCCAAAGTGTGACAAATTTGGCCCCGAGTGTTGATTTACAACCTGTGATCGGATCCAAATTCAGTGTTTCCCCTAGTGTGTCTAGTGAATGTGTGGGTGCAAGTAAAAATGAAAGAAATAGCATGTGTAAAATGAGTAAAGTATATGATGCTTGGTCATGTGTTTGCAAGAGGTACCGTGCACATATGTAAGGTTTATGTTTCGTGTGCATGGAAGTGAGTGGAAAAACAGTGTATGATTATTAGTGTCCTCTGGGCAAAATTTGTAATTCAAGTGTTACTGCTTTTTGTGTTAATGTTTGGTATAATGTATACAACGAGCTTCCTGCCAGTAAGGGGGGCTAAAGAATCCCTGATCAGGTTTAGGAATACCCACTTAGCTATGTTTACCACACTCCGAATAGCCACGATTAACATTAACAAACTGGAAAACCGTAATAAACAAGAGGCTCTGGGTAACTTTTTCATTCAGTCGTCCCTCGATATAGCCTTCCTTCAAGAGGTACAAGTGACAAATTTTGACTTGCCCTCATCCATAGTAGTGTATAACAATGCAAATTGTCAGGCAACGGGAACTGCTTGTTCTTCTCGCGAGAAACACTGTGCCGATCACTAACGTTGCGTGTCACCCAAACGGACGAATTATATGTGCGAAAGTGGCAAATGTTTGGATTTGCAATATATATGCCCCATCAGGTATTAAACAGAGACAACAGAGAAATATTTGTTTTGCAACAGACGTGGCGGTTGAATTGCAGGGTGCAAAGGAACATATCATATGTGGCGGGGACTTTAATTGCGTCCTGCGCCCACAAGATCAACGTCCTGGTTTTGACACATCAAATTCTTTACAAAAATTGGTGTCGGGTTTTAAATTGGTAGACGTTTGGACAGACAACATTTCGGTAAGAGGGGATATACATACATTAGAGACAATTGTGCGTCCCGCTTGGACCGCTTCTATGTTACCCCGTTACTGCGTCAGAAAGTATCTTCGATTTACCTCACACCTTTTTTTTTTCGGACCATCTGGCGGTGGTAATGGCAATTAACATCTCTATCTTCCCTTAGTGCCTCGAGGATATGGGTATTGGAAATTGAATACGTCAATCCTTTCTGATGACGATTTCAAACGAGCATTTCATAAGCAATGGAGACTTTGGGAGGGCATGCAACATACTGACATCCTTCGGTGGTGGGACGACTTCTTAAAACCGGCAATTAAACGATTCTGTTTAGCATTCTGTAAAGAGAGGTCTCGGGACTGGAATAATAAATATCAGTTTTATTATCGTGTTTTGCGCGAATTAATAGACGAAGCATCGGCAGGACGACCGGTCAACACTGAAATAAAACGTGTACAGGGTTATCCTCTTACGCATGACAGCTCACAAACGTATGGGTGCTAAAATTCGAAGTAGACTCCCTCAGGTTGTCACGGTATCCAGTGACATGTGAAACGCAGTTCGATATAAATTCTTTTTTGTTTATCGGTTCATTTTATGTTCAAATATAAAAGTGTGTGAGGTTTGATTTATTTTGTTCATAAATTTGTATCCGAGCCAGACGTCGGGAGTTGGGAGACGGGTTTTTCCTGAGTGTCAGCCGAACTGTCATTGCGGCTTAGAACATGACATATTTGCACCAACACGGAGAAAAGGAAGTATTATTTTCATCGGGACCGGGCTAGAAGTCACAGTGAGTGGGCGAACCCATTTTTCACGGATGACCAGGAAAATCAGCTGGAGCCCAAGCCTCCAAGTATCGAGGACGCGCTGGTGACCGCGTTTCAAGACAATGGACAGAGGTCATTTCCATCTCCTCGGAAACCGAAGCCAAGCCACCTTAGCGTGCTTTCCAATGGACAAATTCGAAAGTGACATAAAATCACGAGTACTACGATTCCAGTCACAGTTTTTACCCGGATCTCATAGAGAGACCATCTCCGCTACAGTCGCGCGTGATTATTGTTTTGTGTCCGTGGACTTCGTTTTCTTACGTACCGTGAGCGAATTGCAGATAGAGATTTACCAGTGTGCGCCTTATTTGGTGAAGCATTACGCGGTGATTTGTTTTTGCCAAGCGTGGACTACATAACAATGGGCGGCTAAAGGAGATAGAGAGGAAGTCCATCGACTTCCCTGATGCCTGCAACGATGCATCGCCGTCATCCGGTGAAGCCAGCCAGCCAGCGCCAAAAACGACGCCAAAGGCAACCACTACCCAAAGCCCGAAGGACGTGTCCAGTTCGACGTTCCAACCGAAGCCCGTTACCAGAGAAAGAGAGAGAGAAGGACGACTCCAGATCGACGTCCAATCGAAGCCCGTTACCAGAGAGGGATGATTCCAGATCGACGTCCAATTGATACCCGACACTAGAGAGATTCCGGACCGGCGCGTGACCACGTACACCCGACGCTAGTGACGAGAGGAACGCCTGAAGTGCTGAGGAGGTGGAAGTACACCATATCGTCGCAACCATCCTTCGTCGCGATCGACCTTGGAGAACAATTTCGCCGCAAAGGAACCGTGTGAAAGTCCCGCGTCCAGGAGAGATGAATGACCACGCAATGTAGCAGAGTCCGGTAGAGTATTCTTCAGATGGTCTATGTCCATGTAAACGTGCATCGTTAGGATCAACACCGTACTGTTAACGCCGAAGTCTCACTTATTTGCAAAGTGACTCAGGAACCCCGAACCTAACTTCCGTGTCTGATAATTTTTTGGTATTGTTATAAAAAAGGGTAATTTCATGTTCAGATGTTCTAATTTAATTGTCTGCATTCAGGGTTAGAAGCTCCATTTCATTACTTTAATATTTAGTGTTAATTGTCAAAGTGTGCTCCATTTTTTGTTAACCGACCGCCCCGTCGCGCCATTTAATTTGTCAATAGTTGACTGATGAGTCCTTTTAATTGTGGAAAGCGTATTTTATATTGCAAGGTCGTGCGCGTGAAGTAGTATTATTTGTTGCATAGTGGTTTTTGATGTAATTTTTGCTCGCGCCGACGATTGATTTGTGTATTCCGGCAGCTGGAGCCGATTAAGTTTTACATCACTATGTAATGGTGTAGTTGTTCTCATTGGACGAGAGAGGCTTATGTGTATTACCCCCGTCCGAGAAACTTGTTAAATGTCGTGCTTACGACTGGATGCATACGTTCCTTCGAACGAAAGATTTAACCACGCCGACCCAATTGTCTTAGATAACCGCTTTCCGAGGGCTGGCACATAAATTAATTTAAAAGAGCACAGGAGCTGGCAGACAAATACCCTAAATTCACATAAAGGTTTAAAACTAAAAAGGAATGATATGTTAATGAGATCCATGATTTGTATCTATACTTCACATGTAAAAATACCTCAGATGTGTGAGAGAGAGTGAATGAGTGAGAGATTGAGGAGGCTATGTAAACAGTTGTTGATTGCAATATTGTTTTGTTGTTACAATATATATTCACTTTTTACCGTTCGTCAGTGTTGTTATTTGACGTTTTTCAGGTATTGGATATTATGCTATTAGTGTGTTATGATTGTTCGAATCTACATATCAAAGGTAAACAAAACAGTGTAACATTTCAAGGTATTTATCTCCGCCTCGCAATAGTACGACAATAAACGACCGTCTCGTTACCGAACTTGAAAACCTGGACCGTAAGAGTCACGACCGGTTTCTCGTACACAAAACGACGTTTGGCCCCGTGCCGGGGTATGAATGACACGTCATTTCGGGGACCGTGAGTGCACTCGTTACAAGGTTGACCATGGAGAAGCTGTCTCTATTAGTCACGTGATCCAAGAACGACATAATGCACAACGGAAAATCATCACTGAACTCTCAGATGGTGCTGGTAATAAAATCACAGCACCTAAGGATATACAAGATAAAATATATGAGCACTTTAGATTGATGTTTTCGCAGAAGCACTCGGACAATTCAAATTATGGTACATACATAGGGCCTCCTCGATGGCGCAGTCGTAGCGTCGTCGCCTTGTAATCAAAAGGTCCCGGGTTCGATACCCGGTGGAGACACAAGTGGTTCGGATCCCACTTTAAACTGTAGGTCCAGTACCGATTAGCCTTACTGTGCATAAAGTGGACTTAAAACAATATATCTATCAATCAATCAAATTATGGTACAGTGGTGGATGCCGTGTCGGAGGTACTCTCAGATGAAGATAGAACTAAGCTTGACGCGGATTTCACTATTGAAGAAGTGTATAAATCGGTGAAAGCGTCAAAGCCATTCTCCGCCCCTGGTGTTGATGGGCTTCCTACAAGTTTCTTTCAAACCTTTTGGACGCTAATGGGGCCGACTATATTTATTTTATTTATTTATTATTATTATTATTATTATTAAACACTACAGGCAAATGCCCAGTTACAGTGTTTTGAGGTAAACCGAGTTCAGTTTACATACATATTGACAAAACGTAATTAAGAATTGGAAAGAGAAAACAACTGAGTGGATCAATGCTGTCTTTCAGCAACAAAAAATGGGTAAAACTTCCAAGACCGGAATTATAGTATTAGTGCCGAAATGTGCGAAGCCGACAGAAATTTCTCATTATCGCCCCATTACTCTCTTGTGCGCAGACTATAAAATTTTCTCACGATGTATGCTTGCACGTTTAATGCCATACTCCATCAAATCGGTGGGGGATTTGCAATATGTATACGGCGGAAACAAAAACATTTACGCAGTGCTGCAAACGCTGCGTGAGGTGGTTACTAATAATCACAATACAAAAAGTTCACAAGATCAAGCGATTTTAGCTCTGGATTTCGAACGGGCGTTTGAGTCTTTGACCCATAACTATATGTTTCATGTTTTTTAAAAACGTGGCATGCGCGGGACTTTTCTCGCAGCTTTGCAGGGGCTTTATCACAATGCTGAATCGCAAATACAGATTAATGGTTTTTTTTGACAAAATCGCTTCGCATAACTACAGGTGTCCGACAGGGAGATCCCCTATCAATGCTAGCGTTTTGTATTTCCCTAAGTCTCCTGCTTACTTCTTTGGAAGCACAGTTAAAAGGCATTACTATTCTGTCGAAGTCTCTCAAAGTGTTAGCTTATGCGGACGATGTCAGCATTTTAATTCAGTCACCTGTGGATGTCGATATGGTTCATAAATTAACGACGGCATTTGGTGTGCATTCAGGCCTCCATATTAATGTAAAAAAATCTTGTCGGATATATTTAAATACCGACCCATCCCACACACCAGTACAACACTTACCTGTTGTCAACACCTTAAAAATTCTTGGGGTAGTCTTTACGACTTTTCTGCAACGAATGATACAAGTAAATTATGATCGACTGATTGGGAATGTAAAAGCAGTGTTGCAAATTAATAAGTTTCGAACTATTAGTTTGCAATCACGTGTCACGTTTGTTAATGTATATGCTCTTTCGAAAGTGTGGTTTGTAGCCAAAATACTTCCGATGCGTATGCTAGATGTCGCAAAACAGAACTGGTTTGTGTGGAATGGGCAGCTGTTACGTGTTAATCACGAGACCTTGTGTTTACATAATACAGGAGGAGGCTTGAATCTTGCTCACGTGCACCACAAGCCGCATCAAGCGGACATCGAGACGATGATTCAGAGCCCTGATAGCCTTACCAGTTACGTCCTTCGATACTGCTTGGCTCATATACCGTTGGATTCTCCCATAAACGTGCCTTCTATTCCCCCCAACCTTAGGTACCTTCGAGATACCTTAGTGGAGATCTGCTATGGATTGTTACAAACTCCTACCTTGCCTGTTCCAGTGGTGTCGCAAATGTACAGAGGCAAGCCTGTAGCGTCTCAACAGGTGGTTAAAATCGTTGCAAGGCACCCGGAAGTTCGTTGGACTGAGGTGTGTAAAAATATACACGCAAGGCATCTCCCATCAAGAATACGATCGGCGTGGTTCGTTATAGTGCACATGGCAGACTCGTCATTATGCTTACTTTGTCACGTGCCTGAAAGTTTAGTTCATAAGCTTTGTGACTGCCAAATAACCGCTTCGTCATGGAAATATGTTGCAAAACTCATTAGTGTAATCTGTCGTACAACTGAGAGGAATATTTCAATTGATCATCTACTGTTTCAAAACTTTAACTATTACCCACGACAGAAACAGAACAGTGTACAGTGGATACTGGGGAACTATGCTTGGTTTGCCTCCACTTATCAGAACTCTGATTTTCACGAACAATTTGTGCATTACTTACGGCAAACTTCTAAAATGATGTCAGTAAACAAAAAGAACAATTTCTATGCTAAATACTTAAATGTGCTGTATTCGCCGAGTTAGTATGTAATAACATGTCATGTAATCATGAAATAAAAAAATTAAAAAAGTGGTTAGCTCATCGCGCTGCAACGCTAGGAGTCCCGGGTTCGAATCCCGCTCGGGCTTAGATGTTTGTGTTTGGCCGAATAATGAGAACCAATGTGAATACAGTGAAACTTGACATGTGTGATGGGGGATATTGCCGATTAGGGGTATTCATTAAAAAGAAAATAATTTTAAAAAAGTGGATATCACATCGCGCTACGACGCCAGGGGTCCCGGGTTCGAATCCTGGTCTGAGCATGGATGTTTAAAGTGTCCATTTATCAATTTCATCATATCATCACTCATCCCTATCTTCGCAAATTAGCCCAAAGTGGCATAAAAAGCAAATACAATAAAGCAAATCAATCAATCAAGCAATTCGCGAAACTTAAAATTATTGTTTTAAAATTTACCTGTAGGAGTTATAACAATTAGGCTTTAATTTCTTTTCAATGTCCATACTCGGTTACATGTGTGCCAAGATAAATATTAGTTTCTACTAGCAGTGTCTTCGTCTTCTTTCTTTTTGACTTGTCTACATTATCTGAAGGATTAAGCAACAATTTTAAATGTCGATGTTGAGTGTAAATCTGCTTATTTTGGTGATGTAGTGTTTTAAATCATAAAACCTTCGTCATGCGAGGCTTTGGGTGTTAGACAACTATTTGTAATGTTGTTGAGGAAGTTTGCGCCCTTAATGTTTGGCGAAATGTATTGGAAATTAAAGATAGGCTATTATTTATTTATTTATTTATTTGAAAAGTCCTGAATACAGAAAAATCCATTTTACATCAGGATATCAACCGGAAAAGAAATAAACAAAATAATAAGATGGACACTTACACACACATAGGCCTATACATATATAACAAGAATAATAACAACTAGATCAAGAATAATATTATTTATACTTCAGCTGCTTTATGCACGCCGTTCTGTAAGTCTGCTTTGATAAATGGAAGCCCGGAGCGTCTTTTAATGAGTTGTAAATGGTTTGTAGCCTGTAGAGAAGTGATCTTTGTTCTAAGGATAGCCTTGAAGATTTAATGTAAAAGAAGTTGTTGCATTTACTGTTGGGACGTGGGATTCTGATATTAAGAAGTGGCAAGAGTTCGCTGGTGAAAAGTTGTCCATTAATGATTCTGAAGAGTAGTGTTAAATCTGAGAGTTGACGGCGAAGAGAAAGGTCATGAATTTGTAGAGTGGATAGAATTTCTTGTTTGGAGAAGTTTGCAAGGGCTGGGCATCTGTGTTTGACTATTCTGACGAAGAAACTTACTACTTTGTTTGTTTTCTTTAAATTGCTTTCACATGCCATTGACCAAATGCAGGAGCCATATTCAAGAATAGGAACAACACACATTGTAAAGTAGGTTTTGAGGGCAGAAACGTGAGTTATGTCTGTAAATCTGTAAATTAGTCCAAGTGTTTTCATCGCTTTCGAAGTTATGTAGTCTATGTGATGGTTGAAAGTCAGTTTGCTATCAAAAATGACACCAAGATCCTTGTGCTGTCGTACGAACGGAATAACCTGGTTGCATAACTTGTAGGATGGCACTGTGTTATTGGATTTTAGGGTAAACCTCATGACAACAGATTTATCCGGATTTAATTTGAGATTCCAGTCTTGACACCAGCGTTCAATGTGTTTGAGATTGTCTTGGATGTAGCATGTGTCCTGAGGTGAGGTAATGTTTCGGAATAATTTGCAGTCATCAGCATACAATAATACTGAACATTCGGAAGAAATATATTCGTGAATGTCATCCATGAAGAGAGAGAAACACAGGGGCCCCAGAGAACTTCCTTGGGGCACACCGGAAACTACAGGGAGCCACGACGAAGAGCAACCAGATACGATAACCTTTTGCTTTCTATTGTGCAAGTAAGATGAAAGTAGTTTAAGAAGAGCTCCGTGAATATTGAATCTATTCGATAATTTGTGGATGAGTTGCGTGTGAGAGATAGAGTCAAAGGCTTTGGAAAAGTCTAAGTATACGACATCCATGTCTTGCTTGGCATTCAGGCAGTTAACTGCTTTGGTAAGCAAGCAAGCAAGGTTTGTATCACAGGAAGCATGAGGGAGAAAACCGTGTTGAGTGGGAGAGAGAAACGGAGAAACATGTGCAAGGATACGATTAGAAATGATTTTTTCAGCTAGCAGTGCAAGTGCAGGAAGTAAGGAAATCGGCCGATAGGAAGTGACATGAGTTTTGTTTCCGTGTTTGAGGATAGGGACTATATTTGCTTGCTTCCATGTACAAGGAAACACACCTTCGGAGAAGCATTTATTAAAGATTGTGCTTATTGGTTTGGATAAAATATGGGCTAAATGTTTCAGAAATATCGCAGGAATATCATTAGGAGTGGTAGCTTTGGAACTTGAAACAGATTTTAATAATTCTTGAACTTCATTGCAGTTAGTTGAGATTTGAAAGAGTGTGTAAGGAATAATGGACCTGACTTCCGGTAGTGTGGTAGCAGCATTCTTTGTAAAGTTACTATGGAAGTACGAGTTAAAAAGGGATGAACGCTCATCCTTTGTAGCAGACTTACCGTTCCAGGAGACTTGAAGGGGAATACGGTCATGTTGCCGGCGTGAGTTAATTAGCGTCCAGAATGTTTTAGGATTTTTAGCAGCACTTTCTGTTACACTTTGAATATAATTATTATAGTCCCTTTGAATTAAGTTTTTGCTATACTTCCTTAAGTAAGTAAAAGTGTTCAGTGTATGAACGTTCGGAATTTGTTTCCACAGGATCCACGCATTCTTTTTGTTCTTCAGCGTAAGCTTAGTCTCTTCAGTATACCACACAGGGAATCGGGATGTTCTTGTTTTCCTTAGGGGCACGTGATCTTTAATTACAGCCTGCACACAGTCCACGAGGAAATCCACTGCTTCTTCCGCGGGGAGGGGGTCCATCATTGTCCAAGGAATGAGGCTGGTGAAAAGGGAAAGTTCCTCCCAGTTGACTCTTTTCCAGTTGTAGACAGGTCTGGAGGAGGGGGAGGGCCTGGGGGCTTTTCCAGGGACTTGGATTTCGGCATGCACGGGGGTGTGGTCCGAGGCAATGAATTGCTCACCGGGAGTGGCCTTGACCTTTGTGTGCGAGGACAGCAACAGTTGGAATTTTTATAACAATGCATGCAAACAGTGCTTGCATTATAATATCTTGACGACTGCTTACTTTTTCCCCAATACAGAAGCTAAACGAAACAAAAAATAAAACACCTTGCACCTCAGCCGCTATCAGCATTCTCCGAACAGTTGCTGCCATCTGTTGAGTGTTCTTTCGGAAGGGCACGTGCGCCGATTTCGGCTTCTTCCGTCGAGCTAGATAGAACACGGGAAGAATACAGCAGAGGGAATTCACTGCGCCAGAGGTGCCCCGACCTCTAGCTGCTAACTGGTGAAATTTTAAGCATTGTGAAGACTTTATGAACGAAAATAGCTGCTTCGTAAAATAAGTATTTTGAAATGTAGTGTTTTATTTTGCAGAAAAGAAAACAAATTGAAAATTTTCAGTATTCGGTTGGGGGTTCATGTGTTCCGTGAACCCCCTTCAGGCGACGCCTCTGCTTAAAATCTAATTTGATATCGAATGAAACAAAAACACAACACCATTTTAAATTAAACCCTAAAGTCAAACTGCAAGAAAATCAGATGAATGCACGAGATAAATGAGATTCAGTGCAGACAGGTTCTACGGTTTGCCAGTTGGCTTGTCAAGGACACTGTGATGCTTAACTTAATCCAATTTGTTGCAAATTCTTCTGCATGGAAACAATGCACTGCGGATCTATTTATTCAAAGGAAGAGTAGGTTTAGAACTTAAAAATGATTTCTCTAATCAGTTAAGGTTAGGTTTATTGCATTGAACCCGCTTTCACATTCAATTGTGGATATTGGTAGATTTTGGATTGGCTTCACAATTATAACACCATTAAGCCTTGTTTCCATGATTATGAAAAAATATAAATATGCTGACCAAGGCAGTCATTTATTTTATTAAAAACATAAACTAAACATAACGTTTCAACCTTCTAGCAAGGTCTTCATCAGACTCTGTATCAAGTACAAGTACAAGTACAAGTACAAGTACAAGTACTTGATACAGAGTCTGATGAAGACCTTGCTAGAAGGTTGAAACGTTACGTTTAGTTTATGTTTTTAATAAAATAAATTACTGCCTTGGTCAGCATATTTATATTTTTTTATGGATTCACAAGGTCTTTGAGTAAGATGGGAATGTTTGATTGATTGATGTGGTTCATTTTACTTCGCATTTCTGCCACTTTTGGCTAAACGCGAAGACGAGGAGGAGTGATGATATGATAAAATTGATGAAGGGTCACTCACAAATAACACCCATGTCCAGGCCGGCATTCAAACCCGGGACCTCTGTCATCGTAGCGCGCTATGCTAACCACTCCGCCACGGAGGATGAGGAATTGACTTGTCACCCTAAACACACGCATGCATGTATCTACATTTAATGCTACTACATGCAAAACGAAACATTGGCTGGCTCTTCATATTGTCCACCAAAGATTGAAAAGATAGAAACTTTCGAGCGTATGGTTTTCCTTGCTTGCTCTGAGATATGAAGGATTTCAGTTTTGGTATGTCTAATAATAGTACTTTCAGTGCTTGAAGAGAGTCATTAGGTACAGATAATTAATTATATTACAAATAAATGCTTTGCCATGATTTTTAAAGATATTTTTTTTATATGTAGGCATGCAACTTTAAAATTAAAATGGACTAAACTGAAGTGGAACTCTATGAGTATGATATATTCAATAATATGTTTTTTATATCCAGTAGATGGGAGATGATTACATTGGAATGGTTCAAGATAGAGAGGGTGTAAATCCTTCTCACACCCTTTAAATCGCAACCTGCATTAATGAATAGATGTATCTTTGATCACAATTTTCACATTTCGAACTCTTGATTTTCCGTTCCATTAAATTCAAAATAGCCCAGAACAAGTTTCAGAGCTTTATATGTTTCGAAATTATTATCTGGTGTTAAAATCTGTTTTTAAAATAATCATAAATTCTAAAGAAAAACAAATATATAAAAATTATTTGTGCAAATTTTGCATTAAATAACAAGAAATGTGTGTGTGCTGTTTTAAAATGGAATATTTCCCATGCCTTCACATTATAACTAGGAATAGGTACCTGTGAAAATATATAAAAATATGTGAGGCTGAATTTTGTACCCCCCCAAATGAGAAACGTTCCTGCGCCACTGTACAGAATGACTCGTATGTACTAATTTCCCGGCATGTTACAGTTATATCATTAACATTATTGCTTGTTAAACACAAGCATGACGGGAATACTGACAAATATATATATATTTTAAAAATTTCAGCCGAATGCTTAGTTTTGAAGCTAAGAAAAGGGCCTCATTGCTGGATGTACATGGCTTCACCTGGATCAATATTGCTGAAGTGAAGGATAAGTAGGTAGGTGAGTGGATATTAGTTGATAAAGTACATAATTTCAGACATAAAAGCCATAGTTAAAATTTGTTCTTGTTAAGTTCACCTTGTGCTCGGTCGGATGGGATAGTCGAAACTTGACCTACAGTTTAAAGTAGAGTATGCACTACTGTGCAATGTTTCTCCACACCCACAGGGAAGAACTGGCCAACAAACAGGGCCGAATTAGTCCCTGTAACAGGTTCAGGGTGATGATTTCTTTTCTTTAAAGAATGTGGGGGGCGGGGGATGAAAATACGTTAAGTTCTTTGCCTTTCTATCGCTCTAGTCTAGGGGAAAGGGAAAGTGATCCAGTAGTTTGGGCAGAGTATTGAGGACAGATAGGACCTGGATGTGCAGCTTACAGTGCGATCAAAATGGCTGATAATGTGGTCTGCCAGAAAGCGAACCTTGGTAAATTTGATTACAATATAGCATCATTAGCATAAAGAATCCCGCAAGTGAGTTCAATAGTAAAGCCTTACATACTACCGATAATAAAAAATCGTAATGTGCAAGCATTTTTATCGTTGTGTCAAAACGTCCCGATTCCGTTGTGAAGCACATCAATTGATTATGATTGATTGTCTTTATTTTACTTTGCATTTCTGCCGCTTTTGGCTAATCGCGAAGATGAGTATGAGTGATGATGTAACGAAATTGATGAAGGAACACGCAAAAACCCCTGGCGTCGTAGCGCGAGTGAAGCATATTACAACTCAGGCACAAGAAAACGCGACAAAAATATTATTTCGTCAAACTAGGATTCGATTGTGCATTGTTTACAAGCGTTCAAGAAAAGAAAATAATATGGGCAATGGCACCCGCAGAGGGACCAATGCAGGCATTTGTCCCCTTGTGACATCTGGGAAAACTTCATATAATTCAATTTTTTTAAATTGTAGCGTGAAAACATAGACGAGAGGTGCCGTGAAATATAGCAGATTAAGTGCCAATGCAAATTATCCTAGTGCTGGGAATGCTTTATGAGAATTCTTTTGACTGACGGAAAGCATCACTCCACGTTTTCCTCTGTTTAAGCACCGCTACCCCTCGTCCAGGAAAAATCCTGCGGGCGGCAATGAATATGGGTTTATTAACTAAAAAAGTTAATGTTGTCGTTGTAGTTTGATAAAATTCATTATTAATTTGGTCAAACGTGTTTACCAGAAACTAATTATCTATTTACTTTTATCCTTACTTCTGAATATTCAGATTTCAGAACACAATGTTCACAGAAGCGTCACTAGAGAAAACGGAGCGAGGAAAACGAAAGACGAGAATATGTGTGTGTGTGGGTGTGCAGGGCCGGATTAAGGTGGGTGCTATTGATGCTGCAGCATTAGACCCATTCCTGAAATAGGCCCAGATGAAAACAGACGAGAATTTTCCGAAAGCTGAACAGTTTTCTTTGGCTATATTAACTTGAAAATAAATCTTAGAATGAAATTTGGAGCCCCAATTTCGGATGCCTAGACACAGGTAGTAAAATTTCCACCATGAAAGTTAGTTGTATACAAAAAAAATCGACGGAATGCACCATCAGGCCCGATTTCGTCTTAATCCGGCCCTGGAGGCATTTAAGCTATCGACTACAAAACCATGAAATATAAGAAAGTCAATTTCAATGCCTTAAAAAATGAACCGAATGTGAATTTAGACTGCAGAAAAACATAACTATTGATGAGCAACAGGGACTGTGAATTTCACAGGAAAAGCAGCATTAGCGTGAGGCCTTGAAACGAATACTAGGCCTATATGTCATTAAGTATTTGTCAGAGCATAATCTTGCATTATGGGGCCTGGGGCATAAAATATTCGAGGGACGTACTATATATATTTCAATTTTTGTTCCTTAGTCTGAAGTACAGGTGTCCTACAAAATCATAATGTAAACACTATTACATTTTCATTTAGTTTTCATTCTGATGTACGTCGTTACCAGGTGGAGGCACATGGCACAGTCGTTCGGATCACACTTTAAACTGTAGGTTCAGTACCGATTAGTCCCTCTGGGCATAAAGTGGACTTACAACAACAAATCAATCAATCTGACGTTCATTATATTTAATTGCAAAAAACGGGAATGTTCAATATCATATTGTTACTTTAACTAAAAAGTAGCAATATTTAATCATAACATAATTGTTTTCTTTACTTTTCATTGAATTTTGACACTGTAGTGAATTTGCATTGCTTCCATAAAATAATATTTTCGTATCATATTTAATTCTATAAGTAAGCAAACAATAGCCTATATGTTAAGTATTTTTGATACAACATTTGTAACACTATCTTTATGTCGTGGCCACTTTGTTTATGATTTCTGTAATTTTGGATATATTTAAGTATGTCAAAATAATACACGCATGGAAGCTATAACAGATTAGTTACTTAATTGGAAGCACCAGCATCGTATAAACTCGTTAAAAAACGCACACAAGTTGGCACCCCTGTCATGACCCCCTTTCCGTACTTAGTGCGTTTTCTGGTAGAAAAAAATCATATCAACAAGAAGGGTAAATTTACAGTACATGCCTGCGAACACAAAGAATAAGAAAAAAATTTCTGGGGCTTGTATCGCTAAAATTAGGTCTCAATCAGCAAAAGTCATTAAGAAAAGCTGGTTGCCAAATTTTAAATTTTATTGGTGCTAAACGGCGATACTGCGATCGCGTGCTCGTGCTTAACAATAGGTAATAATTGCACAATCCTAATACCCAGATTGGCGTTAGAGAATAATTTTACAAGAAACTGACGTTATCGATATTTTAACATTACATAATACGAGGGCCTCGCGGATATAGTTCGCACAGGGCCTCGCGTTCCCTAACGGCTGCCTGGGTGGAAGAGCATTCAGGAAGTCCTGGATGAACTTTCGGCAGATATGGAGCAGAAGGCAGATGCGAGAAACCAGAGCGCACGATTTTCACGAAGGATGAACGAACTGAGACAGGAGTTATGGCGACTGCCTGGAACGATATCCTTGGCCGTCTCAACAGTACGAGCATTAGCCTCCAAGATCCTACAGTCAGAATGCATACGGCAATTGGCTTGCTGGCATCACTGGTCGACACGGTTCAGTTTGCAAGGGATAGATTTGACGTGTATGAGCAGATGGCGACCGAAGGTTCAACACGGCGAATGCAAAGATGAGCAGCGTCGAGGCTGTAAGCGAAAGCGAATGTCTGATGAAGGAGCTGCAAACGAAGCAGATCTCAGCAAATCTCAGACGTATCTGGTTATGATCGACTGTCTGTTAGCTGAACTGGAAAAGCGGATGAAGGCATAGGACGATATTTGTAAAACATTCGGATTTCTCTCGGAGCTAACGTCATTGAGCATTGAGCAAATCGAGGAAAAAGCAAAGAATGTCGGCGGCTGAGCTGTTACAGTTTGCTACATTTATGCGCACTCAGAAACCGGTGACTGTGAACGAATCAGCAAAGCTTACCACGTGCAGGCTTCTGTCATCGTTGAATCTTTCTCAGCTATTTCCAAACGTCGAGATTGCGTTAAATCATGAAACAAAACTTTAATAATAATAATAATCTCCTGCCTCCTTCGTCAGTTCACGTTTCGCTACTGGCTCCGAGCAAGGTTCGAGTTGTATGGTGAATGTTGGAGCACGTGCCACCCAAACCCAAAACCCGCCAGGACGTCACGTGTATTGTGAACCGTGTGTGGAGTCGCGTTGTCATGAAGCAAAACTGCTCCTACGGTGAAAAGTCTGGGCTTGATTTTCCGAATTGCGCAGTAATAAAGCCGGTTTCACTCGGATGGTGTTGTGCAGCAGCTCCGACAACAGGACCCCGAGTTCTATGAGACAGGTGTCATGAATCTTGTTAAGCTCTGGAATAAATGCCTGAACCGGGGAGGAGACTATGTAGGGAAGTTGTGTATGAAGTATTCTTTCACGTGAGTCTGTTTGTATTCATGGAATAAATACCTGCCGGAATTTACAGGCTTTATATATTTTTTTTCAAGATCATCCCTCGTATTATCAGGTAAATTATTAAAAGATCATAATGATGGAAGTTAAAAATCAAGTTAATAATTGCCATGCCACAATGCTGTTCCATTCAAGTCTTGCTGGCAAGGGTCACTTTTCCCATGTCTTAACTACAATCTTCCCCAGCCTCTTTAAGAAGTGGGGCCACATGATATTTTTTGAAACATTGAGGAAGAAAAATATGAGCCAGGAAATTTAATACTTACTACCAGTGTGAAAATGTTAACTTGTGGTGTGAGTTTATGTAAAGAGAAGATCTTGCGGTGTGTATACGTATCTTGGAATATACAAAGGACCTCCAAAGTTATATTTTTTCTGCAATTTCAAATATTGGAATCGAAATGTAAAAAAAAAATTATCTTGTTACTTCATGAAATTTAAGCAAGCTTAAATTGGCTTTCACAGACAAAGGCAGTGGCGTAAATAGCACCTCCGCAAACCCGGCGGTACGAGCTTCGGGAGCGCAGTAGGAATGATAAATTACGAAATACCGATAGTTCACAAAAGTTTTCCTTTCGGTATTAAAATAGATTTTCAACGAAACATTAAATTTTTATGTCCCTACAACTGCAAACTGAAAATGATAACCACTAGAAAAGTAGAAATTAAATTATCAGATTAGAAGAAGAAAACCTTCATTAGCTGAATAGTTCAAGTCGTTGATTACGATGCAGAAGGATAGAAGACAGTGAAGAAAATACGCTGGCAACTCTTACTTTTACCTCTCCTCACCCCCTTAGCCTAATCTGTACCCTTAACACCCATGGATGTAAAAATCGAGGCAGACCCAAATGCTTGTGAATATCGATATTGGTTTGTATTTACAGAATGAGGTATACTAGCAGAAGAGTTAAAGCTTCAATTTTATCATCTCCTCACCCCGCCCCAAACCAAGTAAACCAGAAAAACCTTTCCAGAAAGACCCGGCGAGTAAGAAATCTTTCATCTCCGATTATTATTATTACGCTAGCACTAAGACCTGACATAAAATAGATATTTCTGTTTTGTTACTCATCTATTTTAGACGCTGTTTAGTCTGTACGTACTGTGCTGGTTGTTTGCCGATAGCTTCGATAAACACTTTAATGATGATGTTTGGTTTTAAAGTTTGTCTGTTGTCTTAACCTTTCGTAATAGTTTTTACATTTACTCAAATTACATGTATGTATTTTCATAGTTGTTTATACCAAATATAAATGTATGCGTGAATTAATATTTTAGAAGATAAAGTTATTTTTTTAACGAGTAGCACAACTGAAAGTTGCAGAGGGGACGCAAAGAATGTTAGTTACGCTACTGGACAAAGGGTATTTTATATTGATAAATATTTGTCGATATTGGATTTCGTCTGCGGGCTCTTTGTTTTCAACCTCTGATGAGTTGTAACAAGACAAAAATATCAAGATTTAAAAAGAAAAAAATACAGTTGAGGGGGAGGGGAGGAATACTTCCCTCACACCAGCAGCCCTATGAGGGAAGTATTGTATTCAACCAGTGTACACATTCTTGTGCTTAGGGTGCTCAAAACTCAAACATACACAAATGAGGTTGGGGGGTGTAAGGGGTGATCCTTCCACGTAGGACACCCAATTGCCAACCTCACTTTAAAATGCTTTAGCTTTAAAATGACTAACATTTATAATAATAATTGTTATTGTTATTTTTTCTATTATTCAAATATCTTGCGACTATGATGAATTATTTTTAAAAGACACACTTGTGAGACTCTTCACCAATCCACGTCATAAATGAACAAGATGAGAATTCCAAAACACAATCAGGGATGGCTCAAAATGAAATTTTCACAGGGGTAAGGTGGAATTTTGATCCCCCTTATTTTTTCCTTGTCACCCGCTTTAAAAATAATATAAAATAAAATAGCCTTAAAGAAAAATACTGTAATGGCCTTATTTTTATATGCCTTGAGTGTTACTGTTAAAGAACATACTTATTGATTGTGGGCAATAGCGTAACTAACATGCTCTGCGACCCCCGCAACTTTCAGTTGTGCGCCCCTACTCGTTAAAGAAAAAGCTGTTCTTTCTAAAGCCTACACTAATATTAGATATATACAAATATGAAAATACATACACATACATGTAATTTGAATCAACGTAAAAACTGGTACGAAAGATTAATACAAAAGAATCTATATACACTGGTCAAAACAATTAGGGGAGCAAGCAAGAAATCCCAAACCAAAGTTTGAAAGTCAAAAGTAGCAATGTATGTTGATGAAGTGAGTGTGTCCTCAACCAGTACAATTCATCTGTGATGAATCATCAGCATGAAGAGCTCTCTAGTGACACCATAAGGCACGTGGAAGAATTTGTGATATGAGGACCAATCACGAGGTCACTTGGGAACACCGGTTGTTTGGTGCTGGCAGACCGTAAGTGCAGGTGGGATTCAGTTGAGTAGTGTTGAATAGGAACGATGGCAGAACAACACGATTTAGGGGAATCTAGCGCATGTAGAGCCATTGGGAGGATGGAAGCAGGGCTAACACAACGTGAGGTGTCTGCAGCCCTTGGTGTGTCACGCAGTGTCATTTCCAGGTTGTGGACACCATTTCAACAGACAGGTACAGTACGAAGGAGGCCTGGGCAAGGTCGCCCACGGTCAACAACAGTTAGGGAAGACCGGTACTTAGTATTGTCGGCTCGCAGGAATAGGCAGCAAACTGCAACTGACTTGCAACACGGCCTTGTTTTGGCAACAGGACGAAAAGTCTCGGGCCAAACTGTACGAAATCGCCTGCGGGAAAGGGGTCTTTATGCAAGAAGACCAATGGTGTGTGTCCCTCTGAATGTCCCGCAGACAGTGGGATGTGGAACATCGTGAGTGGGGACATAGAGAGTGGAGTTCAGTTCTCTTCTCGGATGAGTCGCGTTTCAGTCTCCAGTCAGATAATCGACGCATTCTCATCTGGAGGGAACGTGGGACTCGCAATTATCCCGCACATGTGCGCGAAGTGTCTCAGTATGGTGGCGGTGGCTTAATGGTATGGGCAGGGATCAGTGTTGGTCGACGTACCCCCCCCCCCCGCACATTATCCGGAACGGTACTTTGACAGCCTTACGGTACCGGGATGAGATCCTCAGGCCTCATGTTGTCCCAATGGCTGCAGATATCGGTGATCGTTTCATTTTTGTGGACGATAATGCCCGACCTCACCGAGCACGTCTGGTGACGCCATGCTACGGGATGAGGGTATCGAACGAATGGTATGGCCAGCGTCCTCCCCAGACTTGAATCCCATTGAACATGTGTGGGACACACTCGGAAGACGCATTGCTGCTCGGCCAGCGCCGCCTACAACTCTGCAACATTTGGAAATGGCCCTTCTGGAGGAATGGGTGAATATCCCGCAGGCTGTCGTTGATAACCTTATTGGTTCCATGCAAAACAGATGTGCAGCTGTCATAGCAGTTCATGGCGACCACACGCCTTATTAGAGGTATGGATCTGTTGCGTAACTGTCCATTTCTGTTGTCTTATCACCGTGCTGTTCTCCTGATTTTGTGCAGTACCTTGCAGAAATCACCCCTAGAACTCTGTTGTGCTAATGACTCAATAGACATGTACTGGTTGAGGACACACTCATCTAATCAAAATGCATTGCTACTTTTGACTTACCAACTTTGGTTTTGGGATTTCTTGCTTGCTCCCCTCATTTTTTTGACCAGTGTAAAAAAATATATAGCTAGAGGGTGTCATTTTAATGGTGCCCACGGACAATAGAAACGTATAGAGGACATCAAAACAGACAACTTCTCAGTAACATTCTTATCGTTGGTGCGTCATTTCGGCTCTACAGTCGTTCAAAAAAGTCCGATTATCCGCTTGCATGCTGGTAGTTCAACATCACATCATATCCTTGCGGTGAAACAGTGCACGGCAATGTTGCAAGGAACACAATTTTTCTGAAAAATGACAAAACTACCAACCACATTATAGCGAGGAACGCGTCAAGTAGACCAACGGGAAGTGAACAACGATATGAAAAATCGTAGTACATCAAGGTATTGAAAAGGAAGTGGTAATATCGGATTTTGTCTTTTAGCTTACATGTCAAATTATTTGCAAATCTCGGTGCAAGGTTGAAAGTGAGTGTTAACCCAGCGCATTTTATTGCCTGTCCTCTACCCTTCGATGACTTGAACTATGAAGTTATAATGAAGGTTTTCTTCTAATCTGGTAATTCACTTTCTACTCTTCTAGTGATTAACATTTTCTGTATGCAGTAGGGGCGTAAAAATATAATATGTTTGGCTGAAAATGTATTTTAACGCCGCTAAGCAACTTTTGTGAATTTTCGGTCTTCCATAATTTATCATTCTTACTGCGCCCCCGAAGCCTGTGCCTCCCCGCCCCCGAACCGCGGGGGTTGCGGGGTGCGTTTCAGGTAAATCGGCGAACACGTTTCCAGGTGGCGGATGGAGAACCGATTTTATCTATGTTGTTACACACCCTTACGGATTGACTACTTTTCAAAATATTTAGGCTACAGGTTTCTGGATATCTTTACGCTTTTCTTTCAACAATCAGTTCCTTAACGGAATGGTCATGCTTTCTGCATTCAATAAAGAACTCTTGAAGTTACCATGGTTTCGTGCACACTATTATTTGTTGTTTAGGATGCGGACTTTGAAATGAAGAGAGTGCACGATACGTCTAAAACAGCCAGAGAGCATAAGACGGCCAAAGGGGAGGAGAAACCAAAACCTATTACCATAGAGAAAATTGCTCGACTTTCTTTTCCTGGAAGAAGGCAATCCCTAGCTGTGAAATCAACAAAGTCAGAGCCCATCATAAAAATTATTTGTCGGATTGTGTAAGGTCATAATTACGTCTTTTTGGCTGTGCAGAATGTCTTCAACTAATATATATATATATATATATATATATATATATATATATAGAGAGAGAGAGAGAGAGAGAGAGAGAGAGGATAGATTCACATGTATCAAAACATGAACTTCAAATGGCAAAAATTTACAAGCATATAGTGTAGTATGGCTCATGTAATGACTTCAAGCCACTAACATTTCGATTTTTGCAAATTAATCGTATTTTGAAAGCAAAGATGTTGCAAGATATTATCTTACCAAATTGGAGTACAACAGAAACTACCATCTTAGGGTTCTGCTATAATTTAGTAATTGATTTTGGTATATTTTGGTGCCTTTTGAAAGGGTCACCCCGTACCCCCATAATTTATTATAAGTTGTTAAACTGCAAACATAGAGTGAGTATTCATTATACTCGTATACAGCAGAAAAGTTGATTTCATTCATTTCCAAATTCATCGCATTCTAGACGCGGTAACAGAAGAAGAAAATATTAACTTTGCAAACCCGAAAGAAAATTATGATCTAGATTTTTCATTGAGTGATTGATTGATTTTACTTCGCATTTCTGCCACTTGTAGCTAATCGCGAAGAAAATTATGAGTGTTGATGTGATGAAATTGACACACACACAGAACACCCATGCCCAGGCCAGGATTCGAACCCCCTGGGACTCTTGGCGTCGTCGCGCTGTGTGCTAACCACTCCGCCACGGAGGCCGGCTTAATCTATATTTTAAATATGGAAAAGTGCCATTTGTGGATATCCAGGAGGTTATACGATATTCGCGATATTTTCGGCAACAATTAAGTGTCCCGAACCAAGTACCGCTCTAGAATACGATAATTTGCACTTACATTACTTCTCATTCATTTTAAACTAGGTTTCATACAAATCTCCTAGAAATGTCACAAGTCAAACAAATATCGATCAGTAATATGTCACCAGGTAAGAAACTGGTATTCGCACCATACAGTGTGCTACTTGACAAATTTCTAGTGGCGAAAATTCCAGTACTTTCTCCTGAAGCATTAGGATATTTATATAGTCCTTCTCCCAGTACCACAAATTAGCAATCAGAGGTGAGGAATTCCATCTAACGCCCTCTCCCTTCAAATACCGCCCACAAGCATATGCACTGTAAAGAGCGAAGTCGCATATTTGAAAGGAATTTCTCCCCTCTGGTTACAGCATCCTCCTTTCTGGTTCCTCATTCTTAATACTTAGGGGGGTCCAACCTGCTACATGGAAGGAAACGGCAACGAGGAGGCGGTAGAGCCTTCTGCTCTACGACTGGAGAACGAAGCGCTGTCGCCGTGGGTAGTGGCAAATTCTGCCATCTGCTACACTCTGTATTTTGCTAGTCAAATCATTTAGACAACACAAAAAGCAAACTTACCCACAACTGTCGGATCTTTGTTCCCTTCTCGCATTGAACTGAGTCGAAGAATTGACAACAGGGCTCGATTTTCCCACGTTTTACATGAAACCTATACTCACTTCCATCCTAGCTAAAGGTTAATCTAGTAGATTAAGATAAACGTCGACTAGACAGAAAGAATACTACATTTAATCTACATTTGTACAAACTAATGTTCATACGTTCACGCTATGCATAATCGAATACTAATTATGAGTTTTGTAATAATTTCAGGTGAAAAATCTCAATATGAAACACAGTTAGATAAATACAAGCTAAATTAGTATGGACCGCCTGGCAACCTATTTGTCGGTTTTGATTCATGAGAGATTCTCATTCACCATTAGGACTACAGGTAGAAGGCTCAAGTTGGTTCTGTCTTCCTCAGTATCTTTGACCCTAAATGCTGAATGAAGGAGATCCCTTTGGAGTGGCTGAGAGTTCATCAGGCAGAATGACAAGATAACCCAAGCTGCATGGTGTGGCTAGGAGTCAAGTTTACCGTTCGGCCTTCAGCGTAATCAACAAAGAAAAAGTTAGTGATGGAAATGAAACTGTAGAACCAGAGACGCAAGCTAAAACTTCTCTTAGTCTCGGCTCCCCTGATGCAAAGCCTTCAGCCAGCCTTGACCTTGCTAATGGGCGGCTGACCTTCACGGTTACAGGAACACCGGATATCACGCCCACAAACTTTCCCATCAAAGACAAAAATGAACTCACAGCTACTTTGTGCATCACGTCGGCCGATTTTGCTTTCTTGTGCAGCACAGGTTCCTCCGATCCAGAGATTTCGTCAAGGTTGAAGATGAGAGGCGAACACCGAAAGCCATTCAAGCACTTTATTAAGAATCCATTACCACCAACGTCTGGAACACAAGGCGAGAAGAAGAGCGAATCCAACAGACTCACAGCTTCATGTCATACAGGTTATATCACTTCGGAGGATTCAAGACCACAGGCGAGCGTCCAAGAGACCACAGCGTCTACTAATAAAAAGGTCACTAGTTTCGCAAGGCTTTCGATCTCGGCCGCACACTCGTCGTTAGAGAAAGAAAATACAGAATACGAGATAAGTTCTGAAGAATCCACGTTGCCCAAAAATACAGATTCTTGTCCAATGCATTCTCAGCTATCGGAGTGTTATGTAAAACGATCTTTGACCACAGATAATAGGAATAACAACTCTCCTCTAATACAAGTTCACGACTCAGAAAATACAGCACTAAATAAGGACACGAAATCCAAACTTGACATGAAGGCCGTCAAGTCTTTCATCTCGCTGTGCAAGAGCTTCGCTTCGAATCAAAGTCCCACAATTCAGAGCGAAGAAGCAGATACCGAGTCATTCACAGTGAATCCTCCTCTGCCTTCGCTTTGCACATCGTGTGACGATATTCAGCAAGACTTTCTCGTCGGCAAAGATTCTCTTGCCTGCCACGCAAGTTGTTTGGACATTCGAACCTATTCTGGGATTCCCTGTGAAGCTGCGCTTGCTAATCCATCAATTTGCACTCATGAAACTATCTTCCCAGATGCTGAAGGATTGCATAATCTCCCACTGTGTGCAATGTGCTCACATTTACTTCATCCTTCCTTGCATAGCGGCAAACTATTCGCCGACTGCAAAAACTGTGCCAACTTAGGTCGCATCCTAAGCCACTGCAGACAGTCGAGACCGTCAGAATGCCAAACGTGCAAGATCCATTCTGGGAAGGCAGGAGCTTCTTGCAACTTGTGTGCGCTTTCTGCTCACCCTTCGAGACGTATCTGCCCTCGTGAGTGCTGCAGGACACCTTCAGAAGAGACATTGCGCACAGAATCTACGTCTTACTCTGAGAACACAGCGCATTTGAGGGAACCAATGGACCCTGCGACTCGCAAACCAGAGACTCCTCCAATGAACATCGAGCTGTTGGCGACGAGACCTGAGGAAGATTTGAGCGCTGCTCCAAATACATTCTTAGCCTAAAGCTATCTGTAAAATTAAATATATTATGCATTAAGTTCTCAAACTGACATGACATATGACTGCTTCACATCCTCCATTCCTTTTCCAGAACAAGAAGTGTAATTCCTGCATTATTAAATAAACTTGGAGTACAAAACATTGTGATGGAACTTTATTTGCTAATTTTTCTGTTAAATGTATAACAATTATGGGCGCCGATAACAACGAGGCCGGGAAGCACAGGCCCCCGGAATAACTTTTGTTCCCTCGTTAAGTGCCCAACACATTGAATGTAATTGCAATGATTCTTCTATTTTCTAAATCTCATAACGTTTTCAAACTAGTTGGTAACAATGTCTTCCTTTCTTCAAGTTAATTTTAAACATTAGATATATTTCAAAATTACATACATACATACATATATATATGAGATTTTTCTTTTTAGATAAGGGTCAATCCATATGAAGTCATACAACATGGTTGCTTGACCATTTTTTAAAAAGTTTATTTTTTGTGTGGTGTGAGCCTCATATGTTGACAATTCAGAACCCCTGTTGTTTTATTTTTACTATCACCGATTTGAAGATGGCTGGCATTTTTTTATCATGGCGCGCGTCATTTTCTCCATTCGTAAGCATCAACGGCAACTTTTTTATCTCAGCTCTGGTAAGTCCTACGACAATGAGACAAAATCTGTGATGTTAAGCACATTATAGGCTACAATTATATTTCTGTGTAATTTTCTAAATATTATTCCATCATAATAAATTTTAAGGTCAAAATTGTGTATTTCAATCGCTCCAAATTACATTTTCGGACATTTTTTGGGGGGAAGCAGGCAGTTTGTTTGACACTTGAATTTTTTTGTGCAAGTACCTGTGTACCAAGAGGGTATGTCAAAATTATTTGAAGCTTGAGACTTTTATCCTTTTTTTTCTACAGGGTCATAAACATGTACTTTTTGTTAAAAAAAATTCCAAGATCAGGAGTAAATATCTCTGGTGTGCAGTTGTTTAAAATCTGAAATTTGTACACAATACAGTACTCCATGATGAATAACTTCAGTAAAAATTTTGCGTTTGAGATTCAATTAGTTTAAGAGATACAAAACTCGTGAAAAATTCAATATTTTGCATTAAATATGGTATGCCTAATTTCATTTCTTATTAACATTTTGTGTTAAAATTTTGCAAACTGTAATTTAGAATGTCAATGAACAACATTACAATCCTGAAATGGATCTACAATAAGGTATATATACGAGGGCATGCTGAAAAGTAAAGCTTCATATGTTTTTTTTTAAAATTTTCTTATCTTGTAAACGCATTTTGGATTTTGAGTATCCCGCTTCTTCATTGCCAGGGGGTGCTGAACTATAGCGAGGAAAATGACAGGATGTATTCATGCAATGTCGGTGGAGCGTCTGAAGTAGCGTACAGTGATCGAGTTTCTAACCGCAGAAAATGTGCTACAAATTGACATTCATCTGAGACTGAAGGCATTTTATGGGAATGAATGTGTAGACATCAGTACTGTGCGATCTTGGGATGTTAATGCTCGTAAAGGAAACCCCAGCTGAACACGATTCCGATGACCTCCATCAGTTGCAGTTCGCGGCCATTCACTCCATTCTCTCACATAGCTGAGGATTTCTTTAAGAGCATGATAAACTCAAGATCTACGAATTCATCCCCATAAAATGCCTTCAGTCTCAGATGAATGGCAATTTGTAGCACATTTTCTGCGGTGTAGAAACTCGATCACTGCACACTACTTCAGGCGCTTCACCAACATTGCATGGTTACATGCTGCCATTTTCCTCGCAATAGTTCAGCACCCCCTGGCGATAGAAGTTTGAAACCTTCAATGGAGAAGCGGGAAAGTCTTATACGTGCAATGTATGGTTGCTCAAAATCCAAAATGCGTTTACAAAGTAGGTTCAAGATCTGTCGATTTTAGTAGGAAGTACTAAAGAACAATTTATTTTTGTAAGGCGTAAACTTTGCCAATGTACTCATGAGCTGGGTGAGTGGTTAAGGTAATGGACTCGCGTTCAGAAAGTCGGAAGTTTAAATTCCCCGTGCAATCATTCTGACTGAGGTTCTCTCTTAGCCAAGAAAGTGTTAAAATCTAGTAAATCCAATAAAGACCACGGACTAACGAATAATGAGTGTTAAATATGTCAAGCAAACAACCATTGTTAACGTTTCCGGGTAACAAATACATAAACATACCAGCTTGCCTAACACAGAGCAGTTAAAGGTCACGAACAATATGTATATATTGTGGAAAACTCTTCATGAGTTTAGTTTACAGGTAGTGGACGAAATGGGCAGACCTTTACAGGGAAGTAAAGCCGTTTTAGGCAAAATTTGCTTAAAGTCTAATTTATGGTCAAATTAGCTTCAAGTAGGGGCTGAACCACTGTGCAATGCATTTCCACCGAGGATCGAACCAGGGACCAAAATATTACATTGCACCATCGTGCATCGGGGACAATCAAGTTATAGTCGTTTACTATAAGCTGACTGCAAATAGAACTTTGACAGCTGGACAATAGTGGCGTCAATGTAGATGCTGATGTGGTGTCACAGCATTGTGTCAGTTATGCAGTGTGTTAGGTGTGTGATGTCGTGCTCATGCTGTCCACATATCCTTGGTATGACACTCATCGCAACACGATATCACATCACGGTTGCAAATGTGTGGGTACCTACATGGCACGTCAATGGTGACTGCATGTTACGGAATATTGGTTTCATGAAATCATCGCATAGAGCTTCAACATTATACTAGTTAAATAGGTAAGCTAGGAAAATGACGTATTGTAATTAACATGTTAAGTATCACTGCCGGAGTTGTACACATGGTACCGAAATGAGACAAAGCTCAACGTATCTGTGAATTCTGTTCTTCTCTGACTCTAGAGAACGCTAGACGCATTTTCCAAATACAGTGGTATGACAAACCCTACTATTATCAGCAAGAGTTATAGAAAGTGATGCAGGAACAGGATAAACTGTGTAACCTCCATTTTCTGCTGGAATTGTACACGCTGGAGTTCTGCGGACTTAATCAATTTTCTCCTTACACTTAGAGGAGGTTGATTGAGTCATATATTGCACCCGAAATGCCGGAAGGCCGCTACTGATTGGGGAGCGCACTGATATTCCTGTAGTTTGCCTTAACATTAGGGATTGTTGTGTGGATCTGTCATTGTAGAATTTAGCACCTTAGTATCCAATGAACCCAGTGAAGCATATGTTCCGAGGAGGTGGCATTGCGACCAATCTGCGTGGTCCCTGGGGTCACGCGACCTGATGAAAATGTAGGTTGAACTGCACCGCTGGATCTTTGGCCTGGTCCAGCAACATTTTCTCAACTTTCGTAAAACTAATGTATTCTACATTCTCCACATATGCTGACTAAGACGTTTATATTTCAGTCAAAAACACTTAGCAACTTGACGTTTCAATCTTCTGTCAGCGTCTTCCTCAGACTTGAAACAAGCCCTCTCATAGAGGGTTGAAACGTGTGGTTAAGTGTTTTTTACTGGAATATAGACTGCCTTGGTCAGCATATGCATCATGTTCATATTCCCAAAAAAATCATTCTAGAGCATTCATTTGGATCTTAGCGAAAATATCTAAACAGTGAATGCAAGAAAAGCACGAAGGTTCCTCTTCAGTTCTTTAGAACATTCTAAACCGATAAAAATGTGCATATCCAATTGAAATATCATAGAGGTTTCTCGCAAGATAGAAATGTAAAAAAATATCCGGGCGGGGGAGGGGACTAGGGTTGAAGCTAGGTGGGTTGGGTGAGGGCATTTCTCCACACTCTAAGGAAAACATTCCGTCGACTGTGGCGATGTAAGTACCGCTCAGATTTTGATTAGGGAGGTGGGCTGGATGAGGACGGTACTATGAGAGGTTAATTTCTGGTACCTTAGAGTAACGCGAGTTTCAAGAATTATATTCATGTATATTTATTTATTTATTTATTTCACCTATAACAGAGCTTTCGCTCCAATTACAATAGGCTTACATATATACATATTTTAAACAATTAAAAATTATAATTCCAACAATACAATACAATACAAAAACAATAGAAGAAAAAGGAGAGCAAAACTACAATAATGGTTTCATAAAAAAGACACCAGCACAGGTATTCTAGAGAACATAAATCCAAAAGTGATATTCACTGAGGTAGAACAAGGTACATATCTATATACAGACTGAGGCATTTATAACTATGCACATGCAAATACTCATATATAAACAAATATACACACATACAAGCAAATTGTATTTATAAACATACCCATATACACAGAAAACATCTATAATTATTTATTATTTATTCATGATTCATGATTTTCTTCGAAGGACGGACAGGAATTGCATGAATGGCATAGCAAAATCCAAGTCTCCACCGTTTCTGACTATTTCATTATGTTTAATACATAGTCTTAGAATGGGGGAATTCTGGTGTTCTGTTGAGTTGGATTTACTGTAATAAAAAGGCTGCCTGAACCGCAACATGTCCTTCTTAGCATTAAATTTTAATGTTTGGAGGAGACTTGGACTGTCAACCAGCCCGTTGACTAACTTATATAAAAATAATTGATGAGATACTACTCTCCTTTCGTACAGAGGTGTAACATTGAATTCTCTGAGTAATTGTTTATATGATACCTGATCCTGAAAATATGGATTGGAAATTGCTCCAAAGTAGCAATTGTGATGAAAACGAGATAATCACATGGATTATTTTCATGTATTTAGTATTTTACTTAGGAAAGACCGTACAAGAGCGTCGAGCAATTGCAGTGTTCCGGCACGTCGTCCTATGTTAATCAAGGGGTCCCGAGTTCGATACTCTGTAGAGGAACATAGTGATTCGGATCTCACTTTAAACTGTAGGCCAGGTCCCGATTAGCCTATCTGTGCATAAAGTGGACTTAGAAGAAAAACTCAAACCGACGACTGTTCACAACAGGGTCAATTTTACAAGCATGTACTAAACTAAACTAACTAAATGAAAATACGGAAGTTAAAATCAGTACGAAATACTGAAGAGGGCCCAAGGAGAATTTTTCAAATCATGTACACTGACCAGTTTGAAACGGGGGAAAATAGTAGTGGGCGACGGTGAAAGATTTTAGTGGCCATAACATGTCAATGGCATCAATACATAGCACTCGATATATAAAAGCCAAGCGAATACGTTACGATTTGCAGTCAAATAAAACGCAGAACTAAGTAAAACTGGACAGTGGCTTCCAGGGCACCTGCCGTACATCATTCACGGCCGAGCCGTGATAAATTGATAGGCTATGTGTAATGGAATCCGGGCAGGGGGGTCGAGGTTGAGGCATGGTTGGGTGGGTGACGGTATTTCTCCACACTCCAATGAAACCCCATTCGGCGGACTGTGGAGATCTAAGTACCGTTCAGATTTTAGTTAGGGAGGGGGGAGGGATGAGGACGGTATGGTGGGAGGGTAGTTTCGGTACCGTTGAGTACCGCTTGTTTCAAAAATTATATAGTAGTTTGGAGCCTTTAAACATTACACCAGACCGCTTGTTGCTTATCGGTGATGCCAGCGAGCGCATACAAGAATGCATCCATTAAAAACTATTAGAACAAAAAGTCTGACATCATAAGCATGAAGCTAACAAAGTTCGTCATAAATTATAATACGGAATACGGAAGTTAAAATCTGTACGAAATTCTTAAGAGGGCACAAGGAGAATTTTTCAAATCATGTACACTGACTGGCACGTCGTTCTATGTTAATCAAGGGGTCCCGAGTTCGATACTCTGTAGAGAAACATAGTGATTCGGATCTCACTTTAAACTGTAGGTCAGGTCCCGATTAGCCTATCTGTGCATAAAGTGGACTTAGAAGAAAAACTCAAACCGACGACTGTTCACAACAGGGTCAATTTTACAAGCATGTACTAAACTAAACTAACTAAATGAAAATACGGAAGTTAAAATCAGTACGAAATACTTAAGAGGGCCCAAGGAGAATTTTTCAAATCATGTACACTGACCAGTTTGAAACGGGGGAAAATAGTAGTGGGCGACGGTGAAAGATTTTAGTGGCCATAACATGTCAATGGCATCAATACATAGCACTCGATATATAAAAGCCAAGCGAATACGTTACGATTTGCAGTCAAATAAAACGCAGAACTAAGTAAAACTGGACAGTGGCTTCCAGGGCACCTGCCGTACATCATTCACGGCCGAGCCGTGATAAATTGATAGGCTATGTGTAATGGAATCCGGGCAGGGGGGTCGAGGTTGAGGCATGGTTGGGTGGGTGACGGTATTTCTCCACACTCCAATGAAACCCCATTCGGCGGACTGTGGAGATCTAAGTACCGTTCAGATTTTAGTTAGGGAGGGGGGAGGGATGAGGACGGTATGGTGGGAGGGTAGTTTCGGTACCGTTGAGTACCGCTTGTTTCAAAAATTATATAGTAGTTTGGAGCCTTTAAACATTACACCAGACCGCTTGTTGCTTATCGGTGATGCCAGCGAGCGCATACAAGAATGCATCCATTAAAAACTATTAGAACAAAAAGTCTGGCATCATAAGCATGAAGCTAACAAAGTTCGTCATAAATTATAATAAGATACTATCTCATAACCATCATGCTGAAGGTAAAGATTCGTGAACGACCACAATAACCTGCCGTTTGAAATATATCCCAGCTAGGGCCGACGAAAAGGGGGGCGAACTGTGCCACCGCCCAAGCGGCAAATTTTCAGGGCGGCAAAATTTGAATGGAAGAACAAAAATAAACCTTGAGTTATAATATTATATTATATAACTTGGAAGTTAATATATGCCAACCCACAGTTTTGAAGGAACATATCAGTAGTCTCACTTTAAAACCACTGAGTGCCACAAGGCGGGAAAGCAGATTCGATGCCTTCACTCCGTTCAGATATCAAGTGGGAGAGGCCTATGACGCGCTTCTTCAAATAGTCTTAATAGTCCACATGAGAGACAGTGTATTTCAAACCATGTGGCTTTACACTCCTTTCGAAAGGGAGCGGCATCTTCGGCCACCGCCCAGAGCTGCAAAATGACTAGCGCCGGCCCTGATCCCAGCTTCAATACTGGTGTCCTAGAATAAAAAACGAAAAATTTTCAAAAAGAATGGGATAAGGGTGTGAATCCTCTCAATGCTACACGCAGGAAACATCACGTAGCTTACTGTACAACAATCAGTATAATCCTCTGTGGGACTTATCCATTTGTGTTCATGATTGATTGTCCTTTCAGAAATGTCACCTTACACTTTTCATTCTTATCTTCGCCATTTTCCAGAAGTGGCAGACAAGTAGGGTGGCCATACGTCCCGTTTCAGTATCGTGTCCCGGTTGTCCCGTTAATGTTATTAAAAAGTCACTATTTGTCCCGTTTCATAAAAGTCTGAGTTATCTTGAAAACCAAGTCTAAATTTGAGAGACATTTCATGCTAGAAAGATGCATTATTTTCTATGTGTTCTGTTGTTTCTAGAGCAAAATAACCATGCAACTTGTTTACTGAATTGCATAAACAATTTGAAGTTTCTGCTTCTTGACACAAACTCAAAAGAAAAATCTAGATTTGTGTGTTTGATATGTGGGATAAGGTTTGCGGGAAGATTAAAGGATTAATGAAGAATAAAGCTTCTCTCAAGAAGATTGGTTCTTCTGCTAAATACTTCCGACATTACTCAACTTCAGCAGAGGACCAACATCAAAGGATGATCAGAAAGGACGAGAAATGTTATGTAAATCATTCCGAGATAATAATAGTTAATACCTTTTGAAAACGGGAGATGATATTTCGGCTAGACTCTAGTTTGTCCTTCTTGCCCGCTCCTTCTTGCCCGTTTCCGTGTTTCTTACGCACTCCTTCTTGCCCGTTTACAAAACCGTGCTAGCAGACAGCCGGCGTTCCGGCATCCGTAGGGTAAGTAAGTTTTTCTTTTTACACTTTCTGTCACTAACCATTCACGCGAACGAGGTATGCCTACGAGGTTAGGTTAGGCCTGCTAGGTTAGGTTCCATTAGCACTCATTTCACCCCTAAATATGTGCATCATCGAAAATGTCCTCAGTACGTTCAATCACGCATATCAGGACAACATCGGTTTTTCTCGATTTTCTCCTCCAGGAAATTTTTCCTCTCCTTGGGATTTACTTTGTTGAATTCCTTATAAAATAACCTTTCCAACGATATATGACACGTATTCCTTATGAAAAGGAGGTAAACTAGAGTCTTACCGATATTTCATTTATTGTTTATGATATATTATTTACGATATCCATCCTTTAATCAGAGGCGCAACCACGAATTTTTGTCTCGGGGGGCAAGTACCAAAATAGACGTATTAATAATAATAATAATTTTAATAATATAAAAATAATGTTATTATTATAACATTATTATTATTGTTATTATTGATTTGCTTTATATTACTTCGCTTCTTGTGCCACTTTTGACTAATTTGCGAAAATGGGAATGATGAAATTGATGAATGGACACTCAACAAGCATCTATGCCCAAGCCGAGATTCGAACCCAGGACCAATATTATTATTAGTAGTAGTAGTAGTAGTAGTAGTAGTACTAGTAGTAGTAGTACAGGGTGGCTCAATAAGTCACTTAACACCCCGGGTACAAGGCCACTGCAGCGCGAAACATGGAAATGGTCATGACCAATCGTTATCAGGCCAAGGGGGGGAACCACATTGACGCCACCCGCGCGGTCGGCGGCCATCTTGATGTCCGCCATCTTTAATTCAACTTCAGAATTTTAAATGGGAAGGGGGTTATATGCTATATCAAGTCAGGCTAGAATTTCACGAGAAATTCAATGGTGAAGGTTTTTTCGACGTATCTTTAACCAGTAAAAAGTTATGACTGAATTCCTGTACCAATTTGCTCCTTTTCGAGGTGTTACAAAGATAACTTAAAATTTGTTTAGCTCATCGGTAATGCATCTAGATCAAAGTGATGTCTAGGGAGAGAAGTTCGAATGCCATTGCACAAGATTTTAATCGGATACATCCAAGAAGAGCTGCGCATTATGAATGGTTGTCGCGAACAATTTACAGTGTGACGCTTCCACTGAATTAAAAGTCCTTCACAGTAACAAGGCTAACGTTTATGTTCATAAGGAACATATTCGATGTTTTTTTATCGATAACTGATTTTCGACAGATCAAAGCTGAATGGTTAGTGCTGGTAAGCTGGTGTGTCGTGCTGTGGGGAACACGATTGGTTAGTCAATTTTCCATCAACGGAACCTGAAATGCTTAGGGAATAATCTTACTTGTTTAACATAAAATGTCAGAGGTGATTTTGTAAATGCCATTGAAACGAATATGTATTCATTCGAATGTATTGGAAATGAAAACACACATAAATATGAGACATTCCATTCCAGGATGAAACATTTAACACATATAACAAGATAGAAATGTGATACAAAAATTATACAATTGTTCTACAGTTACAGTTTTACAAATTAAAATAAAACATTGTAATACGAGTATATGCAGTGTTATATAATTAGGCTACAAAGTGTAAGACTAACAAGGGAGGTTATCTAACTGTCCCCCTCCGATTTCCCTGAAACTTGGCAGGTGTATAGTGGGGCCCAATGGAAGAAATACGTGTTTTTTTTGTTTCAGCTAAAAAATGGTTTTAGGCGGCAAAACCCCCTCAAATGTCAAGATGAGTACAAATTGAAGTGATGATCTGACCCCTGTGTCCCCCTCCGATTTCCATGATACTTGGCAGGTGTGTGTATAAACGGTCCCAAAGGAAGAAATACGTGTTTTTTTTTGTTTCGGCCAAAAATCTGTTTTAGGCCCCCCCCCCCCCAATGTCAATATGAGGACAAATTTAAGTGTGCATTTTACCTATGTGTCCCCCTCCGATTTCCATGAAACTTGGCAGGTGTATAGTGGGGCCCAAAGGAAGAAATACGTGTTTTTTTTTGTTTCAGTTAAAAAAAACGGTTTTACGGGGCAAACCCCACTCAAATGTCAAGATGAGGACAAATTGAAGTGGGGATCTGATCCCTGTGTCCCTCTCCGATTTCCATGAAACTTGGTAGATTTATAGAGGGGCCCAAAGGAAGAAAAAGGATTTTTCTTTTGATTCGGCTAAAAATCTGTTCTAGGGGGCAACCTCCCCTCAAATGTCAAGATGAGGACAAATTGAAGTGGGGATCTGACCTCTGTGTTCTCCTCCGATTTCCATGAAACGTGTCAGGTGTATAGAGGGGGCCAAGGGAAGAAATACTGTTTTTTTTGTTTCAGCTAAAAACTGTTTTAGGGGGCAAAACCCCTCAAATGTCAAGATGAGGACAAATTGAAGTAAGGATCTGACCCCTGTGTCCCCCTCCGATTTTCATGAAACTTCGCAGGTGTATAGAGGGGCCCAAAGGAAGAAATAACGTGTTTTTTTTTGTTTCGGCTAAAAAACTGTTTAGCGGGCAAACCCACCTCAAATGTCAAGATGAAGACAAATTGACGTGGGGATCATCTGACCCCTGTGTCCCCCTCCGATTTCCATGAAATTTGGCAGGTGTATAGAGAGGCCCTATGCCCCCTGTTTCTTCCTATGCCATATTTACGTGGTTTCGAGGTCAGATCCCCACTTCAATTTCTCCTCATCTTGACATTTGAGGGGCGAGGGGCTCTATACACCTGCCAAGTTTCATGGAAATCGGAGGGGGAGACTTAGACCTCTCTTGTAAGTGTATTAATTAATTACAAATCGCGCACGCGCACACACACACTATGTATATATGTGTGTATGTATGTATGTATATATATATATATATATATATATATATATATATATATATATACAGGGTTAGTCAAAAGTATCGGGACAGGCCAGTAATAACGAGATGCGTGGACGGATCAAAATCACATGTTGCAAGTGGGTATTGGTGCGGAAACTGCATTGAATAGGGGTGTGGCCATCATGGCAGCCATCTTGGATTCCGCCATATTGGATATCACACAATATTTTCAAATGGAAAGGGGTATGTATGATACATCAATTTAGGCTAGAATTGTCCCACAAACGACAATCCGAACTCATTTTTGACCTATCGCCATTCCTGGAAGAGACAAGGTGTGCTACTTTTGACTGCAAAAAAATTAGATTTGTCTGAGAGAGACGTTTGGACGGAGGACAATCACATGTGGCAAATTAATATTGGTGTGGAAACTGCAATGAATGGGGCTGTGGTCATCATGGCAGCCAACTTGGATTCCGCCATATTGGATATCACACAATATTTTCAAATGGAAAGGGGTATGTATGACACATCAATTTAGGCTAGAATCGTCCCACAAACGACAATCCGAACTCATTTTTGACCTATCGCCATTCGTGGAAGAGATAAAGTGTGCTACGTTTGACTGCAAAAAAATGAGATTGGTCTGAAATTATTGTTTACTGTATTCCTGTGGGTAACTGTACACTGGAAATTACAGAGAGCATGAACAAGAAAACATGACATTGAGTTACAGAATGCATCAAAGCAAGTGCTCAAACTGCTTCCCGTCGACTGTCTGACAATATGCCAACCGATCGTAAAAACTGCAAAGTGCACGTTGCAGCTTATCCCGAGAAAGTCCTCTTGTTTTGTCCACAATGCGATTCCGTAGATCATTCAGGGAGTGTGGTTTGGTGCGATACACTTTGTCCTTCATGTGCCCCCATAGAAAGTAATCCAGGGGTAATAGATCCGGAGATCGGTTTTCCTCAGTTCCCCCAGCCGAATGCCGGGATGGAACCTTACTTCGAGGCCGTGATTTCTACTTCTCTTCGTTTCTTCCATTTCTACCTCTAGTCCTTTCCCCGGCTTGTTTTGATAGTATGTTGAAAACAACATAATATTGCAAATAACCGAATAATGCCAGTCTAAACAATCCTTCCTTACAACAGCGTAACATACTCTTTTGTAGCTAACAATCCTATTCGACGAATTAAGAGCATCAGGTACGTGTTTGTTTTATTTTCCCTTCCACAGACAGCAATAACAGTGTTCGTCTGGATATGGACTCTACCTGCACACATCCCTTGTAGATTGTAGTCAACTTCCTCGAAGGTCAGTTGCATTTATCGTCCTTGCGAACGTTCTGCATGTCGCTCATGTTGGTGAGTGTTGTGCCAAAGGAAGGAGATTTGTGTCTGTCAGTGGACAAAATGGAGCTCAGTGAACGAGAACGTATTACGTTATTAATGATGCGTGGCTATGGAGATCGCAAGCGATCGTATACCGAGGTGCGACAGTTATTTAATGCTACATTCTCTGAACGTAACCCAATTTCAAAGTCAACCGTCGAAAGAACCATTCGACGTTTTGCAGCAAGTGGAAGTGTTAAGGACCGTGTGCGATCAGGAAGGCCGAAATCGTGTAGCAACGAGGCAGTTTCTTTAGATGTGTTACAATCTTTTGTGGAAAATCCGCATACATCGACAACCAGCGTTGCCAACAAGCTGAACATTTCCCAGAGTTCAGTGCAACGAATTTTAGTGCGCAGTAAGTTTAAACCCTACAAAGTGAGTTTAGTGCACGAACTGACGGAAGATGATTTTGATCGCCGTATTGAATTTTGCGAAGTAATGATGCGAAATGTAGATAACGATAGTATTCACCTCAATGACATTGTATTCTCTGATGAAGCGACATTTATGTTAAACGGGCAGGTGAACCGACATAACTGTCACTATTGGAGCGATGAAAAACCCGCATTGGATGATGGAACATCATACGCAGTATCCACAGAAACTGAATGTTTGGGTAGGAATGATGGGAGGCATCATTCTTGGCCCTTTCTTCATTGACGGCAATCTGACAGGTGAGAAGTATTTGACAATGCTTCGTGAACAGATTGTCCCTGCCATCCAAGTGTCCACACAGGACTTTAATCGTGTTTGGTTCCAACAGGACGGAGCGCCGCCACACTATGGACGGGATGTTCGACAATACTTACATGAAACATTTCCACAACGATGGATTGGAAGACGAGGTATGATTGAATGGCCTGCAAGATCTCCCGATCTATCACCCCTGGATTACTTTCTATGGGGGCACATGAAGGACAAAGTGTATCGCACCAAACCACACTCCCTGAATGATCTACGGAATCGCATTGTGGACGAAACAAGAGGACTTTCTCGGGATAAGCTGCAACGTGCACTTTGCAGTTTTTACGATCGGTTGGCATATTGTCAGACAGTCGACGGGAAGCAGTTTGAGCACTTGCTTTGATGCATTCTGTAACTCAATGTCGTGTTTTCTTGTCCATGCTCTCTGTAATTTCCAGTGTACAGTTACCCACAGAATACAGTAAACAATAATTTCAGACCAATCTCATTTTTTTTGCAGTCAAACGTAG